>NW_027093876.1:0-378659 GCF_028858645.1 Bipolaris maydis
CATATAGCTATATATCTCTCTATAACTAATATAGTGTATCTATAGTTATAGCTACTACGTTTTTAGCGCGTTTATAGATAATATATTTATAGTCTTATTTATAACTTATAACTTATTACTAATAATAATCTTACTATTATAAAAGTAATAATAATTATACTAAGAGGCTTAAGTAGAGAGTAGCTAGTATAGCTAAAATACGTAGGTAGGTCCGTGACGTAGCGCTACATTTAGGGGTTAATTATTATTTCACTATTTTATATAATATTTTTTAATTTAATTAAAAAATATAAAAGTATATTTAAAATAAAAAAATAAAAACTATTTTATAAAATATTAGTTATAGCTTTATATTAGTTTTAGAATAATATTAGGTAAACTAGATTAAGAAATATAAAATTATATTTTAGTAGTAATTATAAAGAATAGATAAAGTAAAGGTATAGTATATATAATATAATAGCTATATATTACTATATCTAATAGAAATAGTATTAGCTTTTTTACGCTAGAAGAAAAAAAAACATTATAAAAAAGGTTACGTAATTATAATAGAAAGTTACCTAATTAGGTATAGTATAGGTTTCTTTTCTTAAGAAGAAAAAAATATTATTAAAAAAAAGTCACGTAATCGTGATAGAAAGTTACCTAATTAGGTATAGTATAGGTTTCTTTTCTTAAGAAGAAAAAGTTTTTTTTTAAAAAAAAAAGTCACGTGATATTGCTAGAAAATTACTTAATTAGGTATAGTAAAGTGATAGATTTTTACCTAAATAGGCCTAGGCTTGTTGGATATAGAGAAATCTTTACGTTGAAGTTTTTTTATCTTATTTTCTACTTTACTTTCTAACTTTTTAACTATATAAGCTATTTCTATAGAAATTTAACAGCACTTTTATTACTATATAAAGAGAAGAATAGCGTTTTAAAATAGAAATTTTATTACCTATTTAGGAAATTAGAAATTACGTCTTTACCTAGACCTAACCCTAGGCTCGTAGTACTAGCCCATACGACCACAACCCAACCTCTACCTAACACTATAGTAAGGTATACCCGTTTGCCAGTCTAGGTAGAGGTCTCTGCCTTCTACTTGTCTAGCAATAGACTTAGAGGCAACTTTATCAAAGTAGGAGAATAAAGAGTATAGAGGAAGAGAATAGAAAGTGATTGTATTGTAATTAACTCTTGATAAGATGTGTTGCTTTCTCTTGTTTTCCCTTAGTAGGTTTTTCTCTTGTTCTTCTTCTACCTAGCTACTCTACTACTATATATATTCATTATCATAGGTTCTAGTTTGGTTCAGGGTAGGTTATTAGATTGGTTCAGGGTAAGATCATTGAGTTGTTAGAACGATGGTTGATTTGGTTCAGGGTTGGTTGAATGGTGACAATTTGGTTCAGGGTAACGTTTGTTGAGTAAGGTCGGAGAACAACTGAATAGCTTATCTCCAACAGTAAAGAGCGCCGTGAGGTAGTTGTCTAGCGATATAGTAGAGTAGGTGTGCTTATAAGATAGATAATAATAGGTTTAATAATTCCTAATCTATATTAAATAGACTAATAAGTATTAATCTTGTGAAGTTAAGTAACTAGTAAGAAAGTACAATTTAAGTTAACTACAACGAGAGTAATAATGAAATCTATCTATCCTTATATCCTTATTGCTTCTAGTCTTGCTATCTATGGTATCTACTAATTGCTATGGCATCTAAAGATACCTTAGATATTCTGACATCTCTAGATGTTGTGGCATCTGCCTTCTTGGCGAGATGTCACCTCTTAGCGAGATGCCAGTCACGTGATCTTCGCCCCGTGATGATTATTCTACCTGTTGAGATCCCTAGTGGTTTCTCAACCATTCACCGTCATACCTAGGGAGAGGATCCTTCCTGCTGTTACTTGTAACATATACCTAACAAATTAGGCCTTCTAAGTTATGAATTATGTAAATTAAAGTTAACGAGTGTAGAGTAATATTAAAATACTGCTACAAAGTTTAGAATTGGAAGAAAGGTAGTATAATATCTTAGAAAAGAGTGTATATATTAATTAAGACCGCTCTAACCTACGCCCTACCTTCGACCCTTCGTGATCTTCCGAAGAGTTGCTAATAATAGCTAGAATCGAAAAAGCTCCCATATTCCTACGCCGCTGTAACTTCTATCCTGCGACCCTGAGAGTGATCCCTCTACCGAAGCGATGTAACGCGCGTAGTTGTTGAATTCAATCTGAGGAGCTCCAGTGGTAACGTTCGCCGTCAAGATATCTCCATCATCTAGCTTGTAGTATACTTCCAACCCTTGTGCTCTTCCGGTCGTGTTTGTAGGTGGGTAGGCACTGTTTGCACCCCACGGCCTAACAGAGTGTCGGCCTTCCGCACAACTCGCGAGCTGTAAGACACCGTTCTTTGACACGTATCCAGAAGTGTATTCGTGACCATCGCGCAGCATCGCATCGAACCAGACAAGCGTATAAGGCCCAACGATCGCATGGCCCCAGTACCAGTTTTGCACGATCGATGCGAACGGTACGTCACCCCAATTCTTATCGTGGTATCCGACACCATTGTATTGTATCTCTTCGCCGCGGAGAGTAAGGGAGACGACGGCATGTGCACCAGGCAAGATGTTCGCCCAACCAATGTGCGGTGTTATAAGCTCGGTTTCACCGGCAGACGAGTTCGTGCCACAGGGAAGGTGACCTGGTGCGGTCTGGATGTTCTATGTCAGTCTCGACTTCCATCTTCCAATATTCGCATCAAAGGGTCTGCTTGACTTACACTTTCAAAGGTAATGCTACCGAAGATTTCATGCTTAGCATTGTTGATCGAGATCGTATACTTTGTCCCGCCCTCGGTACCAGCGAACCGGAAACCGGTCGTCTCCCAGTCGCCGTAAATCGAATTTTCAGAAGTATTGATCACTGCGTTTGCATTCGCAGATGCATCCGATTGTATGTTGTATACAGTACCGTTCTTCATCGTGCCAGTTACCTGCACAGATAGAGTGTTCTCGGTCGTCACATTACCAAGGAAACCGGTAGGGCCGCGTTCGAAGAAGACTACTGTGATCGTCTCGTTGGCGGACGAGGTCGAAGCAACGTCAAAGTACCACCTAGAAGTCCGAGCATTAACAAGGGATCTTGCGAGGATCTTTGTGGAAGGTCTCAACAGGGGCTTCAACTGACCAGTCAAACGTGGAAGCGTTGACGCCTGGGGATATTCTTGGTCTGTCAATGTTTTCACCAGTTGACACAAACTGTGCGGATATTGGGCCATCGTGCAGCTTGTTGGGGAAGTAGGAAGTGCTGGAAGCTGCATTCGCTGAGAGGCAAAGAGTAAATGAAGCAAAGAGAAGTGACTTGGAGCGCATGATGATAGAAACTGTGTGAATAATGCAGGAAAAGCTGAAACTGCTGTAATAGGATGAGGAGGTCTTCAGGTTTCTCTGCTCATCCTTTATATGGGAGTTCTAAGTTACATACTAAAAATGAGATGTGAACTCAGTCCGAATGAAGCTAGCAATGTGCAGAGTCGTGAGGACCAACACGACAACATTGAGGCCCCCATCGCACGCGTCGCAGTGCTGAACCTCTACACAGCCACCTGACAGCGGCTTAGAGAGAGAAGTGATTCGATTAAGTATGGTGTTGCTCGATGATTGGGTGGGCAACTACTAAGCTATGGCTGTGGGCCTTAGTGTGGAAGTGGTGACCAGAGCGTTGACCGCATCCGGTAAAGTACCCGCCCAAGTGAGATTGAATCTGTCGGTTCGAACGTTCTGGAGCATCAGGTGGGAGTGCCCAAGCCTTATCAACGAAGTCATCGTTCCATGTGTCTTGAGTGACTTGGTACACCTCGCCCATTCAGTACTGACAGGCGGTGATGTAAGAGGAAGTCAAGACAAATCGCTTCAATCCTGGCTCCTCGGCAGCAGCCTCAAGGGCACCTATTGTCAGCGCTATCGAGCCCTTGACAACGACCTCGGGATCTGGCACAAAGCTGTTATCGACAGCAAAGTGCACAAAGCCAGCGCACCCTACACGTTCTTGGCTTAGCTGTTTTTTTGTATTTTCAGGAAGGTGATGAATTTACCTTTGACAGCTACATCGAAAGCCCCGTCGGCCGTTAGATCGGGGACTTGGACCATCTCGAAGCGCCCGTCAGGGCCATACTTTTTACCGAAAAAGGACTTCACATGCTCGCAACGCTCGAGATCGCGCACAACAACGCGGACCCTGTAACCCTGCTGGATTAGAGTGTTTGAGAATCGGCACCCCAGGTACCTGTTCGTGCCCGTAACGAGAATGAGCGAGCCGACCGGAATAACCGCGGCAGGTTCAAACCGTTGTGACATCGTTCACAAAAGTGCTTTAATGGAAATCTACTCAAGTGAAAGTACCGAGGTAACCTGTGCAAAGAGAAAGGCCATCGAAAATTATGATAAACGAAAAATACGCCCCTTACTCTTGCGTCCAATTGTATGTCAAAGTACAACAACACATGGTGAGAATGTGGAGTAGGCTCTGGTACCTGGAGCCTATAGGAGTTCCTGGGCGATCCCACAGAAGCTAATCACCAGTATCGGCGAGAGATCAGATCAGTATTGCGTAAGGGTCTCGGCCCAGCAAGTAAAGTCCGCTACAAGAGCGAGCGTTACGTATTCGGTCCATCTTGCGGGAAAACCACGTAGCGAGGTTAAGGCGTCGGGTTGTTCCTAGCCCGGGGAGCCCGCTCCCGCTTCCCCCGTCAGCCGCAGAATCAGCATTAAGCTGGAATCCGACGATAGTGGTACTTAGAAACAAAGGTTACCTAGGTACATACTCTGTGGATTGCTCTTCTCCCCCAGCCCCCCACCCCTGCTAGAGACTAAACCTCCCACTATCTTACCTGCATCTAGAGAAATGGAGAAAAACACCAAGACCGTGCTAATTATAGGTGCCACTAGCAATATAGGCGTCGCTGCCATCCTAGACGCCCTAGGCTCGGACCGCAACTTCCTCGCCGTTGTCCGCGACCAGCACTCGATAAAGGTGCTTGAGCATGTTCCCACAGGCTATGATCGCATTACAGTCGTCGAGTCCGACGCCGTCTCGGACCAAGGAGTGCAGAATATTGTTGCCAAGGTGCGGGCGGGATCTAACTTTTATAAGCTTTTCAAGACTACTATGTCACTTTCGTGTAGACTCTCTCTAATTATCTTGTTTAGATGCCTATTGTGCTACAGTCCCTTATCTCCTCAAGCAAAAGGATCGCCAGTGAACTTAGACAACTTGCACTGGTTCGCAAGGTGATATCGGATACCTTACTCTTCCGGCCATCTCCCAAGGCGCATTGTTTTCCATATATTACTCTGCGTACAAGGCACTGGCTGGCACGAACGTTCGTTTCAATGAGATTTACCTTGGTCGCAGGGTCCAGGTCGACTCGGTGGCGGAGCAAGCTGGCTCAACCAAGTCGTCAACTTTTGGCCGTGTTTGCACGAATATTCTAGGTAGAGCGGATATAAAGAGCTGCCGTGTTCGCGTTGAGAATGAGGCCGATGTGGACGAGCTTAAATTGGAGCGAAAGGCGTGATGATGCGATTGGGGTTATAGGAAATATCGTGTCACTTAGAAGAACGTTAGTTATATCACAAACTTTAATAATTTTCTACTACGAAACTATGCAAGGTTGTGATATATTATGTCACAATTTGAGATTCAGTGACAACACGCTTACGCGCTGTTGTATTAATTTCTTTGTAGACGACATCGCGCGCACTCCCCTAACCTGCTCATTCTTGTGTCGCGTCGCGGTGCAGCATAGTCTATTTTCAAACGTGTATGTATGTGAGGTGGCAAAGAAGAGCTAATAAGAGCCAAAAAAAATAAAGCTACATACAAAAGCAATAATATAGTCGAGGATAAAACGGAATACACTGTACAGACTTAACTGTATGCTCAACGAAAGACACTACCATTCACGTGAGAAGATTTTGGATTTCTGGATTTTCTATAGTAACAAAAGACTAGTCTTCTTACCGGCACGCCCTAGCCAAGTCAAAAAAAGGGTTGTAGGTGTTTTCGTCAAAAGCTCATAAGTATCGTCCATCAAGATGTTCTATATCCGTTCATACAGAAGCCTCAAACATTACATCTTCTGCGCTTCTCTTCCTTCACGTAGAACCATCTCCAGACGATGCTCATTTTGCGGGACAAAACGCACTTTAAAAGGCTTTGCATGTCGCAAAGGATAGGGCTCGAAGGCATCATCAGACACGTCGATGGTAGCTTTACCCTTCTCACCATTGAGAGGTGGCTGTATGTCGAATGCCCATAGCATGTTGGCCAACATCAAAGCGAGATTGCTTTCTACCAGCCGTGTTCCCGGGCATACCCTTCGTCCAACGCCAAATGTGAAGTGATTGCGCGCCTGCGGGTCGGACATCGCCGCGTAATCGCCAGCAAATTTTGTATTGTTGATATGGTCCTCTGGCCGAAAAGCCATCGGATCGGGGTACTTTTTGGGTTCGTAATGCAAGGCTACAGTGTTGCAGATGACCGCAGTACCTTTGGTGATGACCATATCCTTGTAAACCACATCGGCATCTGTGAAATGGCGAATGGCCCAGGGCGGCATGGGACAAATCCGCAGTACCTCCTTGATGCAAGCCCATACATATGGTAGTTGTGGTATGTCGGCCATAGCGGGCTTACGGGAATCTCCAATCACTCGATTGATCTCAGCCGCAGCGGTTTCTTGGACCTCGGGGAAAGCAGCGAGATATAAAATGAGGTTGTGGAATGTAGCGGTCGATGTGGCGGAGCCGGCGTCTACGAGTCCACCAGCAATCCAAGCTAGGTCTTCTTCTTTGAGGCCCTGCTGTCTGAAATCAGATTCAATCATCTGCTTAGCGTAACATGATGGCGCTGATAAGCTTGTGAATTGCTCCTTGAGACGATTCCACATCCGCATCTTTACCCAGAGAATCCATTCCGAGTCCTTCACTGCTTGTCAATATAAAGGCTGCGCCCAAGTCGGCGGTTCTGCAAGTGGCGGAATGACATCTTCGATATAGGATCCCGGCTGCTGAATCTTGGAGAGAAGCTTTGCGCTTTGTTCGGTATATTTGAGGTCTTCGTCGTTGACGCTTTCTGTCGACCGTCCATAGACGGCGCGCATCAACGTCGAGAACAACATACGGTTGATGTCTTTATAAAATGCGGAATCATCGGTGTTCTTTGTAGCGAGATCATTCAGGAGTCGTGCAATCTCAACAGTCTGGTATGGGATAAAGCTGTTAACTGCTTTGGCGGTTAAGATCTGGTGGCAGAGCTGTTGGTAGGCTCGCCACTTCGGACCGTACGACATCGTCGGCACACGCATCCCACCAACTACCACATCCGACATGGGCATCTGCAGCTTCGATCAGGTAGAGACAGACTGCAAGCATTATGTCAGTACTTTGAAGTATCTCAAAAGAAGGACAAGACAGACCTGTTTGTCGAACACGATCTTAACAGCCTCTGGCGAGTTCAAAACAACCCAATGGTGCCAGCCAACTTGGACGCGATAAATGTCGCCATACTCGCCAGCCCACTTGCGGAACTTAGTTAACGTATATGGTGGGAGTGAAATACCTAATCCCACGAAATAATTCAGAAGAGGGCCAGGGATCTTGGGAAGGCGTCTATCCGTTTGTAGCAGTGGAAAACATGATATGAATAAGCCCAGAACGCCAACTGTCAGTACAGCAACCGTCAACCATGAGAGCTGGAGAACTTGCGATGCCAACATGGGTGTCGATAGGATTGAAGACGCAGACTCAGATTAACAATCAGCTGCACATCAGTCAGGGAGTATCAAACACCCACATATGTTACAATTTATGCTCTACGGTACTCGCAGATAGAGTTGTAGCTTTCGCACCGAGACTGAAGATTGTTTCCCGCTCTTGCTCTGGAACTCGCGTTCGCGTTCGGCGGTCACATCGGTATTCGCAATTTGCTTTCGGCGAACTGAGCGGCGAATCGCAATTCCGCATCATCGTGGTGCTTTACCTAGGGTGTGAACTCTGGAGATCGCTTTTTAATCGCCTGGAAAAAGGTGGATATGTTACCTGAGATCATTGCTCTTCCTGTAATTTTGGTATCCTGCACAAACAACAGTTGTGCACAGTGACAGTCATCAAAAAACCCGATTCAAAGCTATTGATTCAAGAGGCAAGCAGTTTTATCACGCAGAATCTGATTCGCCAACAACAAAATTACTGCCTCCAGTTCCTCTGCCACTTTGGTATCCTAGATCTCATTCCATTACCGCCACAACGCATCTCGTATGCAGATGTGGCGGCTAAAGCGAACGTGCCGGTTACGAGATTGAAGGCCGTTGCGAGAATGGCCATGACAGCCGGATTTCTCCGTGAGACGGTCGATGGCAATCTATCGCATTCCCCACTCTCTGGAATCTTCGTTCAAAACGAACATCTACGGATCCACTTGCACCACATGGTTGAGCAGACAATCCCCTTGATGGCTGCGTTCACCCAAGCGATAGAGATGTGGGGTGAGACCAAGGTACCGAATCAGACGGCGTACAACATCTCTGCAAAAACAGATCTGCCCTTCTTTGAGTACCTCAATTCGGATCCGGATATCGGCAGCGAGTTCGATTCCTATATGAAAAGTCAGGCAGTTGTGAACTCGGGTGCCAAAGTAGAACATCTATTGCGTGCTTTTGATTGGGCATCTTTGAGAGAAGGAGCTACGGTCGTCGATCTGAGTATTCCCACCCACTGGGTAAGAACGAAATTTGATGCTGATGCTTCTGAATAGGTTGGTGGAGGCAGCGGTGCGACGGCGGCTGCACTGGCTACGGCCCATCCCAAGCTCCGTGTCGTCATTCAAGACTTGCCAACTCCTATCCGTAACACAAGTGCTTTTGTTGGAACGCTCCCGAATGACGTTTCAGGACGGATAGAGCTCCAGGAACACGACATGTTCAAGGGGCAACCAATTAAGAATGCGGAAGTATACCTTTTGAGAACCATTATTCACGATTGGCCGGATGAGGAAGCGGTATCCATTCTGCGCCGCGTTGTTGCCGCAATGGGACCACAGAGTCACCTTGTCACCATGGATATGGTGCTCCCGATTCCAGGAACCGAATCTCCAGACTCTGAGGCTGCATTGAGGCAGAAGGATTTGGCAATGATACAGACATTCAATACTAAGGAGCGCGAGATGGAGCAGTGGCTTGAACTTATCAGAGCTGTGGACCCTCGGATACATGTGTGGAAAGTCCGACGACCAGAAGGTGCCCAGCACTCAGTTCTTGATGTAACATTTCGGGAAAATGTACCTACTAGCTAGAATCTCACTTTATAAAGATTTGATGATATTTGCAAGAAATTTGAGATTTTCATGTGAGAAAGAAATGTGGTGTGAGGGGCTGGAAACCTGAGAGGATGAGGAAGCGTGGGGGCGAGCTGGGGATCGCCACGCTTAGCCTATTCGAGGTGGCTGAACGACATCTTCCAAAACTAAGTCGTCCCACTGATACCTTTCTGATACGGTCCACTCCTCAGCTGGAAAGCGTCAATTCAACAGCACGTACCCTTCATAGCAATATAACGTCTCATTGCAAATGGTGATTTGTTACACTGTCTCACTCGAGCTATTTCCGCTCTTTGTTGCCATCTCCACTATCTTCTTCCAACTACCCATTGGCTGATGAAATTGCGAAAACCGCTGTAGGAAGCGATTTACAGCTCCTTGTCCTCTTTGATATGCTACATCATAGAAGCTTTGGGTGATGTCAGTGACATTGATATCAGAGAAGCCAGCTTTCTTCTCAGCTATCGTTGCAACGAGCTCCACTGCGTCAAGAATAGCATGATTACCACCCTCGCCGCCAAAGATTGGCATAGCATGAACAGCATCACCGATGAACACGGCCCCCAATTTGGCGGCCTTGTCTAGCTCTTTTCTCTGCACTTGAAGTGCCCAGATGCGCCAATTGTAGACATTGCTTTTCTTTATGTCATCGGCATTGACCAATATCGAGAAAGGTGGGACAAGGTCTTTGCTCCGGATTTCTTTCAAAAGATTTTGAGGCACCTTCAGCATCTCACCGCGATCTGGCATCCACAATGGGTCGCTTTCACCATTTTGACTGCGCGAGTATGTCCAATCCAGATCGATCGACCCTTCTTTGGTGGCGTTCGCAACCGTCACGAACGTATTGAAATTATCGCCAACTCCTGCGCCGATCGTGGACTCGCCGATGTGAGTGCTCCAAAGTTCATGCCATTCTGCCACTTTCATTCGCCTTTTTCCGTGGAAAAGAATCACTGGTGGCGATTGAACTTGAACTTTTGGGAGCAGAGACTGACGAACTAAAGCCGGGATTAATTCTATACATGGCCGACATGAGAGGCATTTACTTACCACCAGAATTTACTCCATCTGCAGCTATCAACATGGAGCCTTCAATCTCTTCGTCATTCTCGAAGATGGCTTTGACATTGCCCGGCCCCCCTTCAATCGCTTTCAGTTTGTAACCATATCGTATATCCACTCCTCTGCCCAACCAGTCTCTCAGAACACTCCTGTTAGCCCGGAACAGAGAGACTCTGTTGCTTTTCTGAGACTTTTGAGGATTGAAAAGAGTTTCGCCAGTCCCGTTGTTGCGGAACGTCAAGTCTACCCAGCCAGTACCTCCGAGTTCTCTATCAACAGCCACGCCCTTTTGGAAATCACTGACCAAAACACCTCCGATTCCATCGAGTAGGGGTTCGAAAGCCCAATCGCGGACAGTAATGGCGTAGCCCTGGCTCTTCTCCTGAGTAGACTGCTCGAAAACGACGCACGGCATTCCACGTTGCTTAAGAAGACGCGCAGCAGAGAGGCCAGATATGCCGGCTTCGACAATAACGATCGGTTTCTCACTCATGATATGCTATTTAAGCTTCAGGTATTCTCGTGGGATAATGGAGTCAATGCGACCTAAGATGAGATTGTTTGTGTGCAACGAAAGATTCAAGAAGAGCCACAGTAGTATCTGTCATAACGACCTTTCTCACGGACGACTGACCAGTCGTCTAACTCTTGCCCGAGCAACATACAGAGTACGTTGGAGATTAACGTTACGAAGATGCTTTGAACGGCGTACGGGAGAACGATCAGGCCGAGTTCAATGGCGCTCGGCATAACCACCATGAACGCCGAGCGCATTGCCATCTCCGTCGCGTCGGGCATCACAACAGCCACTCATTCAGTTTCAAGACATTTCAGAGAAGATCGGGTAGAATGGCATTGAAGCTTCGGCGAGCGAAAATGGCGGAGTTATGCCGTCACCAAAATGGAAAGAAGACAGTGACTACCGGTGTGCATGTTGCACCATACTGTCATCTAGTAGATACTTTAGATCGAGGCCCAGGAACTCTGAAAGCAGCACAAATCGTACTTGCTACAATATGGATCCATCCAAGATAATTGATCGAGCAAATCTGAAGACTATTAAAATTTACGGACATGTTGCTGTAAGTACCTCATAGTCTACAATCTCATCCGAAATGAACGAAAAGTCTCACGGACGCAGGGACCGCAACCATGGAAGGTCGTCATTCTTCTGAAGCAGCTTGGAATAGCTTACGACATTGAGTTTCTCACCGCAGACGAGATGAAGGTTCCACCATACATCGACATCTGCCCAAACGGCAGAACTCCAACAATATTCGACTCGAACACAGGCACCACGTTGTGGGAGGTAAGTAGAGACCAGTTAACAAGAAGATATAGGCATGACTGACCACTGATTCACACAGTCTGGAATCATCATCGAATACATCGAAGACCTCTACGACCACGATGCGAAGCTCAAATACACCACCTTTCCCGAAAAGTACCACCAGAAGAACTGGAAAGACTACCAAATCGCAGGCCACGACCTTTTCCTCGGCCAAAAGGCATACTTCACAATGGTCAACTCCTCCAGCCTTCCGGTCGTCGTAACCCCAAACTAAACGTGACTCAGTTTCACACCGACCAAGACCTCTCTTCTGTCCATGAGCACTACGGCAACATGACGCGCTGGGTCCTCGGAGTGATAGAAAGACAGTTGAGCAAGACGGGAAAGCCGTACCTAGTGGGAGACAAGTGCACCTACGCCGACCTCATGTATATACCCTTCCACTTAGTCTTGGCCGACAAGTTCATGCGCAACATCAATGAGAACTTCGAGAAGGAGTGGAAAGAAAAGTTCCCTCGCTGCTACAAATGGAATGCGCGCTTGATACAGCGCGATAGCGTCAAGGAGGCTTTGGTGGAGAAGTATCGTGCTATGGACAATGCCGGGTGGCCCCAGTAGACTCCACAGTTGAATGAATGCAGAACCTTTCTGTTTTGATTTTCTGCTGCTAAGCAATAAATGACTACTAGTGACTTTGACAGCGATGCGTAGCCCTGAAGTGCAGGGAGAGAGGTCGAGAAGAAGGCTTTGTAGCTGTGTTCGTCGGTTGAAAACTTTCCTACCAGAAGCGAAGAAAGGCACCACGAACCTGCTCAGAAGCGCGAAGAAAGACAGTTCCGAGCTGGATGCTCTTCATATGCAACATTAATGAATCGTCCGTGGTATCACATGACTTTGGTAGGCGGAAAGTGACCACACATGTAGAGTCGCGCAAAAGACTAAGCAAACAATAGAAGATGTGCAAAAACATCATAATTCATCAATGGGTTGGTTCAACAGTGAGAGAATAGACTTCGTAAAAAAAAACCTTGAATACATAATACATACTCGCCAGAAATGTGCAAAAACTCCCAGACATCTTTGCATGAACGATACCCGCATCTGTAGTACAAAATTGATCTGTTCATTGATTTTCTTCCAGCCACTCCTTGAACACACCAACAGTCTCACACTCAATGAATAACGAGCTCTTGATTTCCATCTTAAGAATGTTCTTGAACTTCTCCACTAAGACAAGCGACATGAGAGAGTCGACACCAATCTGCATAAATGTCGTGTCATCTTTCAATTCCGAGGCGTCGACACCCGTCTCTTTGAGGATCAGATCGATCGCGCCTGCAATGAGAGAGTTTTCCTCATTTGCTGGCTCCGCCTTCTCTGCTGTTACGGACACAGGAGCCGGATGAACAATTGTCGGGGTTGTCCTCTTGGCTACGGGCCCGGCGGCAGCTGGAACGATCGTCTTCACCTTGCTGCTGGTGCTGCTAGCATGGGCTGTGCCATGGATCTCACTAGGCGAGAAGAAACGGTCCATCAAGATCCGGTTGATCTGCCGGAACTTCATCTGACCAATCATACCGATGATGGTATCACCCTGGAGAATATACACGTCTCCGGTCCAGAACTTCGGATCTTCTTCGCTCGACACCATCTGCACATAGCTGCGACAGCTCGCACCTGGGTGGGGTGGGCGAGCAAGACGGAATGTCTCCCATCCAGGAGTGACGTAAAAGAAGTCATCCGTGTTCGAAGCATCAGAGCCATTCAGGATGAAGCCTCCTAGGTGGCAGACTTTCAATCCAATGTGGTGGAGTATGCCACACACCAAGCTCATCAGGATTTAGAGTGACGTCTGCAAAAGCTTCGTAGTCTTTCAGAACAACCGAGCGCATGCCCCGGTAGTGGTCGGCATAAGTGACAACATTTTTGAAAAGTGTGTATGCCATGTTCCGGTTGATCTTACTTGCGAGTCCTTCTATAGCCAATTGGTCCAAAGCCTGGATGCGCTGTCTGACTAGATGCTCGAGGCGCTTCCAGTTTTTACTCCAGGTAGCCGCTTCTTCAAACTGGATCTTGCAAGAGCCATAGTATTTAGCGTCCCGAATGCCATCCTGGGACACGTTGTATAGGAAGATGGTCACACTCCTGGCATGTATGTCGAGGGTTGCCTCAAGTTGGATTAATTGCGGGCCATCCTTGCGGGACCTAGCGACCTGTGTGTAGAGGATCTCCATGTCGCGCACGTTCATATGGAAGTCCTTTTCCTTCGGGTAGCCGAGGCCATGCAGGTATCTACCCACTGTAAAGGCCATGTCGGCCCAGATAGAGGATGATGCAACACCGTGATTGTTCATCCGATGGCCCTCCACAGCTTCGAGGAATGCGTGATCTAGCAGATCCGATAGAGTCACGAGGCTAACAGTTGACTCGCCTACCGTCTCGGAAACAATGCTGTGGATTGTAGAGGTCTTTAACTTGGATCCCATGCCGCTGATGCCTGACAAAGCCTTGTTTTGCCTTGCCTTGTCAAGGTTCTCCTTAATGTGAGCTTTATCAAGAGTCCAAGTTCCGAGGTAGGGGATCCAATAGGTTTTGTCGTTCCAGCGGTAGGTAGGCAAGTGGAACACTTGGTGAGCGCGTTCGTGTTCACGGAAGTATTTGTTCCAGACGGGCGTCACTCCAGCGCGATGCAGGGTAACCAGTGATGAGACGAGCGTGGAAAAGTTATCCTCATCGCGCTTAACTGATGGAACGACAATGTTCGGCGTCAGTATGTTGCGAACCATGCCTCCAGCAATCATGTGGGGACCAATGTCAATCCAGACAGTATCCGCATCAGCAATACCGAGTTCTTGGGCAGCATCTAAGGCGCCCACAACTTCAACCTGCTCCCTGGTTGCGCGACGCAGATATTCGTGGTTGAGCGTCTTACCGTCGAAAATACATTCGGCGAGGAGAGGGGAGACAACCGGGATCTGGGGAGCTTTGAAGGTGACGTTCTCCGCTAGTTGAGCAAATGACTCCAAGATTGGGTCCATTTGAACAGAATGGAAAGCATATGGCACATTGAGCGCTGTAGATTTCAAGCCTGCGGTCGCTAGGATACTAGCGAGGTCTTGAATCTGGGTTTTCGCTCCACTGATGACAAGGTCGCTTTCGCCGTTGATGCAAGCGAGCTCGTAGTCCTGTTCGCGGCCTGCCAGTAGCTCTTCCAGTCGATCGATACTGCATCTAACGGCCAACATAGTGTCAGTGCCAACTTGGCAATGCTTAGCCATAAGCTTTGCCCGTGCAGTCGTGAGATAAAGAGCATCAAGCTCAGAAATTACACCAGCTACCGCTAGTGCTGCAAACTCTCCCGAGCTGTGTCCCATGACCATAGATGGCTTGATTCCGAGTGTAGCCCAGTAGTGAGCAAGAGCAAGCTCAACGAGAACTATAGCCAACTGTGATGCCACGGGGTCGACTGTATCACTGTAGCCAGCAGCGCCATCAATGATGGGTATGGCTGAGTCAAAACCTAGATTGAATGACTGTGACAAACGATCGAGGCGCTGGACATCTTCACGAAAGCTGGAACAGTGTGAGTAGAGCTGTGAACACATACCGACATAGAACGCCCCTTGACCCGTAAAAGTGAAAGCAACAGTCGGTGCCTTCAACGGTACTGTTGAGACCCATTGCTGTTGTTCCATCTTTTCAATCTCAATAGATAAGAATTTATTCGCTTGAGAGATATCCTTGACAGACGTAGCTAGGCGGAATGGGTGATGAATACGACGTGCAGTGAGAGTGTAGGAGAGATCACCCAACTGAGCATCCTCGTGGTCGTTGATATACTGCAATAAGGTTTCAGTGTTCATCTTCAGCGAGTTCTTGCTCCGAGCGGAAATAGTCAACGGGAAACTAGGACGAGGATCCGTGATGACGGGTGATGGTACAGGGCCATCACTCAACAGAACTGTCGTGTTTCCTCCGTGCGCGCCAAAGCTGTTCACGATAGCAAGGCGCGATCCAGTCTTCGGTCTGGGCCACTCGACGTATTCCCAGTTTAGACCAATGGTACGCTCCTCCAAGTCCGGCGGAAGTGTAGGGTTTAGCTTCTTGACGCCAATCTGGGGTGGGATGGCGGACTTCTGGTACATAAGCAGCACTTTGATAAACGAAGCGATACCAGCAGCCACCCCTCCATGCCCAATGTTGGACTTCACAGCACCCAGTCTCAGTCGATACTTCTTCTTACGTCGCGGAGCTACAGGAGCAAAGATGTGTGAGACGGACTTGGCTTCTTCACGATCTCCTGCTTGAGTGCCCGTTCCGTGAAGCTCGACATAGCTCACGTCTAGCGGCGAGAACCCTGCCTGAGACATCACCCTCTGGTAATTCTGAGCCTGCTTTGGGGCATGTGGGTGGGTTATTGAAATCGCATCAGCGGAATGATTCGTGTTGGCCGCCAGGATTGTCGCGAGAATTTTGTCGTTGTCGGCCAAGGCGTCATCGAGACGTTTAATGACTACGCTACCAACGCCATCAGCGCGACAGTAGCCATCAGCAGCTCGTCCCAAACTTTGCATTGTCCCGCAAGAGACAAAAAGTGACCCTTTCCGAGCTGACAGAATTGTCTGGGTCGGTGATAACATTCAAGCCTCCGGCAATAGCAATGTCTACATCTCCAGCCCACAAAGCTGAGCATGCTGCATTTACAGCGGCAAGGCCACTGGAGTCTGAGCAATTTGGTTAGCACAGAAAAAACTAATGCTCAAGAAAGACCAACAGGCAGTGTCCATGTTAAAGCTAGGTCCATTAAACTTAAAGAAGTAGTTGATCCGTCCGTTCGCGAAGCCTCGCTCACCACTAGGGACAGCGTACGTCCCAATGTTTTGGCTGGCATTGAGTTCACGCCAGTCATCGCTCGCTTGGCCATGGTAAGTTCCGACCCTGGGGGAGGAAGTGGAGCGCGTCCGGTTAGGAGAGTATCCAGACATCTCAAGGGCTTCGTAGACAGTGACGAGGGCAAGGCGATGCATAGGATCCATCTGTTCTGCCTGTAAAGAGCGTCAGCTACGAGTTACCTGATGTGTCATTTGATCATCCTACCTCCTTGGGCGAGATGTTGAAGAATCCAGCATCAAACAAGCCCGGACTATCAATATGGTTCATGTACGATGTCTGTGTGGTATTCTGGATTTGACCAGTCGGGTCAAAGTGGGTGCTCAATTCGAATCGATCAGGAGGAATCATCGTGTGTACATCGCGCTTATCAACCATGAGCTTCCAAAAGAGCTCTAGATCGTTGGCTCCACCGGGAAGGCGACACGACATGCCAACAACTGCCAGCTTGGATCCTTTGGGAGACATCGGGGTCTCAGCTTCACTCTCGTCACGTTTGGTCCACTTGATAAGATCTCGTTGAGTGAAAGTGATGCGACCGTCGCATTTATTTTCCACATTTTTCATCATCGTCCTCAGGATCACAGAATTTCTGAACGCGAAAAGACTCTGCTGCTGTTGACTTACCGATGGTAGATCGAGAGTTTCCACGATGTCGTCAACGACATTATCGATGTGAATCTTGTTCATGAGGAGCTCCGTAAGGACCTGGTCTAGCAAGCTGCGGAAGTCCTTCGCCGTATACGGGCGGCCAGTGCTAGAAGACAAGAGGGGCAAGGATGTCTTCCGCCCAGCTATCCGTTTATGATCATCATCTAATACATCTCCGATAATGGTTTAACATCTATAGCGGAGTAGATGTGAGGAGCATGACAGAGGCCGTGAAGCTCGGCGAAAGCCAACCCGCATTATGGAATGCTTGGTGCTGGCTTCACAAGGATCACATTTTCAGCCATGATTTGCCGATCAGCTACTCATGCGAGCTGGTAATAAAGTTCCAGGGTTCAATAGCCAATATAACCCCGATCGGCTCTGAGACGATGACAGATCCACCTGACTCAATCTTTTTCGGCTCCCGATATTTCTCTGCATTCAAGACACAGTATTGTAACTGAGCATCTGTTGGAAGCATGAAATTTGTTAATAATATCACATACTGATTGACCGTGGATTGGCCGATAGTCTATATAGGCAGATGAGACGACGCAGATGATAATGAATGAATCCTCTTCACATTTTTTCACGCACTATAGAGTGCGACACTTACTAATTTCCAGAGTTACTAGTTGAACATGTCTCTGAGACTGTTCTTTCAACAACGCAGTTGCTTTCGCGATGATATTAGCGCGCTGTTTAAAGGAACTCTGGTGCCAAGTTTCATCATAATAGCTCTAAGCTTTCTTCAGCGCTATATGCACAAATTTGTTGGTTGCGGGAGGGAGGCTTTCTAAGACCGTTCCAGATGCCGGGTTGATTGTCTGGTACACGTCGGGAAATGCTATGCTACGCGGTAAGGAAATGAAACTTAAATTTGGGGCTGTATTTAATTTGACCTTTCTACAACTATTATTATTATTCCTTGTCTCTGAACGGCCATGCGCATAATTCACTGTGGGGTAAGGCCATAGTTATTCGAAGGCCGTTTGGGAATCGTACAAGTATTATATAGGGAAATTAGTAGTAATTTGCTTAGTAGTAGTCTATAATTCTAGTTAAACTATACTAATCTTTAAGCTATGAAGGATACCTAGCCTAATTATAACTTGCTTTTTATATTTCTAATTTTAACATTACTAGAGAAGCTATATTGCTTGCTGTTCGCGCTACGGACGAATTGTAATTAAATGACGGTAGAAACCTTCTCATTTGGATCGAGACTGCCTTTCCTGCTTCAAGGTCCGTGCGGGACTTGGCGTCAGCTGCTGCACGCCTGATTGCCTACCCATCGATGACTCCCTTTGGCATGGCTCACTCTTTTTCATTCCATGTATAAAAAAATTGGAGCCTCATGACTGTATTCAAGTATGACTAGGTAATGTGTAGAAGGATAAATATCGCATCTTCCCTCCTCAAAATCACGTCTTCTTCCTCCAGCAATGACTATCAAAAAGCCTCATCCGCCTTTTGGGCACCCGATGCGCTCAGCACACTTTCAATTCGCACCTACTTATAAACCTCTCAACCATGGCTCTTTCGGTACGCACCCAACTCCTGTACGGGAGGCACATTACGTTTTCCAAACAACCGCAATCGAACGACCCGACACATTCGTTTCATTCCTTACATTCCCTCTCCTCGCCAAATCCCGCGCTGCAATTGCTCCGTTTCTCGGAGTAAATCATGATGAAGTGGTTTTCGTTCCCAATGCCACGACGGGTGTCAATACCGTACTCAGAAACATCAAATTTGAGGATGATGATGTAGTGGTGACGTTCTCGACGGCGTATCCGGCATGTGTCAAGACCATAGGTGCCATCGGTGAGATTCTGCCGGTCAAATGTGAGAAGGTCGAGTTGGTTTACCCGGTTGAAGACGAGGTAATTCTGGAATCTTTCAGGGAGAAAGTGAGGAGTTTGAGGGCGAACGGGAAGCGGGTGAGACTGGCGATGTTTGATACAATTTCGACCTTTCCTGGCGCAAGGCTTCCGTGGGAAGACCTTGTTGGGATATGTAAAGAGTTGGATGTTCTGAGCTTAATTGATGGAGCGCATGGTATTGGTACGTGGGCATTTTCCAAGCAAGAGTCAAGAGACATTGAAAAGATCTGCTGTAAACTGACACTCATCGAGGTATGATCGATTTAACACACCTCGGCGAGGTTAATCCGGATTTCTTTGTTAGTAATTGCCACAAGTAAGTCTGAAAGTGGCAGTATTGCGAAGGGATTGTTTACTTACCATTCCAGGTGGCTCTACACACCTCGCTCCTGCGCCGTCTTCCACGTCCCCCTCCGCAACCAGCATCTTATCCGAACCTCAGTACCCACCTCACATGGTTACCAATACCCTGGTCAACCCGAAAACACCAACGGCCGCAGCCCTTTCATCTTCATGTTCGACTTTGTCGCAACCATGGACTACACGCCTTACTTATGTATTCCAGCCGCCGTCGAGTTTCGCAACCAGGTCTGTGGAGGAGAAGCCAAGATCCGGGAGTACTGCTATGACATTGCTCGGAAAGGCGGAGATTGTATGGCCGATATCCTAGGAACGCATGTATTGACCACGAAGAGTGGAACAATGAGAGAATGTGCGTTTGCTAATGTCGAACTGCCGCTGGTATTCAAAAAGAAAGATGAGATTGATCAAAGCAAAGGAGAGTTGGATGTTGATGACGCAGTGAAGATTGCGGCTTGGATTAAGAGAACGGCTGCCATGGAGATGGACACATACTTTCAGACTGCGTTCCATGCTGGAAGGCTCTGGGTCAGGCTTAGCGGGCAAATTTACCTGGAAGTAGATGATTATAAGTGGGCTGCGCCGAAGTTGATGGAATTGTGCGAGAGAGCGAAGAGGGGAGAAGCGAGTGGTGTGGCTGTGACAGCCAGGGACAAGCTGATCACGTGAAAGAAAAAGTAGTATGTTTACGAGACGAGAAGGTTCGAGTGATTTATATTATGTTCAGTACTGATTTGCATAAATGTCTTATGCTAGGTGAGCATGGGTCAACTCAAGGTTTCACACATATTTCCATGTGACGACTTGATAATATGGTCAGATCAAGCAATCCGTATTAAAACTGCCTGTTTCTTGACAACGGAAATACGTTAATGATGTCCAGTAGATAACGCATTCGAATAAGTGCTGGAACATTTTCGTATACGACGCTCATTTTTGCATGCGCGGCTAAATTAATACGATATTCTATCCAGACAAGCGTGCGAACACGGTGTCTTGTCTTTCAACACATCCATACAAGTTCTGATCATGTGTATTCTAGAATCTGCAGGGATAGCATATACTCTTGGAACGTCCAAGCACGAAAGTGAATAGGATTTCTACGGTAATCAAAGAGTAAAACCGAGCCTGATCTACCATCTGGACAAATATAGGGAAGACTGAAAACAAAACTATCTGCAGGCGGGTGAGATACTGGATGAAGGAAGCCTTCCCGGCTGTCGCTTGCTCTGCTCGCACAAATGGTAAGATAAGCATTACCAAAGGTTGTAAGCAGATCCGCGATTCCGCGAGCCCAGTCTTTCTCATCGTCCTGGGAGATGCAGAGGCAGTCTATCCAGATGAATTTTATGCCAAGATTCCAGCTCGATAAGATGGCGTCTTGTAAAGTTCTTGGCAACTTCGAGATAGCAAGCCCTGTTTGGAGCATTTCGAGTGATGAAATTGTCAATTTGTGCTCCTGGTCTCTTCCCAGCAATAACTCAATGTTGAGTATCTTGTTACCATTGACTCACGTGACAACACGGGCACAACGTCCAGATAGATATAGAGCTGGTTGCTTTGCTCACCGATTCCGATACGAAGCAATCTCGTAGGCCTTTGAAGAGGATGCGAACTTTTGAATTTCATGTAGTGGACATCAAGCTGTTCTAGCAGGGAAAACTCAAGCTGATCCACTCATAAACTACCAAAACATCTATCAAGGCAGCCACCAGGGCTGAACAGTGCAGGGCAGTGCTGAGGCAATGTTCGCGGGTTAGCGCGACTGAGTACATCATCCTAAACATTCCTTCCAAAAAGGGCGCTGGGACTATTATGAAAAATTGCCTTCATGCCTGCAAGCTGGATATCGATAGTTTGGAAAACTTATTATAGGAATGTATCAAATTTCCGTATGAACGTGCCAAAAGCAAAGGATAGAGCTAATAGTGGATGCTGTAATGCCAAGCGAGCGGGACGGCCCGTTGGCGGTGTGTAAAGTCTGAACTTGTCTCGTTCGCGCTGCGCTGATCCCACAACCTCAATCATGCCGCGCCGAGACTGGACACCTGAAGAATCCAAAGCGCAACTCCCGCCTCACGCTGAACACTTACCACACGGCTCGCGTAGTCACAAGCGCCATCATCACTCACACCGCTCGCGCTCTCCTCGCCGTGATGACGACGGCCACCGACACAAACGGACGCGGACGCGATCGCGTTCGCCTGCGCGGAAACCTGTAGATTTGCCGTACAAGGCAAAGCCGCTATCCAAACCCCAGTACGACGAGTACCGACCGCTGTTTCAGTCATACCTGGATATACAAAAGCAGATCCAACTAGACGACCTAAATGAGCGGGAAGCAAAGGGACGATGGAAAAGTTTTGTCAGTCGATGGTACGTGTGGATCTTGTGTGAGAAAAAATGTGTTGGAAAATATCATTCTAAAGTCTCAGGAATCGTGGAGATTTAGCCCGCAGCTGGTACGACCCATCTATGCTCAAAACGGCGCAAGAAACAGTGCAGTCATACCATGCATCGTCCGCCCAAGCCCCGGACAGACGAGCTTCGCCCAGCTATGCGCACAAAGAAGGTGGCGAAGATGACAGCGACGATGAATTTGGTCCAGCACCACCGAGAGATCTGGTGCAACATGCTGGCCATGGACCAACCATGCCCAGACTCGACGACCTAACATATCGCAATGAATTGCGAGATGAAGACCGGGCTCGGGGCCAATCTGAGTACATGGATGGCCTGCGCTATTCCCGTAAAGCCGACCGCAAAGCGCAAAAGGAGCGTCTGGACGAACTGGTTCCACGCGCCGATCCGGGCAGCCGTGAACGACAACTAGAGAAGAAGCGCGAGACGACTTCGACACTACAATCATTCCGCGAAGCCAAGGAATCGGGAGATGTTGAAGTTGCGGAATCAGATCTGATGGGCGACGATGGGATTGACGTCTACAAGAAGAAGAAACGGGAGCAGGAGCGGCAGAAAAATGAAAGAGAGATACGGCGTGAAGAGATTGCAAGGGCGAGGGAAGCAGAGAGAAATGAAAGGTTGGCAGAGAGGAGGGAAAAGGAAAGCAAGACTATGGAGTTTCTCAAGCAGATTGCACAGGAGAGATTTGGATAGAAGCTATTGTATGCTTTGTGCTATACGGGTGGGAGAGTTTATTAGCTGGATCGCTAAGAAGGGTGTATTAGAGCGCTAGTCTAGGTGAAGGAGGTCCGCTTGTAATTAAGCAGGTAAAGAATGCAATTGGAAGCCAATGAGATACTCCGCCAACACCGTGCTGTATTGCAAAACCCAAATCATATCAGCATGAAATGCGCCCATCCCTACATGACTCTTTTATTCGTCGTCAAGAATGGAGCTCGCTAGCGGCCCGAAAAAGGGCAATTCGCATCGATGGAGCGTCGCAGCTACGAAAACGTCGGTAAGCGTGATGAGTGACATGTGACGACAAGCCAACTCACCATCGAGATAGGCCCTCCATGTCAGCCAGGCTATGAGTGCCAAGTCGCCCAGCAACATGAGCCAGGAAATCAAGCTCGACCAGCTGAATATGACGTGCAGAACAAAGATGAAGGCAAAGAGCAGACTACTCTGCCATGCATGGAAGCGCACGTAGTCGCTTTGGTGCTCGAACATCAATAGTAAAACGCCTCCGGCTGGGGGCAGTAGCAGATATGCCAGACAAGCCTCGTAATCGAGGCGCCAGCCCAGCGATGTGGTGAACATGTCAATGTCTTGGCGCGAACGGCCAAAGGCCGTGTTGCGCGAGGGCTGGTCCCATGCTATGCGCTCTGTTTGGGGTTCGGCAAGCGGAGATGTGGGAGGTTGGCCTTGGAAATAGTCCTGGTGGTCATACGAGGAGCGTGTAGGCGGCGAGGCAATGGTACGGGAGCGGTCGACGGATGCTCGAGGCGAGCGGAGTGGTGGAGGGGACAGAGCTCGTGACGATTCGGGAATGTCCTGGTACGGGGCGAAGTTTGCTGCCATGGTGTCCTTGTCCGCCGACGCGGGCGATGATGCTGAGTGGTTTCTTCCGCCAGGGCTCCAGGCTCTGCTATGCTTGGGCGGTGGAAAGTGGAGTGCAAGGATTGGAGCCCATATGTGGGGTGAGGCTGTGGGCGCAGAAGGCGCAACCGGCCAGTGACGCGGGACAGGGCAGGCGGCAGGCGGCAGGGATCCTCGGCAAGCGGCACTGTCACGTGAAGAGTCGCTTTGGGATGTCTCCGCTGCGCTACTCCGCTGCTGCAGGAACACTGCGAGGTCATGCTGTGCGGCGTGACTAGAGAACGACTGCTCACGCCAGCGTACCGCTTGAGAGCCACAGAGGCACAGGGAGCACTTGCAACAGCCCGTGTGCAAGGACAAATGGGAACCTCATGCATCTCATCCCCGTACTCGGTCGCTGGCGGGCCGTCGCTCTTTTTTCATCATCACAAGGACATTGAACTGCGCCTCGAGTACAACGCCGACTGCATCTAGACGTGTATCATCTCATCTCACTCCACACTCTGTACTGTTGGGACCACGTATATGAGCCAGCGCTGACGCCTCTCGCTGGCAAACATCCTCACCGCCTGCCCTGCATTAAGCAAACTTCTTTGCTTTAACCCGTCTCTTTCCGCATCCATCAACGCCACACAACACAAGTGCAAGACGCCGGCTCCTGCGCCTTTCCATCTGCCCATAGTCAAACACAGACACACACACCTTATCTCACAATGTGCATCGCCATACTCACAACGGCGCATCCAGACTACCCCTTCATACTACTGAACAATCGAGATGTATGGCTGGCCAGATCGACTCAGCACCGCAGGTACAACTAACCACTGAACAGGAATATCTCCATCGCCCAACTGCAGAAGCAACATGGTGGCCTTCACCAGACACACAGGTCCTAGGTGGCTATGATCTTCATCGCCCTGTACACGGCACCTGGATGGGTGTCACTCGCCAAGGCCGCATCGCTGTACTCACAAACTACCGCGAGGAGGATGAAAAGATTGTTGAGGGTGCACGCAGCAGAGGTCTAATCCCAAATGCATGGTTAAAAAGCGACCCTGCAAAGGAAGAAACTACCGACGAATTCGCAAAGCGAATGATTGAACAGGACGGCGTCGAAGGCGTCGGCGGCTTCTCACTATGTTATGGCTTCATGCAAGACGTCGTCAAAAAGGGAAAGGGGCTAGCCATTGTTAGCAACCGCACTCCAGATGTTCACGGCGTAGTTCGTTTGCTCCAAAAACCCGATGAAACCCACGCCCTGAGCAACGCTGCATACAGCGATCGTTCATGGCCCAAAGTTATTCACGGCGAGGAATGGACCAAGAAAGCTATTACCGAATCGGTCGCTGCAAACGAATCTCGCGATCAACTCATCCAACGCCTCCTGGCCCTGCTCAGAACAGACACAATGCCTCGCCAAAAGGAAAATGAAGAGTGGGACATGTATTTGAATCAGTTGCGCCACAGCATCTTCATTCCAGCCATCGGAAGAGACCACCTAGAAGAGCACAAGATGCCTGCACATGAGATTGGCGATGTGGTCAAGAACAAGGCGGCGGATGCAACCAGTGGGTGCTATGGCACGCAGAAGAATATCGTAGTGCTGTGTGATCACCAGGGCAAAGTGACATATTTGGAAAGGACATTATACGACGTTGATGCCAAACCAATCGAAGACGGCAAAGGGGATCGCATGTTTGAATTTCAGATTGAGGGATGGTAGGGTAAGCTAGACTTGATAGGCGCTTGCAGCAGACAGGTGAATGGATTCCGTATGGTCCAGTCAACTTCCATTAGAAGAATCCCACTCAAGCTACGATTTCCATTTTCATTAGTTTTTTCCATCACAACACCAAAGCACTTTCACGTTGTTTCCATCAGCAAGACAGTTTGCTTACAGAGTTGTTGCGCATAGTACATTAACAAGACCATTTTTTTCCTACAATGCTCTAACAACTTTCTCTACACTCACAACTACACACAGATTGTGATATATGAACACTTTTTATATTGCCTCCAAAAGGAACACTTCTTCACTACTACTTCTACTTCCTCATCAACCCTACCATCAAAATGTGCATCATCTACTTTGAGGCGCACCTGGAAAACGGACGCGAACACTTCATGGACCAGTACTATTGCGGTCACGAGGATTGCAATGGCCGCTTCGAGTCACACCAAAAGCACCTGATTTATACGCCTCGTGATCAATGCAGTATCTGCATAGAGGAGGACAAGGTCAACATTGGCCTTGCCACCAATACAGGCAGGTACAACCCCCCTGTTAGCGATTTGGGACCAATTCAAGGGGAAAATGAAGATTTGCATGATCAGTGTAACAACCGCAGGGACTACAAGGCTCTCTCCGACGTAGACAGCGTGACATCTCATTGGCGCCTAGACGATCTTGACGACACACTCGAAACCAAGCCTGAGGCTCAATCGTCACTACACCCCCACGCTGCATACGGTGGAAATGGCCCTCATACGACACATGGAGAGAGTTCTTATACTGGACGATATGATCACCATCGTTCTTCATCACCTTATATACCCTGGACTTCCCACCCATACTATGCTCCGCCTCCCCGCAATTCAGCCATGACCACATCCTCTTCACGGGATGTTCCTTCAAACATGCAAGAAAATACGCACCAGCCGCTGGTGGGAAACCAACCAGCCTTCAATGAGTCGTTGAGCAGGACATCGCATCGCGAAATGGTGCAGGAGCAGTTGGCCCAATTACCCCATCACATGGCCCAAGTACAGCAGCAAAATTACCATTCGCAGTTCCAGTACTACGGGGAACCTTCAAGGAACTATCAAGTTTGGCCAGGCGAGCGGACTTATGGTATGGGAGTGCCACCGAACCTGTGGCCAGCCCTATGGCCCGATGTCAAACGTCCCTTCGAACCCGGTGCATTTGATCACCTGAGAAGCCAGATGGGCAATGATGAACCCAAATCGAAGTAGATGCTATGGAACGGCTCGGTGGTCCGTACAAGATGGGTGGAGCTCAAAGGTAGATACTTTCACTCGAAGATTGCTGAAACTTGAAGAATTAGCGCCATGCGCCGGCTATTGAAATGGGTTGTCTATTGCAGTTACATAGGAAGAGGAGTCTTGACAGTTAGGCAGCGGATTATATTTACTTTTCATGCATGCGCTGTAATTAGTTGCTTTTCATGATTGCGCGGAAACTGAATGAGTTATAGAAGGAGTACCCTATTGATTGTGTTTCAGTAGTTCAAACGAGTTGGAACATACTTTGTGTGATTTTCGAAACTGCGATCAATTGTGTGACAGCTTGGACCCTTTCTCTTTAGGGAGAGTGGTCTACACAATACACAAAGGTCGTTCTTTCACACGTGCTCCGTCTTGGCAGTCTGACTCGGCTCGGATCACTGGTGACGTCTTGCAGATCCTCGGGAAGTCGAGGCACCAAACACCGAGCTAAACTCGAGCATCGCTCCACCCTATTACTCGCAAACCACCCAACACTTAGTCTTACCGGATAGCCTACCGTGACGTCGCATTCTGCGTCTTATTCATACCAACGTGATAAACGACGCCGGCACTCCATCGCGTCCCAACAATTACGCGCGACATGGCGTCTCTACCGCCGCAGCGCCCCGCGTCGCAACAAAGACCTGCGCCGCCGGCTGAAGCCTCTCCTTCGCAACAAGACCATACACGCCGAACCGACAGTTTCTCGGGCCAATCCGTCGACTCGCAAACGCTTCTACTCAACACTCCGCCGTCACAGACAAGCACGTCCACGTCAGAAGAACACAAAGAAGCGCCTGTCCAGCATGCGGCGCCGCAACAAGAGGAGGATGATGAGCCCCGCAAGTGCTGGATCTGCTTCAACGACGAGACAGAGGACGACGAAACAACATCAGAGTGGCGCAACCCCTGTGCCTGCTCCTTGGTTGCACACGAGAAGTGTCTCCTCGACTGGATAGCAGATATGGAGGCGCCCAATTCGCGGCGGCGCGCGGGCACAACGGCGAATAAGATATTGTGTCCACAGTGCAAGAGCGAGATCAAAGTGCAGCGGCCGAAGAGCTATGTCGTGGATGCTGTAAGGCGCGTGGAGCGCGTAGTCAGCAACCTGACGCTTCCTGGATTTGCTTTGTTCACCAGCACAGCGCTATACTCGACTTTGACGCTGTCTGGCACAGCGACAATATACCAGATATTCGGTACAGAGGATGCCCTGCAAATCCTCGGCCCCCTTTACGAGACGCCAAACCGGAACGTCAATTCAGTCCTTATGCAATGGCTTGAGCACCTGCGACAACACTGGAGGCTGGATCTCGGGTTACCTCTGATACCCACGGTACTGGTCGCCAGCAGAACAACATTCGCAGACTCGTTCTTGCCCTTTCTTCCACTCATATTCTTCGTCAGCTCAGGTCATCCAGGCGATGAGATGCTCCAGCTACAGTGGCCGCCAAGCGCCGCCTTCTCCTTTGCCGCACTACCATACATTCGAGGTTTCTATAATGCATACTACGAGCGCGTATGGCTGCCACGGGAACAGCAGTGGCTTAGGGAGATACAGCCCCGCGCAGGCGAGAATGCCGACGCCGAGATGCAAAACCAAGCCCAGCACAACCATGCACACGATGAGGGCGATGCTGTGGAGGACGTAGAAATTGAGCTAGACTTTGACATCTTTGCCGACTGGAATGACGGCGACGATGCAGACAACAACGACGCACCTGCAGCCAACGCACCCCAAGAAGAGGGCAATCGGGAGAACAATGTCCAGATACCGCCTGAGGTCGACGTTCGCGCAAACCCAGCCCCTGCACCAAACGTACCCATGCAGCCACCAGCTCAGCGCCCTCGCAACGTCCGACGCGAACGCGGTGTCACCTTCTCTACCACCTCCCTCTCAGACACCATCCTCGGGGCCCTCATCTTCCCCACCATTGCAGCCGCCATAGGCGAACTCCTACGCCAAACTCTCCCTGCTTCCTGGGTCAACCCCCCATCTGGCTCTCCGGCCGTGTCATGGCTTGGTGGCTGGGTCAAGAATGGCGGCAGCAAAATTGGAGGTGCATGCAAGCCAACGGGACTTCTGCAAACGCGCTGGGGCAGGAGTATTGTTGGCGGATGTCTTTTTGTTGGACTCAAGGATGCGGTTATGCTGTATGTCAGGTGGAGAACTGCCCAGAACCATCGTAAGAGGGGGATTGTAGATTATGAGGGTGGAAAGAGCAGAAGGGGTGTGAAGGCGAGGTAATGATATAGGGTTCATGGGTTGCGACGGATGTGGGTTTCCTGTCTTGTATTATAGGCTTCAACGCAATTCAATTGGTTCTTCTGACCATGCCTCTGTGTTCGTGTTGGGGAGTTGAGACATTTTACGGTTTTTTTGTTCTCCAAGGAGGTAACGTCGGGGTTACCATTCGGAAGAGGTTGTAGGGCACTAACATACACTCATGTTCGTTTCTTTTGCTTTCCAGTCGCAGTACAAATGATCTACAGGAACAATCTCCTCATGCGTGACATGCAACCCAAATCCGCCTGTCAACTCGCATTAAGACTTGGACTCATCGCTTGTACAGGTACCACGCCCAGCGGACGCCTCAGACAATACCTTTACAGCCTCACATCTTATAATCATGATGATCATTTTTTTGTTCTGGATCAAGCGTGGGATCTCCTCAACACAATCTCAACGCCGACACGTTATCAGCTTGAGTTCTCTCTTACGTAGTTGAGGATGCTAACGCGAATAATAACAAAGTATGTGTTATCTGAAGAAGCGAAAAACGTACTAAAAAGACTTGTCAGGAATGCACAACATCTATGGAGTAGTGCGCGATACTCGCAAAAGCAGACCGCCAGTACTAACACGCCTCCTGTTGGTGCCCATCCTCATCACCAACCTTACTCCACTTCCCGACCACTTCTCTCTCCACCATACACCCCTTCTCATCCCCCGACAAAAAAATGATCCAATAGATGATAACTAGACTCATCTCCAAGTGCAAAAAAAGAAACTGGACGCTGTGGGAATTGAACCCACGACCTTTCACAAGTACGCACATGGATAGTATGCGAAGCGAAAATCATACCCCTAGACCAAGCGCCCGTGGAAATTTACATAAATTGGGGAAAAAAAAATCTATATAGGATGTTACTTGGGATGGTTGAGCGGCATTGCGGATTGAGTTTCACAACCCCTCGAGTCACGGGTTTTGATGGAGAACAATGATTTTTGGAGAATGCCCTCGTTAGTATCTCGGTGCGTTGTGCAGTTTGTCGGAAGACTGGAGCCAGTTTGGAATCGGGGCGCAGGCATCACGTGTTGTGTAATCTCATCAAGACTCACGCATCCACTGGACGGTAATAGAGAAAAGTAGACAGTCATGCTGAGATATACAGACCATCTCGTAGAAACAATAGGTCGTGTAGAGGACAGCAACGATGATATGATAATGAACGAGTTCCACTATCTCGCTCGATGTAGCATACTCGCGAACTGTATTAGTTTGCGAATCCATGGAGTCTTGAGCGTGGGGTAGCACCAGATTAGCAAAGACATAGGAACAAATGTTAATCTGGATCAGAGTCGATGTTTTTTTAATAGAATATCTGGGGATAAATGATTATGATTGTTTCTGCGGGAAGTCTATTGACAAAAGGCCAGTGTTTGGAAGAACGACATTACTATATGTATATATGACATGTTGTGTCTGGAGACAGTCCAGTGTGTAGAATAACAATTCTTTCGGGTAAAAGATGTCTTGTTACTGGAATACGCTCACGGGTACAGTAGGAACTTCTCTGCAGTACATTGTATTTCATATACGGATTTACAGCATCTCGTAGGCATAGGAAAAATGATCAAATTCCAGACTTTCTTTATTCGTGTCAACAGAGCTGCTCTTGTTACGTGTTATACATGTCCTATTCTGTTAAATTGCATATAGATGATCGAGCGACGACTCGAGGCTTTATTAGGGCACTTGGTCCCATCCCGGTACGCAGGTCGTTATATCCACCTATCTACAAAGTGGCGCCCATACTAAATATCCTCTTGCGACGCGCCCTACTCTGCATCTCTGCTGCATCTGCAAACGAACTTTTGGCGTACAATCAGAATAGCTAGAGACGGAAGGTTAAGGAATACAATCTTGATAGCCCGTGGCTGGTTTGACGTAGGATAGATTGAAACATGATTGGTGTTTGTTGCTGATCAAGAAGAAGAGAGGCGACGTGGACTGATGGGGTTTCCATATCTGGGCCTTGGATATCAGCACAGTAAGGGCATTCATTGCACACGCTATGGAACATTGAAAGCTTGGCCATAAATTATCATTTCATTTGATTGTTCATTTCGCATTCAGACTGCCTACTGCCTGTTGATTATGCAGTCTTTACATTCTTCATATCATCCACCACCAATGACGTCTTCCCCTCTCCTTCATACCTGCTAATCTAAACCTTCTTGCTGGTGGTTTCCTCGCTGTGCTCCTTGAGTGGGTGCTCGGGGTTTGAGCTCAGGGTATCCTTGGTGTTGTCACTAGACTTCTCGGCGCCCTCCTTGGGTCCAGCGCCTTGCTGATTGACGTTGCCGGAGATCTGACCGGCTTGGGCACCAGACTGGCGCTCGGGGTCGGGAGACTGGCGGCCGGCGTTGGGGGCAGACATTTTGGTATGTGGAGTTGATTAGGTAAAAGAGCTGCCTGGAGTTAGTACTTTTTGCTGGACATGAGAACGATGCCAGCAAAGGATTGGATGTTAGGATTGATAGTGCAGAGAAGTCGCGACATATCCCACTCCTGTCCCCATATCGTGAACAAGACAGTGAATCCGACTTCTAACATGATCTGAAGCATTGTTTTCTTGGGAATGCACGTGCATGTTTGGGGTTGTGACGAAGCTCATGTGCAGCTGATGCAGCAGACGCGATAAGAGGAAAGAACGTACGTTTAGTGTAGGGTCAGAAAATCCTGCCTTGAATTAGCTTGTCTGCTCTGTGGCTTGAATGTGATAGCCAATACTCACTGGATATGTAAATGCCAGAGATAGTTGCAGGTGTGGGTGTAATGGTTCTCAAGAAGAGCGGCCCCTCGTGCCTTTTCATCTGCGAAGCTGCCCCACTGCACCTGACGTCACTTTTAGATCGGGCAACATCGACGTCAACCTCATCAAAGCGCTGCACATTGCATGGCGCGCTATTGTGGGCCGGGGTGGTTGGTGCTTAGCAAGCGCAGGAGATGCTTGCTAACAACCTGCCGCCGTCTGCATACACACGCCTACCCGGTGGTTCTTATCACTCACCACATCGAGGTCCGATCATACACATCATATCGCTACGTGTCTGGCAACTGCATATTCCAAAGATCCGGTGGAGCCTATACCGCTCCCTCACTTACGTCAACCAACAAATGTTGTATTCGGTAGTCATATATATGCGCTGCTTAACACAATGGCTATGTGCTCCGCTTCCCCATTTCTACGTCCACGTCGCCTCCGTCTCCGTCATCATCCCACTCACTTCCCTTTAATCGTTTACCCAACCAGATGCCTAGAGCTGTCGCTGCGCTTGCAGCTAAGAACCAGCCCTCAAACCACCTCTCTGTGAATTTAGGCTCTAGCGGCGCACCCAATGCATCCCCTATCTTGCTCTTCATTTCCGGTGGCAGATTGCTACGCAGTAACAGCGCCGAGCTGATGACATATGTTGCTGCAACCTGCGAGATGATGAGGGCAAAATTTGTCTTTGTGTGGTACAACAGGCCAGGCACGACTTTCGCAAACAGTAAAAATGTCTGGAAGACGCTGTTGAATGAAAGGAGTAGCATGACGCCCGAGAGTAGGAACGAAATGGTACGACTCCATGCCACTCGATCAATGGTCGGATCCCAGTGCTTTGCCAGGAGAGCGAGGACATTGTTGATTGGATCACTGCTCGAGAAGCTTGCGTTGGGAGACGAGAGGCGGCGGAGAGTACTAATGGTCGTTGCACCGATACGGTAGGCGCAATAGATTGCAAATACATAGGAGAACATGTTCAACAGTCGTCCATGTGCAGTGTGTGCGCGTAGCTGCGATTGTCGTCTGTTCTGGAGAACAGTCATTGAATTCTGTAGTGAATGACGCATTGTCTCGAGTCCCTGTATTTCCAACTGTAGAGTGCTTCGTTCCTGCACATCCGGATTGGCGCGAATCGAGCCGACCACTCGGCCCATGAAACCTTGCTGAGGATTCTCTGACAGCTTACGCTCGATTGCGCGAAGTCGACTTTCTTTGACCAAGAGCATATCGTTTGTTGCCTGGAGCCCAGCCTGTTTGCGAGCAATATCTGATTCCGTGACCTGTCGAGTTTAGTCTATCGAGCGCAATCTGCTCAGTTAACAAAAAAACTTACGGGCTTGTACCGGACACCAAACGTGTGCCACAGTGCGGATATGGCAGCAAAGCCAGCAAGGGAAGCCATCAAGCTGATTCCAATAATTCCGATTCTTTCAAGACAGCCCTCGCTAAAAGTATGAGAGTGCTGATACGATGCTTCGTGGAGGTAAGAGCCTAGAATCCCTCGTCCCAGGTACCAGAAACAGGCGAGCCAGACGGCCAAGCCGCATAGCTCCAAAGCCCATGCTGCTCTACGTCGTGATGAGCGTTCTCCCCGGAATTCCAAGCCTGTCCCTGATATGAAGGAGTGTATCTCGAAGGCTGGTGTCGCGACGACAAGGAGAAAGAGTAGCGAGGGCAGCGTGATCTTGAGAGCTAGAGTCCGAGTAGCACGATCAATGGTGTTTGAGATTTCGCATAGAATCAGTTCTACCAGCACAGCAGAAAGGGCAAAGTTGGTGGAGAATATGAGGCTTGCGAGCGAGGTTGCCGTCGGGCGCAAGGTCCGGAAGAACGAAGCTCTGTCGCGCTGGGCCAGGCTGGAAGGACGTGGGGTTTCATGCTGCGCTTTGCGGTGTGCGTGGCCCGATAGGATGGGAAACAGTTTGTGCGACACTACAAAGGCGACTCCGAGAAAGGTGAGGATGAAAGGCAAGGCGGAGATGGCGACAGCCAGAGGACTGGGTTGGCGGGCATAGTCCGGCACACACTCATCGCAGTCGTCTGGGTTTGGCGGGAACATTGGATTTGGGTGGATGCGAGTGTTAGTGCCAGTGCGTCCTGGTTATGGGGGAAGCGCGGGTATCCATCAATGACGAGCGACAATGTGGCTACGTTTACACATCAGAGGTGGTTTAGGTTTGGAGGTGCAAGCTCACCCACACCCAACTGCACTGAGGGCGTGTCCGAGTCCGAGGCGGCCACAGCCAGGAACGCGCCGGCGAGCTGTGGCACCTGCAGCCCGCAGCCACACGAAACGTCATCATGGCGATCAGGCAGGGGTCTCCCAGCCAAGCACCCCCACATGCCACTGCACTAAGTACAGTCTACTAACCGTATCACAGAGAATGCAAATCCAAGTAGTGCACGTAGTGTACACGAGTATTCCACGGCACCACAACATGGCCTTGGAGACCACAAATCAACATGGGTATTGCTAGCAAACTACGTTTCTGGTGCACCCGTTCCAGCCGGCGCCGCATCGGCAGGCCCCTCCTGAGCTCCTTTTATGAGACTGTCCACGTACGACTTGGAGCTCTCCTGCGGCTCGGGACTTTCTGCCGGCTTGGGCTCTTCGGTGCTTGCATCAGCATTCTGCGACGCCACATCTACCGTAGACACTCCAGTCGTTGTTGAGCCTTCGCCCCGCTCGTCTTCGTCCTCACTGCTGGATTGGCTGCTCAGCTCGGGGCTGTCGAGGTTCTGTAAATGTGGGCTCTTCATCATCGGACCTGGACTTCGTGGATCATCTCCAAGCAATGCATCGCTGTTGCCCGCCTCCAGCTCATCGTCGCTGCTATCTTGCGCGCGCTCAACCTGTGCCAGAGGGTGCGCTGTTTCCGCGACAGGTTTGGGTGCCGTTGCGGCCGCTCCAACTGTCGCCGCCTCGTCTTCGTTCGCAAAGAAGGTGTTTCGGGGGCTGTCATACTCTGGCAGTCTCTCACTCTTCGCAAGAAGCTCTCGGTAACCCTGCCGGTCTGGATCGTTTGTGCGCTTGCTCTTAGCCTTGTCGCGTTTCGATGTTGGTCGAACGACAATGACAGGGACTGGCGAGTGCTGCAGACAATACTTTGACACACTTCCAGGAAGCAACCCTTGGAAGCCACCTAGACTTTTGCCTCTTGTACCGACTACTAGAATCGCGGGCTCGTACAGATTAATCTGCACCACGGTTAGCGTGAATACGTCGCATGCCCTATGTGATCCTCACCATGTCATCAATGACCTTGTTGACCTTGCCTATTGAAAATTCCAATATCAGGTTGATAGCCTTGTTGTCGTGATTGCGGCTCTGTATATCTGCCATTGTGTTCTCAGCCTCAACGCGGTACCGGCCCGACTCGACACTGCGGTCTCCGGCTATTGCGTCTTCTTTTTCGACTACGCGCAGGCATACTATCTCGTCGCCGTCGTCCACCAGCTCGTTAATGAGCCACTGAAGGGCATATACTGAATACTCGTTCTCGTCGAATCCGCACAGGAACGTCCGCGAGCGCTTCGTGTACTCGTAATCTTTGTGCTTGGCGATGAGTGTGAAGGAGCTCTCTTCTATAAAGTCGGCGGGCTTGTCAAACGTGTCAAAAGACACTCGGTTCTGGAAGACACTGGGCTTTCTGGTTAGCTTTGGTTTGCGCGGGCTGAACCTGGGAGACTAAGCAAGCCTGACGTTTAACACCCAAAGCCAAGCAAAGCGTGCTCGTCCTTGGTTGTAGTCGTTCTTTATATATTGATAGAGAGCCGAGTTTATTCCAGAAAAGCGCAGGCAAAAACAGCCATGAGGAACGCATCGCTGGGGCAGTACTTACGGTGGAGGCGGCGGCGACGACAGCCGACGTCGCTCGCGGGGTCTGGGTGTGCCTCTCGGTAATGATGCATTCCTGTGCGCCAGAAATTGAATCGTCGACGGTCGCCGTGTTTCCTCGAGTACGGGCTTTGCGCTGCTGGCAGTCTGCAGTGGGCTCGGTGGAAAGGGACCTGAGGACTTGCGCGGCGCTGGCGAGGCATGGCGGCCGTCCTTGGTCTTTGGAGAAGCACTCATGGTGGATTTTTTTTTACAGAGACAAGTAGCGAGAGCACTTGAAGTAGGGTTGAGTACTACGGTAAAGATGTGTTGCAGGTCCGTCGGCGGCAGAAAACCCCACGGGCAATGCGCGCGTGCACTGGCAACGGGATCTGCTGTGCGTCGGATGAATGCCCTTGGCGCGGGGGAATGGGAGCTCGCGGGGTAATTGGGGATAACTAGCGATGGTGTGGATAACGGGCAGAAGACGTCTGTCTGCTGTAGGTCGCGGGCGGAGGAGGGTGGGCAGCGGGAAAGAGAGCATCTACCTAGTCGCTGTCAATGCGCTGCCTATTCTGAGTGACGGCAAGCGCTTGGTGATGTGTCGAACCATCCGCCATGCCTTCCAGACCCTGGCCTATTGGAGATCCACCCGTCTGGCGCGTTTGGCGCATCGGACATCCATGACATAACGTTGTGAAAAAAGAAGCACATGTACACAATACACATACACACATGCACGAATGTCCCATTCCAGTAATGGCCCTTTGGGAATAGTCAACACGCACACCGATCGCAAGCAAAAGTGTCATCATTGCCATCCACGTTCAAGTCTACATGTCTATCGCAACCGCCCTCACAAATGTCTAGCCCAAGGCCCGCAGTTCGCCCTGGGTGAGCTTCGAGGCACCAATCAGGCGCTGGGCCTCTTCCTGGAAGATCTCCTTGATCTTCGCCGCATCCTTGACGTTGTTGAGCTTGCTCGTCAATGCCGCCAGCTCCTCGTGGTCCTCCTTGGTGATGATGAGGTCCACGTCGGCCAGAGCAGCATCGACTTGGGATGCCGGCGCTTCACCATCGCCGTGGAAGTAGTTGGCATCCTTGGCCGCACCACGTACCACACGCTTGTTCTTCTTTGCCGCATTCTTCGCAGCTTCCTTGGCCTTCTTTGTGTCGGCCTTTGCCGCCTTCTCAGCAGCCTCCTTCTCAGCGGCAGCCTTGGCCTCTTCGGCCTTCCTCTTTTCGGCTTCTTCTGCCTCTCGCTTCTGGGCAGCCTCCTTTTCGAGACGGCGCTTGTTCTTCTGTGCGTGCTCGGCTTGACGGAACTTCTTGATACGCTCATCGAGAGCAAGGCAGTCGTCGACCAAGTGCCTCAGACGGGCAGTGTCCTCGGTCTTCTTCTTGCGACGAGCAGCCTGGTTCTTACGCTCAACATGACGCTTCTGGTCACGGTTCTCGTTGTCGTCAGGCACATCCTCGTCAAGGTATTCGAATGATCTCCAGCTGTCAAAATTGTACCAGAAGTTGTAGAAGTGCTCAACCTCCTCCTTGGTACTGTTCTCGTTACCGAGCTTGGGTACCGGTTGCTGGTTAGAGAAGCGTCCCTCAGCCTCGAAAACCTTGCCCCAGAGCTTGTAGAAGTTGCCCTTTTGCGTCTCCTTCTTCGATGGTGGCTCCACCTCGGCGGCCTCGTCGACCGAGTCGAATTGCCTCCGCTTGACAGGGTCAGACAGAACTTCGTGGGCCTTTTGAATACACTTGAAGAATTGGTCGTCTTCAGTGCCGCCCTTGGCTGCCTTCTTGTCGGGGTGATGCTTGAGCACCTTCCTGCGGTGTGCGCGCTTGATCTGGTCGTCGGTTGCGCGCCATCGGTAGCGGGTTATACCGAGCACAGCGTAGTGATCTTGAGACTGCATACCATGTTAATATATTTGAATCCACAAACATGACCAGAAATGCATACCTTCCAGTCCTTGGCCTCACGCTGCAGCATCAGAGGGTCCTCAGGCTCGTCAACATCATCGGGATCCTCCTCCTCGACGCTCTTGACATTTGCCTGGGCCTGGATGCGGTCGTCTTCGGAGAAAGTGCGCTTGTGACGCTTCTACATGGGAGAGTTAGCATTGATGTTGAGTGGCTCGGCGATATTGAAACATACTCTGCGGGCATAGGCCAAGAAGTGTGGGCCAACAGGCTCAATGTTGCGGTCGTTGGCTTCGCTCAACTGGCCGATGGCCTTGAAGTCCTTCTCGCCAGCCCAGCCCTCGGGCAGGACCGGGAGGGGGAGTGCAATCTCCACATTTGCCATTGTTTTTGTGGTGGTGATGGTGATGGTGGTGGGGGAGGCCAGGCTGGGGGAGAAAAAGTTCGGATTCGGGGCTGCCCTGGCTGTGGCGCTAGTTTACCGAACGCTGATCCTAGCGCATCGCCTGAATCCCAGCCCCAATGGACCCCAGAACGTGTCCGGATACTCTAGTGCCCGCCCATGGTCCAGCATCCGACATTCGATTAACAAGCCTGTTTGGTGTTTTTTCTTGCATGTCTTATTATCCTTCTTTGTAACACAACTTCATCATGTTCCAGGTGCCTACATCACTCCCAGAGCTATGACATCGCCCGGCTGACCAGAGACACAGCGCATTCGAGGGGCAATAGACGCGATTGCTGAGGAACAGGCCCGCCAGAAAGCCGCCCAGCAAGCCGCCCTACAGACTAGACCTTCGCGATCCAATTCGGCTACAGCGCGGCGCTCCAATTCCCGTAATCTATCGCCCTCGAAACGAACAGCACGGTCCAAAGATGGCGACAGCAGCAAAGCCGCACCCGCTGGAAAGGGCCCTGATCCCTCTGAATTCGACCCGGACTTTGTCATAGGCGAGGATGAGGAACAGCCAAGCCGAGCTGCCACACCGAGACCTAAGAAAAAGGCGCCGGCAGCCGATGCCACGGCTGAGAATGGCGACGAAAAGAAGGAGGAGGCGCAGGCCGCAGAAGGGGAGGCGCAGGTGGAGGCAGAGGCACAAGAGAAACCGGAACAGCCACCGGAGATCCCACCAGAGGTCAAGCTGCGACTCCGTAGATTGGACAAACTGGAACCCAAGTACACTGGTAAGTGGCACTTTTTTCTGAATGCGTTGATTCCTCTCAAGCCACATGTAATGAGCAGGGGACGCGCGGCCAGCACCTACAGAGTGCGCATGTACTCTCAAGGCTTCCATGGCTGCACTTTTCTTTCCAAATCCATCACCTGGTCCATCTTTGCTCGGAAAGTTTGTCACACATGGAATGTGAAGCTAACCCAGAAATCAGAGTTGCTCCGGTCGTACCGCATCGCACACGCTAGGGTTGGCGCAATCGAGGCGTTTGAGAGTTCCCTGCGCGAATACACTCCTCTTACTTCTATCAGCGACGTCAGCGCATTTGTGGAATATCTAGGTCAACTAAACGTCAAAAGCGACATGCTCATGGAAGAGCTCAAGCGCGTATCTAGGGAGCGTGATGAGCTCAACAAGAAGCTTGAGGATGCCGAGAAACGCGCAAAGGAGGCATCTGAAGAGGTGGAAACCCTCAAATCACAGGCGCAAACAAGCAACGAGAATCAGCAAGACAGCTCCACTATGCAGACCGATTCAGCTACACCCTCGTCGCCATCAAAAGAATCCAAGCAGACAGAGACCACTGAGGAAAGCGAAGATTTCTTCTCGTACGACAGCGAACTGCCTCGTGTGCAAGCGCAGCTACAAGTGACCGAGGCAAAGGTGGAGAAGCTCGAAGAGGAGAACAAGTCGCTCAAGAATGAACTTTCGACGGCACAGGAATCAGCACAATCCTTTATGCAGAATCTGGAGACGACGACCAATGATCTAAACACGTTCAAGGACACGCATCAGCGCTTGCAGCGCGAGGCGGAGGAGCGTGAAAAGGAGCTGAACAATAACATTGAGGAACTCAAGACAAAGGTCACTAGCGCAGAGGAGGAACTCGAAAAGCACAAGGAGTCGCATGGTGAGAGTGAAAAAACCATCAGTGATCTCAAGAAGAAGCTTGAGGTCACAACCAAGGAGTTGGAAGACTTGCACGCTGAGAAGGGAGAGAAGATTGTGGAAGAGGACCAAGTCGAATCTTTGCAGCGCCGCATTGAAGAGCTAGACAACGAGCTTTCGCAACTGCGCGACAAGCATGCGAAGAGCGAGAAGAAGAACGAGACCATGAGCAGCTTGCTTGACAAGGTGCGCGAACAGTTGAAGGCGGCGGAATCTAAGCGTGATAGCGCTCTGGTTGAACTCGAGCAGGCCAAGCACGATCTTGGGAAGAAGAATCTTGAGAAGGCGGATGCCAAGCCAGCATCTATCAAGGTCGAACCAGCACCCCCATCTCCAGCACTACCCTCTCCGGCAGCACCGCTCAGTGCTTCTGCCAAGAAGAGGAATCGCAATAAGAACAAGAAGAAGGGTGCAAAGGGGTCGGAGGGGACTGGAGCTGTGACTCCCGAAGCGACACCAAGCGAAGCAGGGGACAACGACGGACTGCTTAGTCCTCGGGATGCAGAGTTTTCACCGTCGCAGCTGGAGGAGGCGCTGAAGAATGTGGCGCAGCTCAAGTCCGAGCTGGAGGAAAAGACGGCAGAGATTGAGAAGCTGCAAGACGAAGTTTCTGAGAAGACGTCGTCGATTGAGTTGCTCAAGAAGAAGGCAAAGGATCAAGAGGATATGCAAGAGGAGATTGATACACTACGACAGGATCTCCTCGACTACGGACTCGAGCATACCGAAGCCAAAGAGAAGGTCAAGGAGTTGCAGACGGAAAAGATGGCCCTGCAAGAAAACATCACCAAGCTCGAAGGCGAGATTGCCGAATTGAAGACAGGAAAGGCAGCTCAAGAGTCGTCTCAGCAGGAACGAGAAGCGCTGACTGCCGAGTTTGCGGAGCTCAAGGCCAAGGCCGAATCACTGCAAACAGATCTATCGGTTGCGGAGAAGCTTGCTGCATCTCGTTTCAAGGATCTGACGGAGATGCGAGAGGTGTTGCAGAAGGCACAGCCTGAGCTTACATCACTGCGCAAAGAAGTGGCCGAGCTGCGAAGCACTAAAGACGAACTGGCAACCAAGACAAGTGAAGTTCGCAAGCTAGAGGGCCGCGAGAAAGACCTCCGATCGGAGATTGCCGAGTATAAGGCGCAATTGTCGAGCAAGGAGAGTGACATGAAATCACTCAACGACAAGATGAAGCAAGAAATCAGTCAGAAGTTGGCGCTGGAAGAGACTAGCAAGAAGATCCAGCGCGATCTCAAAAACTCGGAAACGGAGCGCAAGGATGTCATGGAAGCGCGAGACAAGCTGACCAAAGACCTGGCCAAAGCGCAAGAAGAGCTCAAGGCATCTCGCAACAAGGTGCGCGACCTCGAAGACGAAATAGCAAAGATCACACGTGAGGTGTCTGGTCTACGAGATGATATCCAGCTCAAGTCAGCTCAGTATGCAAGTGCACAGGATCTCATGAACAGCATGCAAGACCAAACGCAGGAGATGAGCACTCAGATGAAGGAGGTACGGGCCAAGAGCGAAAGTCTGGAGGAAGAGCTAGCAGACGCGCATCGATTGCTGAGCGAACGCGGGCGCGAAGCCGAGACGATGAGAAGACTGCTGAATGATGCGCAGGGGCGAGCGGACACGCGAGTACGGGAGATGCAAGAGCGACTCGACATTGCGATTGAAGAGCGTGAGCGGGCCGAGGAGCAGGCAAGCACGTTCAGCCGTCGTCGGGCGCGAGAGCTTGAGGAGCTGAAGCAAAAGGTGCGGGATGCAGAGCGTGCACAGGCACGTGCTGTAGAAGACAAGGAGGATCTTGTGGCATCTGAGAAGGAGCTTCGCAAGAAGATGGAGGAGCTGGAGAAGCGGGCGGCACAAGCCAGCGAGGAGGCTTCCGAGGCCAAACTCACCATGAGCCAGCTTCGAGATGCACTGGACGAGAGCGAGAAGCAGGCACACGAGCTGGAGAAGGAGAAGGGCGAGCTGCGACGGGCGTTTGACGAGACGCAGAGCCGGCTGGAGAAGCTGCAGAAGTCGAGCAAGGTGAGTGGTGCCGGAGGTGTGTGTGGTGAGGTAGCGGGATGCACTAACACGTTGCAGACCATGTCTGACGAATTGCGAGCGGTCAAGGCACGCGTGTCGGACTCGCACGCACAGTCGTCGCGATCTTCGATTGAGTCTTCGCGGTCGCGGCTGGCGTCGCCGAACCCCAACAAGGGCAGCGGAGGAGCGATTGGCGAGGCGATTGACTATGTGTACCTGAAGAACGTATTGCTGCAGTTTCTCGAGCAGCGCGACCGCAAGTACCAGCAGCAGCTCATACCGGTGCTGGGCATGCTGTTGCACTTTGACAAGCAGGACGAGCAAAAGTGGATGGCGGCCGTGTCGGCCAAGTAGTGTGGCAGTCATGGTGATGGTGATGACGAGGATGCGGCTCTCTGCGGTCTGACGTGCAGATGGGTGATTTGTGCACAACGCGCAGCTGAGGTGCCGTGATGGTCTATCTACTGGACGAGGCGGTGGTGTAGCATCGTAGGGGGGACCTGGGACCAGGGCACTGGGACTAGTAGGAACCGGCACGTGGGGCGAGGGAAGGTGTTTGTTTGTTTGCTTTCTTGTTTTCTTTTTCTTTTCCATGCCAGCATGGCGAGGGCGGTTGGGCTTCTCGGGGAGTAGGGCAGGGCACGACATGTATTATATATCTATGTATGGCGGCGGGGGCGGCGGGGTGCATCAGCTCGCAGCTGGCTGCCACGGACAGGAGAGGTAATGCGGCGCACAGCTGATGGCATGGCTGGCTCAATGCACAATGTCTTCTTGCAAGCTGCAGCGTGTCTGTGTCTACTGGCAATTAATTAGTAGGCAGAGTGTTGGACGGCAGTCTGCGACGGGAGGGGGTAGACGCCAAGCACAAGTACTGCAGGCAGGGAGCCTGCAGGATTGATCAACTGGACAGGTGGGCTTGCAGCCGTTCCAGGGCGCGGCCTGACCTGAGGGAAGAAAGCAGACTAGGGCGGTGGCCGGCGCCTGGTCGTGTGGTGATGGTGGTGGTGCTGGTGGTGGTGCTGGTGGTGGTGGTCGAGGTGGTGGTGGTGCTGGTGAACAAGGCCGTCGACTGATGTCATAACTGGCCTCGTCTGGCCTGCTTCTTTACCGCTTCGCTCGGCCTGCTCCATGATGCGTCCTTTTCCACCCCCAAACCAGCCAGCCAGACTCGTTGCACAGCACGCCGTGCCTACAGTAGCCTGCTCACAGAAGAGTCCGCCACGGCGCTCTGCAGAAAATCGCGCGTGGGCGTGCCTGCACCGCATCTCCCGGCAGGCGAAGCGGCCTCTTGACCTGCTGTTCTGGCTGCCCCCCATCGCAGCCACGCTATCCAAGTCCCCCCACCATCCCACCGCCAATCACACGCCCGTCCAGCGCCAGGCGGGCGAGGAGAGCGCTAAGCCCATTCCCCAGCAATTGAAGAAATCGCAGGGCAGTGCGACGACAGCCAGCATCGCGCCGCCCGCTGCTCCCCAGTCTCCTTCACTCTCCCTCCCTCCCTCTCCCGCCTCCTCGGCCTCGTTTGCAGCCCGCAGCCAGCCCAGGACCGCCCTCCCTGCCCCCCACCCCGTGAGCCCATGAGCGCTGCCCAACGCGTCCGGAACGCCTAACCGCAACATCGCATCCCCCCAGCAACCCCCCTCCAAGTCCCAGCTCTCCCAGCCCAGCCCATCCCAGCCCGTGGCGGGGGTAGAGCCACCATGAATGGCACCGACATGAAAAAGGCGGCCATCAACAAGGCCAAGCAGGTCGCCCACGCCGCAAACAGCAACGGCGGCAAGAAGCGACGGAAGGGCCAGGACCTCAAGCCCATCATCACGGCGGAGAATCAAGGCGGCGCCCAGAATGCATCGCCCTCTGGCTCCACGGCCTCCTTTCACTACAAGTACGTCCCTGACCAGCAACGCCCCCCAACCCCCATCACGTCACCCTCCCGCCCGCTCGCCCCCACTACACTTGATTTTGCCCTCTGCGCGCACACGCACCCACACACACACACTCTCTCTCTTTCTTCTCCGCATGTCATATGCTCATGCCACCGCCGCCGCCGCACTGCCGCATCCCCAAACTGACCACAATAACCCCGCAGTGTGCAGAGCGCAACGTCGCCCCACAGCCAGAACAAAATGTACGGAAGTCAATTGAGCCACTCGCCAGACTCGTCGTCATCGTCGGTCGATGAGGCCGAAAACACGGCCGATGAAGAGGACTCCGAAGATTACTGCAAAGGCGGCTACCACCCAGTCCAAGTCGGCGAGGAGTACAAGGACGGCAAGTACACGATTGTGCGCAAGCTTGGCTGGGGCCATTTCTCCACCGTCTGGCTGTCCAGAGACAACACCAACGGCAAGCACGTCGCCCTCAAGGTCGTCCGCTCCGCTGCGCATTACACCGAGACGGCCCTCGATGAGATCAAGCTGCTTAAAAAAGTCGTCGAAGCCAACAAAGACCACCCCGGCCGTGCGCATGTCGTCAGCCTGCTCGACTCATTCAACCACAAGGGCCCCAACGGCGTCCACGTCTGCATGGTCTTTGAGGTGCTGGGCGAGAATCTCCTGGGCTTGATCAAGCGATGGAACCACCGCGGCATACCCATGCCACTGGTCAAGCAAATCACAAAGCAGGTACTCCTCGGCCTCGACTACCTCCACCGCGAGTGCGGCATCATCCACACCGATCTCAAGCCCGAGAACGTTCTTATCGAGATTGGCGACGTCGAGCAAATCGTAAAGACATATGTAAAAGAAGAGCCCACAAAGAAGAGTGGCGAAGATAGCGTTAGGAACGGCAGGCGGAGGCGAAGGACTTTGATCACAGGCAGTCAGCCACTGCCCAGTCCGCTCAACGCGAGCTTCAACCACGCTGAGCTGTCCAGCTTCCCTGGAAGCACCCAGAGCCTGAACAAGGTTATGAGCGAGGGTACAGGTAAACTTTCCCCCACGACTGTTCCGAGTCCTCCTCCTTCATCAGACGGTGTCGTAATGAGTGGTGCTCTAGCAACTCCGGCCTCTACATCGAACCTGTCCATGGCAGAACGACTCGGCATCAAGTCGACAAACGAAGACGACGCACAGAAACAGCGCGAAAAATCTGCGTAAGTTGACTGACATGCCCCTGGGCATAGACAAAATTGACTAACACGCACATCCTAGCGACCTACTTACCAAGGAGGTATCCAGCATTAGTCTTGACCGGCCCGCTAGCGCTTCTGGTAAATCACAGCTCGAACAGCAGGTCGAACACTCTTTTGAAACAATATCTGTCAAAATTGCAGATCTTGGAAACGCCTGCTGGGTTGGACACCACTTTACCAACGACATCCAAACCAGGCAGTACAGATCCCCAGAAGTTATCCTGGGTGGTAAGTGGGGTGCCAGTACCGACGTGTGGAGTATGGCTGCAATGGTATGACGTGTGACCTATGAGAAAGCAGGCAGCCTTGCTGACAGGGATAGACGTTCGAACTCATTACTGGCGACTATCTTTTTGACCCACAATCGGGCACCAAGTATGGCAAGGACGACGATCACATTGCTCAGATTATTGAACTGTTGGGAACCTTCCCCAAGGGCCTATGCATGTCCGGCAAATGGTCGCAGGAGATTTTCAATCGCAAAGGCGAGCTTCGCAACATTCACAGATTACGGCATTGGGCCCTGCCAGATGTTCTGCACGAAAAATATCATTTCAGCACAGAAGAGAGCAAGAAGATTGCCGACTTTTTGTTGCCAATGTTGGAACTGCTACCCGCAGATCGAGCCAATGCTGGAGGAATGGCAGGTCATGAATTCTTGAAGGACACAAAGGGAATGGAGAATGTCAACTTGAATATCCCAGTTGGTAGCAAGGGCGAGGGCATAGAGGGTTGGGCTACGGAGGTTAAGAAGACCAGGTAGACCCAAACTATGCATGTTGCGAGAGGCTGGGGCTGCCGAGGACTGAAGATGCCGATAAGCTGTGAGCAATGACGAAGAGTTTTGCAAGCTTTCACGATGCCCTGACATCTTGTCAAGGTCCGCGGGCTATGCAAAGGCCGCGAGTCGCGAGCTGGAATTGACCCAGAGCCAAATCTCGCATAGGCCGGCCGAATACAAGATCCTCGTATGCAAGCAGCTGTGCCTAATCCCAAGGTACCATGATCTGGCTGCGAGACGGGGTGGCCGCCTCCCCGTGTGGGCGGTACGAGCTAGCGGCGGCGGCGGCGACGTTGCGACATGTACGGCTTACTTGTGTGTTTTGGAACACGCAGCGTGAGAACAGTGTCTGGAACCCAGTGGCGAAAGCGTACGAATTGGTTTGTCTTTCCCTTTTTTTTTCGTTCTTTCTTGTGCAGATTAGAGCATTTTTACGATTCATGAAGCATGCAAAAGACGGGTTTTTTGTGTTTTATCCCTCGAAGCAATGAAAAAATTCACCGAGTATTATTATGTATAAGGACACAGGAGAGGCGGGTAATAAAATGGGCCTGGCCATGCTAAACATAGTCCGCCTGACAGGCCCTCAGCCACACTTGGGGACGACACACGGAGACATTAGTGGATCGGGCGTCATCATCACGAACATGGTCGGCTTGAACACGGACCACGTGGGATGGCTGGGTGGCATTAGCTGCCAGATTTCTTCGTGTTACTAGAGGCACCCGTGCCGAATAAACGTATTGTGTACAGTACTAGGCACTGATTATGTGCATTGTGCGCCACACTCTTTTTGTCGCCAACACATCTGGCGCTTGGGTCCAGGGGGCAACCTCGATACGGACATGTCAAGCCCTTTCTGGTCCGCACCAGGCCTACCATGGATTCGCGCTATCCGATCAGCTGGTATACGGGATATATGGATTCCTTTTTCTAAATTTGATGCTTGCCTTGCTTCTTTGTTTCTAGACCGACTCTTTTTGTAGCCTAGTCGGCGCTGCGGCCCTGTCACTCTCTTATCACGAGGGGGGGCAGGGTTTCACACATATATATATTCTATCTCGACGGAGCGGCTCCGTTCGGAAACTAGTATCATATCTCATATTGCCCTTTCTTACCTCAACTTAATACGCCTCTTAATTCCCTTCATTCTCTGTTCTTTACATTTACCTTTTTAATCCAAGTTCGCATATATACTTATCCGATAATGTTGTTTCCTACCTCTCTACTCGTCTTGTCTGGTTTGACCTACTCTGTACTCGGTCAGACACATACAGACTGTAATCCTACCAAGAAGTGTAAGTCTCTACTTCTCAGACTAAGAAAATCTTATCTTTGACTCGCTCAAACTAACACTGTCCAGCATGTCCTGCCGACCCAGCTCTCGACACATCATACTACAGCCACGACTTCACCAAGGAAGGCGCCGACGATGACAACTGGGAAATGACCGCCTCAGGTGTCTCGTACAGCGATCAAGGCGCCGAATTCACAATCTCCAAGCAAGGCGACCACCCCACCATCCAGTCCAAATGGTACATCTTCTTCGGCTCCGTCTCATTCCTCATGCGCGTAGCACCCGGCACCGGCATCGTCTCCTCGGCCATCCTCCAATCTGACGACCTCGACGAAATCGACTGGGAATGGCTAGGCGGCCAAGCTGCCGAAGTACAAACCAACTACTTCTCCAAGGGCAACACAGCAACCTACAACCGCATGGCCAAAGCTGCGATTCCCTCCGGCAACGCCGAAACCGAGCTCCACAACTACACCATCTCGTGGACGCAGGACAGCATGCAGTGGATCATCGACGGCGGTGTCGAGCGCGAAGTCAAGTACGCCGACGTAAACTCTGGCTACGGGTACCCGCAGACCCCCATGAACGTCCGCATCGGTATCTGGGCAGGCGGCGACCCGGATAACTCGGAAGGCACAATTGAGTGGGCGGGAGGTCTTACGGATTTCGGAAAGGGGCCTTACTCGATGGTTTTGGAGAAGGTCGAGGTGATTAACCATGCGCCTGCGAAGCAGTACGAATATGGCGATTTGAGCGGAGCATACGGTAGCATTGTTGTGGATACCAAGGGTGACGGAAGCGGTGACAAGAGCAAGTCGAATGAGTCGTCGTCTTCCTCGTCTGCATCTGCATCTGCATCTGCGTCCGCGTCTGCTTCGGCGTCAAAGTCCATGACTAAGTCTGTATCTTCGTCTGCTACCGCCAGCGCTACCTCCTCGGCTACCACATCCGGTGCTAGCAGCGAGGGTGCGAGCCATGGAGCCAGCAAGACGGCGGCAGCGGCGGCAGCTGATCAGGCTGCTAGCACTAGCAGTGCGCTGCCGGAGTCCAATGGTGCGGGCGTTGAGAGCGTCACGTGGAGATACGTAGCGCTTATGGGCGCCGTTGCCGTTGCGTTTGCGATTTAAAAGAGAGTGAGAAAAATAGCGAAGCGATTTGTTTTATTTGCTGCTGTGAAATGTATATACCTTTGTTTAATACCCCAGTTGAGCGTTCAGCCGCATGTTCAGAAGAAAGAAAAAAAATCAATATCGTTTTGAATTTCTTGCATACTTACTCGAAAATTCCAACGTCTCTTTTGCGCAAATGAACTCATGAAAATCATTAAAATTAGTACGAGGAAAGTCTGATATTCCAATCAACTGGTTCCACATTAGTGGATTCCCAATCTCACTATTTCGATATGTCGTGTAATCTTACTCAGTGCGCTTTTCCCCCCTTCTCCCCGATTTAACTTTTCTCATCTCACACTCTTTTGATTTTAAGCGTCTTACTCATCCATCCGTGCCGCGCGATCTCATGATTAACTTTGGCCAGCACCACGTATCTCCGCTCATATGCAAACAAAAGAAAAGAAAAGGAACGAAAGGAAAGAAGATTGTCAGCGTTGATACGTACACTTGTCCTACGCAAATAGGATGGGATTCTATGTATCGCTCAGATGAATCAAACACCCAAGCACATCCACCCCCTTACCCTCCCCCACACCCGTCGTATCCCCTGTGCCCTGTCCTCCTGCCTCTTCACATCCACATGTACCCCCCTATCCATCTCTTTCCCATTTCTCGCTGCACGAGGCAAAATGTCCCCGTCAACTACAGAATCGCACCTCGAACCATCACAGTCTGTTTGCAGTGGCACTACTACTACCTGTGTCTGTTCCTCAGACGATGGGGCCTCATACTCCGGTGCAGACGGTGGCGGAGTCAAGTTTTTGAGAAAGACCCAGAGTGCAGGGCTTGGTTCTACAGGTTGCCAGCCACTAAGCCTGATTTCAGGCGTAGGTGATCTGGGTCGGTGCAGGGAGGGTTGGCAGGAGACGGGTGGAGAAGGCGGTTTGGCACAAGACTCGGATGTATTTTCTTTATGGTAAGAAGATGGGGAGCGGTTCACATCGGATTCACAGGGGAGCGATGTGTGGTGGCGGGCCCGCCGACTGGTGCTTGGCCTGCTTTTGAGCAAAAGAGTTGCTGGTCGAGACATGGTGATTTTAGTTGGATGTTGTCTTTTTTTTCCAAGTCTCGTTGTACACACGCCTCTCTATAACTATACCGGTGGTGGCCTATGTCGATCTCAAGTCTGGCTTATGGTCTCTGATATTTTGAGACTCCTACTTGTGATTCACTCGGGGTCTGTGTTCGTGGCGTCTGCAGTCTCTGTAGCGTGGGAGTCGCAGGATGTATCTTGGCCTGTGTTCGTAATATCTGAATCTGCTGCGATCTTGCAACGTGAAAGTTCGTGAGAAACGGAATACTGCACAAAAGAGCATCGCTTTTGTATGCTTGGACTGAATTCTTACACTGAAACTTCCATATTGAAACCATGGTTGAGATTTGGATTCCCTCATGACAAGTCGGAAGCTGCCCAACCGCAATGTCTGTAATTCAAACCACCCCCTTTCTGTTTACAAAAACATGATATCTTACTTTTAAACTGGCCAAACCTTTGCCAGAAAACCCCAGGTCATATCATAGTAAAACAGGTGCTGTCAAACGCCGGTTGACCCACAAATATACACAACGAATAAGGATGAACACAAAACATTAGCTATCCAGTTCAGCGACCCGATCTCGCCTTTGTTTGAGCTCTGCGCTCTTTCGTCGTTTCTGTCATAGTGTCAGTGTTCGCTATCAGGTCTATCTTTGAAATAAACTTACTCTCGTCGTATACCAAAAACTCATGTAGTGCACTACCAGCGGGGACCATGGGCAGCACAGGCACCTTTTGATCTGTCACAATCTCCAACAGGGCTGGGCCTTCGGTATTGAGCAGCCACTTGAGCGAATCCTCCAACTCGTCAAGCTTGATGCAGCGCTTGGCCTGAACACCCATGGCGTCACCGAGCTTGACAAAGTCGGCGTTGCGTTGATGAGTGTGGGAGAAACGGTCGGTGTAGAAGAGGGTTTGCCATTGTGTGACCATGCCCTGTTCCTCGTTGTTGAGAACAATGACCTTGACACCAATGTTGAACTCGGCCGCGGTCGATAGTTCAGTCAGAGTCATGCTGAATGAAGAGTCGCCGTCAATGTCGATGACCGTGCAGTCTGGTCGTGCAACCTTGGCACCAATGGCGGCTGGCAGACCATAACCCATAGTACCGAGACCACCCGAGGTGATCATGGTACGCGGGTACCGCCATCGGTAGTGCTGAGCGCACCACATTTGATGCTGACCAACACCGGTAGTGAGAATGGTTTGTTCCTTGCGGTCGGCTGTAAGATCTGAAAGCTTCTCCATTACAGTCTGGGGCTTGATCAACCCATTCTCGCCCTCCTTCTCATAGGCCCAAGGGAAGCGCTTCTTCCAGCCGGCAATTTGGCCGAGCCACTCGGGACGGTCATCGACCTTGTTTACTAAGGGTAGGAGCTGCTTCAAGTTTGTGCCGAGATCACCCTCCACAGCCTCAGTCGCTTGTACGACCTTGTTGATGTTCTTTGGCATAATTTCAAAGTGGATGATTCCTCCACGGCCCTCGGCTGCAGCAGCCTTGGCGGCAGGAGCAAACTTGGAGATGGCACCGGTAATGCGATCGTCGAAACGGGCGCCAAGAGCGAGGATGAGGTCGGCTTCCTGCATAGACATGTTGGCATAGGCTGAGCCGTGCATGCCCAACATGTGCAGAGACTTGGGGTCAAGCTCGTCGAAACCTCCAAGGCCTTGGAGAGTGGTAGTGACAGGTATGGTAGCCTTGTCAGCGAGTTCCTTGAGAAGGCGGGGGCCGTCCTCTGTTTGCAAGATACCCTGGCCAGCATAGATAACGGGCTTCTTGGCCATGTTGATCAGGTCGGCAGATCTCCTGATGGACTGGTCCAACTGCTGCTTGCTTAATTCCCTTGCGGCGATGGTGGCGGCACTAACGGTGGTGGGGAGGGTGCTGCTCATGGGGATGGCTCTTTGGAGAACGCTAGCAGTGACATCTTTGGGCAAGTCGACAAGAACAGGTCCTGGGCGGCCGCTGGTGGCAATCTCGAAAGCCTCGTTGATTCTCCTTGGTAGCTCGGCAACGTTCTTGACGAGGACATTCCACTTGGTGCAGGGCCTTGTGATGCCAACCATATCGGCTTCCTGGAAAGCATCTGAGCCAATTGCGCTGGTGACTACCTGGCCGCAGAAAACAACAAGAGGGGTTCCGTCCATGAGGGCATCCTGCATGGGTGTGACGACATTTGTAGCGCCGGGGCCTGAGGTGACGAGAACGACACCAGGCTTGCCACTTGCGCGAGCATAACCCTCAGCCATGTGGCCTGCGCCCTGTTCATGTCGTGGGAGGATGAAGTCAAAGTGCTTGGACTGGTAGATGGCATCGAAAACGGGGAGAATAGCGCCGCCCGGGTATCCGACTATTTCACATTAGTACAGTTTCAAGATGGTGGCCCGAGAAAAGAAAGAGCGGCGTACAGATGTGCTTGACACCCTGACGGAGCATCATCTCGTGGAAAATCTGGCCGCCAGTCATGCCGACGAATGAGTGGTCCATTGCGGGCGAGCGGTACTGCTTCAATGGCTGGACACTGTCATAGTCGTCGCGGTTGAAGGCGGGCGATGGTCTTGAGCGCGGTTGCGGTTGTGTGCCGGCGGCGGCAGTGCTCTGAGTTCGCTTTGCATCCTGGGGGGCAGCACTGGCAGTGAGGGCCTGGGCAGGCCTGCGGTAGGGCGAGAGGGCAGCTGTGTGTGGTGTTGTGGAAAAGCAGCGGGTGCGGTTAAGAGCATTGATAGCTCGCGTGCGTGACTGGAGCATGATGAAGGCGGGCGTCCACGCGGGGGACGAGATATGCAGCAGCGACACTCGGACGAAGAAAAAGAAAGAGAGCAAGCAGGGCAAGGGAGCGAGAAGGCGGGAGAGACGGGGTAATAATAAGCAAAAGCGTATTTGAGTCAAACCGTGTGGTCGCCGCTTGGGTCGACGGCCGGACAGAGTCGTGGCGCATCTGATGAAAAGTCAGTGGGGTCCGAGGTCGAGGCGGCCGGGGGCGTGATTGGCCCGTCCCCGCAGATGCACCGTCTGGTGCCGAACATCGGAGCCTCGTCTGCTGGCAACGGCACTTTGCCCACCACAACCTCGACCTCCACCAAGCCCCCCGGCTAGTCGTCCGGTGTGTGTTTGTTTACTAGCCTGAAATACTATACACAAGTGCATACATACACGCCCTCCTGCCCGTCGCTCCTCCGTGCCATGCAGGCCCCCGCACGACGAGGCCACGGGCGGGCGGCGTCGGGCCACGAACGCCGTCAAGGCATCGTCCGCCGCTCGACAAAGGGCCCCCTTGATGCCGAAGACGCGACCATGGACGAGTATGCCCTCTCCTGCGCCCATTGCCGTGTGAAGAAGCTCTCCCGACGACGACCTCGTGCTTACACGGCAATACAGCCCCCTGGCCGCCCCTCCAGCGCGTCCTGATGCTGCCCCGCAGCCTACGCCGCCTCCACAGCAGCAGCACAATCTACCCCCGGCCCGTGCCATTGACGACATGCCCTCCAAGGACTTCAGCTTCATGCAAGACCCCCAGGCCTACCACGTCCTGCCCGTCACAAACGTCCCCCCGCCCTTCCTCAGCGCTCCCCACGCCCCTCCTGTCTCGTCGCCCATAGACTCGCTCCTCTACTCGGGCCACTATCGCCTTGCTGCCGTTGCTGCCGCCCGCAACCTTGTCTCTGCTGCCCCGGGCGACCACGATACCCTCTTCCACCTTGTCCATGTGCGTCTAGCATGTCTCTGTCTGCTGCAGGAGCATGCCCTCGCTGCCCAGGAGTCTAAGGTCCTGGGTGATTTGGCCAGTGCCTTCTACCGACACCCCCTCACAAATGCCCATCTCGTACCTTGGGAGCTGCGACTCTTGGTCGTCCGACTAGCTGCCCTGGGCTATGGCGAGTGGCGCAAGGGCATCATGGGTTATTACGAGCTTGCGCGTGAATGCAGAGAAAACATCGTCAGGGGCCCAGAGTCTGAAAAGCAGCTATGGAGATCACGGTTGCGCGACTGTGGCATCCGTGTTGCAAATGTCTTGGTGGAAATGGGTGACCTTGAGGGAGCTGGCCGCCACCTATCCACGCTGGCAGCCGACGAAGAGCAGACGAGAGAAATTGCCCTCATGGAGACGCTGGTCTGGTTGCGCGTGGGCCATGTGCAGGCAGCCCGTCGTTGTCTGGCTCGCGCCTCGGAAGCTTCCCCAGATGAGCTCATCGATGGCACTCTCAACGCTCTTATCGAGCTTGCAAACTCCGACTACCAGGCTGCCGTAACATCGCTGCAGGCCCTTCGCGAACAGTTTCCGGATGACGCCATGGTGGCCCAAAACCTGGCCGTGTGTCTGCTCTACACTGGACGTATCTCGGATGCAAAGGACATCCTGAACGACTTGGTTGACACCAGTCCACCATTCCATTCCCTAATCTTGAACCTAAGCACCGTTTTTGAGCTTTGTACAGAGCGGAATCGCGACAAAAAACTGGCCCTGGCTGAGAAGCTCGCCAGTCGGAAAGAAGGCGCTGGTGGTGTAGGCTGGGAACTCACCAACGCCGAATTCAAATTGTAGTAGTTTAGCGAGTGATCTGGATACCCCCGATAAAACATTTGATCAGATACATTTTCATATCAATCATTTCTCTTCAGCCCGCATCCTCGTTCCGCTCTCTCTTTGGTCCTCGCAAGTCCAGAATATCTGATAGTTTTATATGACCCTTCGCTCCCCAACCCGCGGTCCCCTGAGCCACTTCGGGTCGAACATGGACGTACCATCCCCACGCACGTCTGTCCAATTCTTCTTTGCTCAGTATGCCTACCCAAGACTGATACAACAGTTCCAGTGCCCCTAGAAGCAAACCCAGGCTCCGTTTCTTTTCCGCTCTCGTAGCATCTGCACTTTTCTTCGCCTTCGCTTTTGCTTTCGTCGGCACATCGCCTTCTTGCTTGATCCCATCTTCTGGCGGCCTGTCAAATGCCTGCAGAAGATATGACCTAGGCCTTTGCGCTGGATAGATCGGCAGGTTTCCCGGCCCGCTCTTGGAGTGCGTCGAACTACCCGGCTGGTTGGCTTGCTTCAATGCCTCTAGATCGACAGCCCATAGCGCAGCCTCCTTTGTTCTTTCCTCGCCTGCTGCACCGGGCAAAGAATTGGCTGTTCGCTGAGTTCCGTAGCCTTCGTCCTCCCACTCGTACCCCCACCGCTTCATGACCCGTATGTCGCGCGTCATGATGCGCATAACCGGCTGTCCCTCACCCCACCCTTCTTCTTCCGCAGGCCGCCCCTTGTCCAGCCCAACGTGCACAGCTTTCGTCTTGCTATTCATGGATGTGACTGCTTGGGCGAGACTCAACCTACTCGAGATTGGCTGCTCAGGCATCGTGTACTTTATCAATGTAACAGCAAATGCAAGCAACAAAGGCGCGCGATTGGTGTATAGCACCGTCGCCTTCAGCACCTCTTCGTTCGTCTCTGCTTCCGGTAGTGCAAGCTCCGCCTCGAGCTCCGCACCACTCAGTGGCTGGCCAAACGTCGCTTTCGCCTTCGCCTTCTTGACCGGCGACGGCGCAGATGCCGCTGTAGCGTCATCTTGATCTGCAGCCGTCCGTTTCTTGGATACTCGTTTTGCCGCATTGAGGCATTGCCGCGCTGCCTTCTCGTCCCCAAAAATGTCCTTGAGCGTTGCGAAATCGGCTTTTGATATGTCCAGAGCGCTGGTACCGTGCGTTTGGCGTTAGTGGGGTGTCAAAACGCGGTGTTACGCTGTCACGTGCTTACGTGTTGAGACTCGCTGCTTGCAGATCAGGCACCTTGCAGATGGCCTGCTTGAGAGGGACTTTGGCCTCTTGGCTGAGGAAGCGAAGGAGAGCGGGGATGTCCCGTGCAGAAGCCATGGCGGGCGCTTTGCTCTACCAGACTGTCTTGCTCGTCTGTGTTGTGATGGGCATGACGTTGTGGGATGTCAGTCCGGGATCTTGAAAGTTACCGGCTGTCGGGATGGACGCGCTAGTTTGCATCTCTCATGGTCCTGTCGCAAGCTCAACCTTGACACTTGCACACTCACCCCTCGACACCTCATGTCGCACTAACCCTACGCAATCTCAGTTGCATCTCAAGCATGGCTTTCAAGTTCTCTCTCGGCGGCGCCAAAGCCAACAAGGCGCAATTAAATTCAAAGGCCAAAGAAGATGAAGAAGCAAAGGCACGGGAAGAGAAGAATGCGCTCGACAAGGTCATGGCAGAGTTCGAGGCAGAGCATGGGGGCGAAAAAAGCGTGCTGGGCGAGTCGGAACGCGACCAGGAGGCCGACGATGTATTTGTTCCAACTGGAAGTAAAAGGCACTTTACGGGCAGACAGCGGACCATGAAAAGCGGCCCTGGTACACTCGACGCTGAGCCTCTCGACGGCTACCCAAGGCCGGGAGTTACCCCGGGACGCCCTGCACAGCAGATGCTGTCGCGATTTGGTGTGTCGGCATCTACCGGCCCTGCTGCGCTGGATGGCCCAAAGCCGACCGAGAATGTATTTACGACCGTCGTAGCAAAAGCATCGAACCTCCCGCCTGCCATTGATCCACGCCGGGTAGAAGAACTCTTTGCCGATTTCCCATCACTAAAAATTACACGAGTCGAGAAGATACCACCTCAGGGCCCGTCACCCAAAGGACGGCCATCTGCAACCATGAAGGTCATATTCGACAAGGATGCTAGTGCGCGCGACTTGGACGATGCTATGAACAAACTCAACGACAAAAAGTATCTAGGCAAGGGTTACTATCTACATTTGGACAGATATCTGGGCGGCCGCTCGGCGGATACAGCACAGCGGACAGAGCCATTTGGCGCTCGATGGCAGGCGCCTGAGATCCCAAAGGGTTTTGCACCACCCCCCGATCTAGGAGGTGGCGGTGGGAGAGACAGACCTCGCGAAGACACCGAGCAACTCATTGTCACCGCCAACCAGCCCCCAGACATTGCGACGCTAAGACTAGTGCACCAAACTATAGAGGGCGTGATACTGGGCGGTATGGAGTTTGAGGCTGCATTGATGAACGATGCGCAAATACAAGAAGAAGAACGCTTCGCTTGGCTCTATGACCAAAAGCACCCTGTGAACCGCTACTACCGATGGCGCTTACACCAGATTGTCTGTGACAGTCCGAATCCAGAGATATTCGAGCGCCAGGGTGACTGGCGCGGGCCTATAGATCCCCTTGCCGACGAGTTTGCCGACCACTTGGGCGCATTTGATTCAGAAGATGACATGATGGATAGTGATGACGAAGACGAGAAGGAGAAGCCACAGTACAAGCCTCTTCCAGTTGGGGATAATTATCCGGGACGGGTTGATAATGGGCACGGCATCATGAGTCCTCGGTCAAGAGCCATGCTGCTATGGTTGCTCACGTCCCTTCCGCCTGGTAGCATTGTTGCCGACGACATTGCTGCCATTTCAAACTTTGCAGTCGAGCACGCTGGACAGGGCATGGACGAAGTGGTGCACATTCTTGTCTCAAACATCATACGCCCCTTCCAGCTCACAGATACCAATCCGAGGAACAGGCCGGCGGATGCAGACACAAAAGATGACCTTCGCCGACCCGATACCCGACAGGTGACGCTGAACGCATTACGCATTGTTTCAGATGTACTTCTTGTCACGGCAAAAGAGTCTGGAGTGTCGTACAAGTATCGTCTTGCGATAGCTACAGAGCTTGTGGGCCGCAAGGTGTTTGAGCATCTTGAGCAGCTACCTTCGCAACTAGAGATGGGCCGGATGACTGAGAGAAGCTACCGGGATGAAGTCAATGTCATTCTCAAGGTCTGGCAGGACGAGCATTTGTTCGACGAGGCGACACTTGGCCATCTTGACGAGGCGTTCAACGCGCGTGAGAGGCAGAAGGAGGAGGAGGAGCAGGCAAGGCGATTAGCAGAGAGGAGGAAACGGAAGAGCAATGTAGTCCGCAAAGCGGTTAGTACTGGCGGTGAAGATGGAGACGAGGATGATAAGATGCATGTCGATGAAGAGACAGGCAACGATGGTGCCGAGGGCGACATGGATCAAGCATTGGGCGCGGAGGCAGAAGAGGCGCCCGTGGCTACAGACGCGGTTGAGCCCGCGGTTGCACAAGCTGAGGCCGACGTGATTCCCGGGGAGACGGCGGTAGCAAGGGCTCGCCGGTTGCGGCCGAGGGCGGAGGACATGTTTGCGCTGGACGAGGACGAGTGATGAGGGGAGTGGAGGCGTGGGGATGGCGTGAGACGGCTGCCGACGGGGTGTTTTAGGGTGTTGACTTGAATGTGCATGTACATATACGAACAAGCTGGGAGTAGGACCGTGAGGGCTGTGGTGATGTGCTTGGATGGATGGAGTGTAGTGGGCCTGCAGAAGCAACACAGGCGCCATGCCGCTAGCACGACGAAGCCCGCCCTGGATCGCCGTCCAGCATGATGGCCGATTCGATGTGCCGGGTGAAGACATGGTGATGGCACAGAGACGTCGTGGAGGCGCGTGAATTCGATGGCGTTTTGGAGATAGCTGGCGGTGGCGACGTGATTGGCCCAAGGGGGCGCCCGTGGAGCGCCGTGAACATGGTGGGACCGCCCGCTACGGAAGCTCTCCGCCTAAACCAACAACACAGACACTTGGAGTTGCTACCTCACACCGCCTCGCCGCCCTTTTCGCCTACTTACTCGCGCAGGTGCCCCTCCGGCAGCGGCTTACGTCCGCAGGGATATTTTCTCCCTCCATTCATTCTCTGCCAAGACCAGCGCTCTTCCGCTGCCATCGCCGCAGCTTCACGCCGCCCAGTCCTCCCCTACCACCACTTGCTCTCCCTCTCTCGCCGCCCTCGCTGCCCCCACACACGCCCGCTGCCCACCATGCCGACCTTTTTGGGCCTGGCGGTCTCGATACACGCCGACTCCAACCCGCTGCCCGAGTATTCCATCCAGAAGCAATCAAAGTACCACCGTATCACGTCGTATATCCCCGTGCCCCCAGCAAAGATCCCCCCCGGCGCCACCAAGCCCGAGCAGTCGTCTTTTGCAATCTCCATCACTCTGCTCACCCCAGGTCTGCACGTCCCGTACTCGACCCCCAAGCCCACGCCCGAAGAACCCAACCCCAAGCCCAAGATTGTGGGCGGCCTGCCCGGCCAAACTGGCGAGCGGGGCAAGTACAGTCCCACGATAGCCCCGTACAAGCCCCTCACCACCTCGCCAAACGAAACCATCGCCGCATACATCTACTTTGACGGAAGGGCAAAGGAGGAGGTTGCGACTCTGCTGCGCCGTGGCGAGGAGACGTGGGTCAATTCACGGTGGGTCAGCGTACCAGAGTCAGAAGGTGGGGGACTCGCCGAACGCGAGTTTCTCTTCCGCGAGGTCGGACTCGAGCGATGGCTCAATGGCCTTGATCTCGAAGGCAAGGACAAAGACGTGGCTGCAAAGATTGAGCGGAGAAAGCAACGCCTGGAGAAGAAGCGGGCGAAGCGGAGAGAGGCCATGAACAGTAGTGATGAAGAAGACAAAAAGCCCTCCACCAACGGTGTGCTGCGCTACAGCGAAAGCCAGGACGCGCCTGTCGAAACTCTCTCTGGCAATGACGAATTCTTCACCACCGACTCCGACTCGGAAGACGAACCCCCTATGCCCGAGGCCGCAGGACAAATCAAGGTTGCCTTGTTCCGTGTTCTAGCGTCTGGAGAGATTAAGCGTGGCGAGTACTCGCCGCAATTCGACGCACACGACGATGACGAACAGAATGGCGGAGAGGGTGACGATGTCGACCACACTACAAGTTTTGCGAAGCCCAAGACACTGGATCCCAAGTCCATTAGCACCCAGACTGTGACCGGTATAGATCCTCCGGACAAGCCCTACGCTGTCTTCACCTTCTTGTACCGCGGAGAGCGTAAGTTGCAAAATTTATAGATAAGAGTGAATACACTAACCCCGAACAGGCCAGTTGCGCAAGATGGGAATTCTGACCAGCAAGGAGCCGGCCAAGGTCACTTCGCCAGCCGCCAAGCGAAAGTCAGGAACACTCGACTTTGGCAGCCTCAAGCCCCTTAACGCGGATGCTGGAACTAAGAACTTTGGTGGCTACCGGGAAACATCTCCAAAGTCGAAGAAAAAGAATCAAGACGCCATGGACAGTGACGTAGACGATGAAGACGATGTCAAGGTGGAAGATATGGATGACGACAAAGATTTCATTGACAAGGGCCTACTATCGCCAGAAGATGCTTTGAAACAGGGCGAACTTGCAGAGGGTGTACGCAAGATCAAGGTATGTTAGCTAGTTGCAAGATGTGGTGCGCGATGCTAACACTGCACAGCTCAAACGTCAACACTCGGCCGAGCCGGTGGGTCGTCCCGCAGGTGCTTCAATCTCAGACGCTTCCGGATCTCCTCTATCTGGCACGCCAGCGCCCGATGCTTCATCTTCAAACAATGCCTCGACCTCCACACCTACAAACTCGTCAGAAAATAATTCCTCGAACCCGCTTGCATCGCCCTTCAAAAAGCAACGCGCCTCATTACCGGGATTTGATGAGAGTGTCCGTAAGAGCCTTGGCCAAGCGTTAATGGGCGCCCAGAAAGAGCGAGGGAACTCTGATGGCAACATTCCTACTATTGAATCCAAGATGGAGGAAGACGAAGAGTTGTAGATATTGGGGAAACATTCGACGTCCCAGCATGCATTTGGGCGGTGCAACGACTTGTTATCATATTTTGTCTCTGACCTGTTTGCGTTTTACGCCGTGACGTTTTGTAAGCCACGCGACATTACGAGCTCCCCAAGTGGATACCGGCCGAGCATCCATTTCATCCAAGGCGCACATTATTTCGGACCGGGAAAATCCGAAATAAGACGCGGGCCAGTGGTGGTTGGAATGTTGGGATACCCAGTTCTATTTGGTGAGAGATATTTTTCTTCTTTTACGGATTGATGGGTAAACACTTGTACACGAGGAATGGGCTTTTTGTTTCTTATATTTTGATGCCTCGACTTCTTAACGAAGACGGATGTGTGACGGCATTAGTAACGGTAGATGAAATGAGTATGAGAAATCGATGTGATGACAACACTGACATAATTTTGTGTTTTGGGTGCGTGATTTGAATCACATTTCATGCATCAGAATTTCATTTTTTTTCTTCTCATTTTTTTGAGATTTACATTATGTACTAGTAGGTTGCCATCCAGCAATATCTAAAAGGCTACCAATTGCCTCTACACGTTTCTTTTCAGCATTTTTCCCTTGCACTTGGACATTCTGTATACCTTTGCCTAACCCCTGATCGCGCCGCAGCAACAGCGCACCCCACCCCGCTCCTTTTGCACCTAGATAATCCTTGTCTAGATCATCGCCTACATGGAGTTTTTCAAAGTCACTTGCTTGTAGACCTGTTTCCTGCGCATCAACTCTGCTTGATAAGACGTCGCTGAGCATTTCTTCTGCAAGGGAGAAAATCACAGGGTGCGGTTTTTCAACGCTTGCGTCGTAGGACAGGAGTACAAAATCAATATCCTGATCCTGTACAACCGTGTTCACTTCTTTTGTGCTGTTGTTGTTGTTGTTGGTATACCGGCGAGATGCCACGTCCAAGCCAAACGAAGATAAGACGGATGGAATGCGATCATCCGAGTTTGTGATTATGCCCACAATAGTCGTGTCCCATGGCCACGAGGATGAGTGTCCTTGTTTTGCATTGCGCAGCATGCTAAACAAAGGTCTGACATCGTCGAATACTGTGTATCCCTTGCTTGACGAGTAGTGTTCAAGGAGTTCGCTGGTGAGTTCCTCCGAAACTGTCTGGCCTTGTTGCAGGAATGGGGCAAAAGTGTCTTGGATAATGGTTTTCCACCATTTTTCGGGGCTGAGACCTACGGTGGATTTGCCGTAGTTTGGGTATTTTTGAGACGTGTTTTTGAATGAAGATTTGAAGCTTGATGCTAGGCTTTGGATAGAGGGAATTTGGATCCCGTGACGAGTTGCTGCTTGTGCGTACGCAGTTGGGATGGGAGTGCTAGGGGTGAAGAGAGTGTCGAAGGCGTCGAGGCAGAGGAGAAGGTTCTTTCGCTTAGAGGGCAGCATTATAAAAATCAATTGACTAAACTCGCGGTATAAAAGCTGGTTCTCTAATCTTCGTAGGCATGCAAGACTGGTGATCCAGATCTTGTAGTGCGGTCGTGGAGTGAGGATATGGACCAAACGGGTTAGGTCAGGGTCCTCGCGTTGCAATGCAATGCGGACACGATCACCTCGGCGATCATCCCTCAACTTCGAACAATCACAACGCTCAACTCCAGTCGCTCGTTCTTCCAATTCGCAATACAGCACCTTTACCATGGCACCTGAGGCGAACAAAAACAAGTACTCCGTACTCTTGCCTACATACAATGAGCGCCGCAACCTCCCTATTATAACATGGCTGCTCAACAAGACATTCACCGAGAAGTACGTTCCTACCATTCCCCCCTCGTTCCTCATACCTCTCGTTCTTACTAACCCTGTCTCGCAGCAACCTCGATTGGGAACTTATCATCGTCGACGACGGCTCTCCAGACGGCACCCAAGAAGTCGCTGCCCAGCTCCAAAAAGTTTACTCCCCCGAACGCATCCAGATCCGCGCACGCGCAGGCAAATTGGGTCTCGGCACGGCCTACGTTCACGGCCTACAATTCGCAACCGGCAACTTTGTCATTATCATGGACGCGGATTTCTCCCACCACCCCAAGTTCATTGCACCCATGATTGCCCTCCAAAAGACAAAGAACTACGACATTGTCACCGGAACGCGGTATGCGGGCAACGGCGGCGTCTACGGCTGGGATCTGAAGCGCAAGTTTGTTAGCAGGGGTGCGAATCTGTTCGCGGATACGGTCCTCAGGCCCGGTGTGAGTGATCTCACGGGCTCTTTCAGGCTGTACAAGAAGGAGGTTTTGCAAAAGGTTATCCGGAGCACAGAGAGCAAAGGATACACGTTCCAGATGGAGATGATGGTGCGTGCAAAGGCTATGGGATGCACGGTTGGCGAGGTTCCAATCTCATTTGTTGATCGTCTTTACGGCGAGAGCAAACTTGGCGGCGATGAGATTGTAGAGTATGCCAAGGGCGTGTTGAACTTGTGGCTGAAGGTATAGAGGGCAAGAAATGGTTGATTGGCGTTGAGTGATGTGGGATGGGTCTCAAGATATCCTAGGCTGATCTGGACTGGGCTGGGCTAGGTGAGAGCTATGACACTAACCTTGAATCTTTCTTTTTCTTTGTGTGTCTTGATATAAACTTTTTGAATGATAATTTTCTCATCGCCGTAGGCTTCATCTTGTACAGCGCCTACGAGCCTTCTCCCATTCTTAAGCATGCAAACAAAACCTTTTTTGGATCCGATATCACATCAATTCTAGATGCTCAACCCAATTCCTCCATAGGAAATTACTATACTCATACTCGACCCCATATCATTCTACGAGCCCCAACGCCCGAATCACCTCACCAAACTGGAACAACTCCTTCCGCACTACCTCACACGGCTTTTTCTTCTTTTGCATATCTTTCCTCAAGACATCAACTGTCGCACTGAGCCCCTGCATCGTCTCCAGCATCCCTAGCGCTGTCTCCAAAGTATTCATGTGCAAAGTTGTGGCAGCGACGGCTTCTTGCACCACGGTGTGGAAGAGGTCGCGCGTGCTGATTGCTAGCGGGGAAGTGGAGCAGTGAATCCATGGATGCGGGGGCAACGATGCATTTATTGAGCTTGAGCCTGAGGAGCTCAAGGTAGTTGATGATGTGAAGGAAGTGGTGGAACACGAGTCGTACGAGGTATGTCGGTTTCTGTGCTTTCTGCCGGTGTCGTTGGCGCCTGACATCTCTTCATCACGCCATGTTGGTGGTTTCGCGCGATTAGTGAGGGTTTTCGAGGACGAGAGACTCGTTAGATTTCTTGTTGCGGAGAGGAGCACTGCGTGTGCTTTTTCGGTACCTGAGGGAAAGGAATCCACGCTTGAAAATGTAGCGGAGGAGGCTGTCTCGTACTACTTGCTGAGTTGGTTCGCGGGCAGTTAGGATACTAAGATGTTGGGAGATGACTGGTGTAATGAGGATAAGGAAATTAAAATGAAGGGGATTGTAGGGCACAGAGATTTTTAGCGAAAGAATCAAGTAGTATGGTGGTGAGTGGATGGCGTTGGTGTTAAGAGACGAGGTTGTTTACATATACCCAAACAAGACACTTTTTGCAGAGCACCTCAAGTCTAAGCTGCAACATAGCATGAAAGTGAAGCAAGATTTTTCGTCGCTGTGCGTGTTAAGAGTTCGATCCGTGACTCAGGGCTTTAGTGCTTCATCGACTCAGACATGACAATTAGGGAGACATCTCCATACACGGGCTTGCTACAGAGTGGGAAACCACTAGCTGTGTTCTTTCTCATATGACAGAAGCATCCGGATACCTATCTGAACTGACAGTCGATATCTATTTGGACGAAATGACAAGACTGTGAAGCGACGAACAAGGGTTTATGGTTTCCCAATGTTGGGAAAGGGCTGACAACCGAGTAGTAAGGTTCAGACCCACTAGAAACTGGGGACGCGACAGTATTGTACAAGAAGACATGGGGTACGCGATGTAGATTACGAAGCATGATAATGGGGTCGGTCAACAGTACACGTATGCTGTCAGGACACCGATGTCCCAGCAAAGAAAGCTCATACCGCGAGCCAAAGCCTCGTTTTCGATGATTCTCGATGAATTCACGAAGTTAATAGTGTCGGTATTAATATACCGGCTAATGGTTACTAAGTTTCAGCAATGCCCGCCACGAACTAGTTTGAATGACAGAAGCTAGATATCTGCCTAGGCTGGGTGGTCGTTGCAACCAGCGATAAATCCTTCCAAAAGTGCTTTACCATCTGACGAGGTGAGTCATAGCCACAGCCGCGGAAGACTACGAGAAGTACCAACTAGTGTTACCGGGGCGTAGCCTAAAAGGTAGTGATCGCATAAGTGGGCCGCAACATGGGTTGATTCCGCGGAACGGAAAGCGGTGCACATGCAGCATGCAGACATCTAGCCAGATGATCTGAGACAGGGATATAAAGCTGGAGAATGGCAAGATAAGGTGCATCGTAGTGGGGCAGAGCCGTAAAGTCACAGTGTAGTTCATGCACCCCTGTTTAAGTAGGGGAAGTAGTCTCTCATGACCCACCCTGGATCTCCGTCATCTTCCAACTTCATACAACCTATTCTTGAATCATATGAGGATCAATCATCCCAATATAGAAATATGCTTGGCGAAAAACCGTTAGTGTGCAGTGAACCTCGCGCTGAACCAAAAACGGTTCTTTACGCTAACTCTTCACACAGTGTCCGTTCCTGCCTAGTTTCATGCGATTAACACCTTCCTAAAAAACTAGTCTCAAACAGTTGATTCAGATTCGCGCGGTTGACTGCATTCGATACAATCTTGAAGGTGTTGAGCAGGGAAGCGCGGCTGAAGATTTTGATAATCCACTTGACAAGTGACTGATAGTAAAGGATTTTGTTAGCATTACCTCAGTGTATTTTGACGTGTTTGTAACTCATAACTCTGTGCTTTTTGGTGAAAAATATGTCATTTGTTCATTAGAAAATAACAAAGACGATGTTGGAAACAGAGGTTATCCCACTCGAAACTGTAAAAGTGCAAATTTAGACGCCTTTTTGAAAACCAACTCTAATAAACCCTTGTTCCCACTTGTCCCCGCGCCAGAGATGACCCAAAAACCCAAAAACCCAATACATCTTAGAAATTAGAAGAAAAAAAAGACAACCCCATCTACGAGTCGAAAATAGCACCATAAGCTGGAATGCCTCTGGCCTCCATATCGTACACAATCTTGGTCGTAAACTTCTTGTTGCTGATCACACAAACGGCTTCCGCTCCACTCTCCCTCCATAGCTGGTACGCTATTAGGGACATGTTGGGCTTTCCTTGTGTTCTCGTATTCCAGATCACTGCTTGTGAATCTGTAGCTTTGACGCTATCCACAATCTTTTGACCAAATGTCTGTTCAGGGTTTGGCGCAGTCCACAGGATACGACAAGGTACCTTTCGAGCCAGGATGACAGCCAGGCATGGTCCGATACCTGATCCTGTTGCGACAAGGACGACTGACTTGAAGAGCGTGGCTATGCGTAGAACACCACAAGTCGGGATACCACGAACGTAGATATGGGTTGGTGCGCGCTCAATTGTGCGGCCTGTAAAGTCACCTGCGCGGCTCACAATAAGTGAGAATCCGTTGCCTTCAGGATTGGTAATGGTTGCAAAGCCATGCCAGTCGATCAAGGGACGTTCAGCAAGTCTAACAGCAGTACCGACAACGGGAGTCGTGTAATCGAACCAAAGCCGGATGGCATGGTTTGATAGAACTTCGGAGCGAACGGGCACTTTACGTAGATGCAACCATGGGAAGATGATAGCTGCTGTCGCGACGGAGAGAAGCCAAATACCTGGGGAGCGCAAATAGGCGGTTGCTATCGGCAGCTCGGGATTAAGATCCTTGGTTGCGAGAAATGTAAGTGTCCAGAGTAATGCGAGACAAGTCCAACCACCGAATCGATGGGTCATCTCCCATAGGTTGTGGTATTTGACGCGGAAAGTTGGATGCGAAGTCGATCCTATCATGAGCAAAATGAGAAGCGCAAGCCACGACACTACGACCGGTGCTACCGAGATTCGACGCATGTATGTCGGCTTTGCGATATCCACGGTGCTGTCGATGGTGAATATGAAATGCCACATTATGGCGGCCATTGCACACCCGCTGTGAATGCCGCCAATGTGGAAGATTCTAGCACACTGGCGTCGTATAGCTAGAGGAAAGAAGGTCTGTAGATTGAGATTTTCAGTCAGTGATCATGTCATGCTTGCATAAAATACAGTGGTTACTTACCGGAACAGAGCAAAAGACGGTAAAAAGAAGGTTGACGACCGGCTCCGAGCGCATAAGGACTGCTACAACGAGATTGGCAGCTGTAGCTAGCGACAAATTGGCGAGAATGTCCTTGTTTTCTCCGATCCTGCGGTGCAAGAGAAACACAGCTACCCCGATGTTCGCTAGTATAACAACAGACAGAAAGCGGCGGTATAGAATAAGCCCGCGGTGTCGAACCCAGCGGAGACCGTGGTAACTGTTCTTCGGTGGCAGGGCTTCTGGTAGTTTCTCAGCCAAATCTTCTGCGGAGATGCCGAGCTCAGAATCGCCGCTAGTAATGATGACGGCGGACTTCTCTGGATCCTTGAGAGATGCAGTGGAAGATCCACCGGAAGAATACGTCTCCACATTGACGCTGACCAGGCTCGGCTTGAAAGTTTCTGTGAACTTCTCGTTCGTAGGTGTGTGGCTAGACTGGGCAGAAACCAGTTCTCTCAGAACTTTTCGATCAACTTTTCCGTTATTTGTCAGTGGTATGGAGTCGACCTTGACCCATTTCTCTGGAACAGAGTAATAGGGTAGATGCTTCTGGGTGAAACTCTTGAGAGCTTCTTCGTCAACCGAACCCTCTGTTGCATAAAAAGCGCAGAGTGCGTTCTCAACGAGCATTGCTGCACCTCGTCTTACATTTTGGAACGACTAGTTTTGTCAGCAACCTCATAAGACGGGCAAAATATGAGTTATTTACCTCAACGACGGCTGTGATTCCGTCAAGCTCGACACGGAAACCCTTGATCTTTACTTGGTCATCTTCACGGCCGAGCATATCAAGTGAACCATCCTCCCTCCATCGTGCGATGTCACCGGTGTTGAACATTCTTGACCTGCGCTGTGTAAGTCCAACATGATACCAATAATATTCCGTCAAACATACCCATCATTGACGAATTTGTCATGTTTGTAGCGACGAGCAGTGAGTTCAGGCAGATTGATATAGCCTCGAGTCACACCAGCTCCACCAACCCACATGGTTCCCTTTTGCCCCACAGGAACTGGTTGCTCGTCTGCATCGAGAAGATAACATGTTGTGTTGGGCAAGGGTTTTCCAATGGACAAAAATTGGCCTGGGGTATGGCGATGTGCTGAGTTTAAGATTGTGATTTCCGTTGGCCCGCAAATATTGTAGAAGCATGCGTTTTCAGCCCACTCATCAGCCAGTCTACCCAACCGTTAAAACCGTTCACAGTCAGCTTCGAAAAAGAAAACTCACGCTTTTGGGCAAGGCTCGCCGCCTGTCACGACATATTTGATGTTTGGAAAAGACTGTCGACGGTACTTTGACAAGATGGATGGGGTGGAAATTAGTGTATCGACCTAGGGCTCGGTTAGTACGTGATTGGTCAGATTTGGTGGTTAAACGGAATCGCTCACCTCACGGAGTGTGGCTGTCCAATCTGACCCCCGCAAATACAGGGTACCACCATTCATAAGACATGCCAATATTTCCCATGCTCCTGGCCACTTGTTAGGTAACTTTCTCCGAAATTTCTTATAGAGCTTACCCATGTCGAATGCGATGTTGAGTACTTGGGCAACTTTGGACCCCACGGTAATATCAAGTCGCGCTGGGTTTAACAACAAAGCGTTTGTGACATTGGAATGCGCAACATCGACACCTTTAGGTGTACCAGTACTGCCTACGTAGGATTAGCAAGGAATGGCTCATTTGTATTGTGAATTAACTTACCGGATGTGTATATCGCATATGCACCATCATGTTGGGAAACTGGGACTGATGGGCGTGTCGAAGGAAAAGAGGCACCAACGTTCGCTTCTAAAGCAATGATTACTGCATCTTGTTTGGCGACCTTTTGTGTTCTTTCGACAAATTTGGGGAGGCATAGAATGAAAGTTGCACCAGAGTCGGAAAGTATGTGTGTCAGTGCAACCTCTGATGCCACTCCGCCATCAACCGGTACATATTGACATCCTGCTTTCAGAATAGCAAAGATACCAATCAACATCTCAAACGAGCGTTGCACAACGAGGCATACTCGTTGCTTTGGTTTCAATCCCGTATGGATGAGACGATTGGCGAGCTGGTTTGCTGCTTCATCCAACTGCTGGTACGTAAGTGAATTGCCAGCAAAGGTCGCGGCAACGGTATGTGGGTGAGTTTCAGCGATTTTTTCGAATGCCTCATGGACGACAGAGTGTGGGACTGGGACAGTTGGTCCTTGACCAAAGCTGGATATCCGTCTGCGATCCTCCTCAGGGAGGCAGGACATTGCCTGAAAGCAATTGTTTGTCTTCATGTTGAGAATTAATGAATTAAGGTAGAAGGACAGAGAGTTCTCATGCTATTCAAATGCTCATGTCGTTGCCAGAGCCCTCCCTTTTGTATTAAAGGGAGGGGACGTTTCAAACACGGCAAGTCAACTCGGAGCAAAACCCTACTCGTATACACCTGTGGGTGGCAATACCTTGGATCCACAAGGGATTTCCGTGTGATCATGCTATATGACGCAAAATTTCATCGTAAATTGCCAGGTGAGGGTTGCACTGAAGTTTCTGGGGTGTCTTATCGAAACACTATGAAAATCTCTTGGACAGTTAATATCAGGCGAATATTCTCGGACGACCTCGATCTGGGCGGATTCGTGCTATACGCCGGTACAATGTCAAGAAAAAGTTAGGAACCTACGGATTGATAGCTCAAAGTAGAAAAGAGTCTACAAGCAGGACACCAAGCACAAAACGAAACTGATGCGGGGCCACTAAAACGACCTTCACAAGAACGGACTGCGTGTGCATAATGCTCTGAGCCACCGCAATGGTGCGGTTTGAGCGACATGACTGGATGTTCCTAGAGGTAGCTGCAGCCGTTATTCAGGTGGCAATTTACAGATGCGTGTTCCCAAGGCAGACCTTGTTTTACTCCTTGAGGAGGTCCCGAAGCTAAGGTTACCTTCCGGTTAGGATGTGACAGCCGAAATGTTTCAGGGATAGCCTTGTAGCTACTTACGTCAAGTGGGACGGATACCTGCACTGGGGTCTAAGCGAGGCCATGTGCGGCTGCACCCTGAAACTAATTGCTGGGGCTTTTGTGGCTCTGCCCCGAATCACGAACGCTCGATCTGTCAATGCGTTAGCGAGCGTTTTTCAACCTGGCCTACGAAACATGGATATAATACGTACCGCACCATCTACCCGATCAGATCCGATTGTGAGATAACATATTAAGCGATTGCCTCGGTCTTGCTGGCCGAATGATCGTGTAGTCCCGAAGCATGAACGGACTTGCTATTCCCAGAATCTTCGTAAGTAAATGAAGGGGGTGGGGGGTCCAGGGGCGGAGAGCGGCGGTAGAAACCATATCAGGTTGAATTGTAAATATGGAGTTGGGTAGCAGGGGCTGGCCTTGTGACGAATCATGCAGAAGAAATGCTTTTTTAGTGTGGGTAAAGATGAAACTAACCGCGTGGTATATGAAACCAGCCAAGTAAGTACCTCAAGAAAAACGGGTAATGCACCCGGCTACGCCCACGCAGCTGTGGATTGGAGGTTTTATGCAGTACCAAGCATGGCATCTATAGAGGTGGAGCCGGGTTGGACCACGTGGGGACTAGAAGTCAATTTTGGTCCTTAGCCAAGTTTGATTTTCCTGGTTATTCTCTCAAAAGCTCTAGTGTTTTGTATAAATCCAACTCTGTGAACTATGATAGCCCAATGATATAAGGAAGAAGGATTCTTGACTACTTGGAAAATCTCTTATCGCCCCAACGGTTAAAAAAACAAAGTACATGTACAGACCTAGCGCCACATTTTGCTAAAAGAATCCGAAACTCACATCAACGAGCGAACCATCTAGAAGCCATGAGCCTCCCGATCGCAGAATCGCCGAGTCTCATCGTGTCCATCAAGGACGATGGAATCGCCATTCTGGAACTGAACAGACCGAAAAAGAGGAATGCATTGTGCCAGGCTTTGATGGATGAGCTGATCGCGGCTTTGGGTCAAATTGATCGCAACCCCACGATTTTCGCTGCCGTCTTGACCAGCTCTGGCCCATTCTGTGGTATGTTGAGATCGGTCCTTATAGAAGGATGTGGTATTGACACGACGATCAGCTGGCGCAGATCTAACTGAACTGGCGAAGCTTACGACAGCCGAGGCGTAAGTATATCCACGTATGGAGCGGAAGAGGAGCTTCCGTTGACGTATCATACCATCGACAGGACCCGTGTGGGATGGCTGAAAGATCTCAATGAAGCGTTCTCAAGTTTTCGGAAGCCTATTCTGGCAGCTGTGAGGGGGTTTGCAGTGAGCTGGCTATCCCCCACGTCACTTAACAAGCATGCTGACGACCCATACCAGTTAGGCGGGGGCTTTGAACTCGCACTTATGGTAAGTACGAATTGACCGGTGCATTCCACCAATCTCGGATTGGCTTGGTTGCGATTATGAGTAATCGCTTACTGTTGGAGTTGTGTGCTTTGCAGTGGACGCTAATGACGTGCAGTGTGACATGGTTTACGCAACGGCAGATGCGCGGTTTGGTTTCCCAGAAATTACCCTGGGCACGATACCGGGAGCAGGTGGCACGCAAAGGTAAGAGCGAATCAAACCTTTTGGCTGACATGTATTGACCTCATTCAGGCTCACCAAGACGATTGGAAAGCAGAAGGTACGTTCCCGATCCGTAGGCTAGGCAATATTGTGCTAGCATTTTCCTTCTGTTGAGCAGCATTGGTATTAACTCAATAGGCAATGGAACTTATATTAACTGGCGCAACCACCTCGGCAACGGAGATGGAACGTCTAGGCGTTGTGAATAGAGTTGTTCCCAACGAACAAGATGTATTAGAGGTGGCAACAGCAGTGGCACGGACTATTGCGTCGTTTTCAGCGCCAGCGATTAGCCTAGCTAAACAAGCTGTTCTAGCAGGTGAGCATTGTCTGCGCGCCCGTATTTCAGGCTAGCAAAATTGACAGAAAGCAGCGGAGACGACGACCTTGGGGACAGGGCTAGAGATTGAGCGTGCATTGTACTACAGCAGCTTTTCACTTGAGGATTGCCGCGAAGGCGTTGCGGCTTTCAAGGAGAAACGAAAAGCAACTGTCCAACACCGTTAAATGGCAAGGGTAATGGAAGGCTCGGAGCAAATCATCTGTTGGAAATGTCAATTCGGGCCTTCTAGTCGGACTAGGCTTTTTGTGATAATACGTCCGCGCCGTAAATTAAGGCTTTTATCGAACTCCCGCCACGCGGGCAAATTATATGCGGGGGAGCTAAGCGCTTTGACAGGTACCGTGAGACTGGCTTGGCAGTGATATGTGGCTATATTATCCCTTCTGGCTCGTTGCCAAGGGTTTGTATTTTAGGCTGCACATGGCAACATCCGATGCCAAGATTCCACCACCCACCCTTACTGAATTACGCATTAGACATCTGAATGCTGTCAGCAGCGGGTGTGCCCGTCGGCATATAATTTGGTAGCGAGTTGTGCTGATGCTTAAATCCGTCTAGGCCCGGCTCCCGGAGCCGAAGACTGTTCCATATCATTGTAAAGCCGGCAACGCCGTGATATACAGAGAGTACGACATAGTACATACCATGTTTACACGAGGATCAATCACGATGGAACTAGAGCCCCGGACCATTCTACTTACCGTTGTCAAGTCGGCGTTTATCGTGATTTGTTGCACTAGCGGCGTATAGTAGAAACGCTTCCTAGGATCAACCTTGTGTTTCTGCACATCGACGATCACGCTGCTGTGCTTCAGGAAACATGATGTAGTTAATTGATTTACACTGTTTTCCCCCCAAACCCTTGGCTATTCTAAGCCATTCGAGAGAATGTAAACAGTTCTGCGATATTCAAAAAGCGTCCCTTACTATAGTAAGATTGAGACTACTGTTTGCGAACAACAATAGTATAAGAAAACCCTAACGTCATGCCCACGCCAAATCAGCATGTACTGCTGGCCGTACAAACTATGGTTACAGATTTTCAATGACAACTGTGACCTTTGATACTGTTTGGTAAACTGGTGTTGCAACCAAGGCGCATCGACTAGTTGATGCTTTGCTTCAATTTCCCTATTTTTATTGACAGGTAAGGAGCTGTAAGGAAACAATACAAAATCGCTATAGACATTACCGAGTGAATGTTCAATTTCGACTATACGTATCTCTAGCTACTTTATCTGTTCTTACCCTTGGATGAAGAGAGTGAGATTTTAGTGCCCGTGGCGTACCGGGACGCTAGCCTGGGAAGATCAAGGCCTAGACCGTCAAGCATGAGTTTAACGTATGATTTGACTTGCTTATATTTGTTGGGCGTATAACGTCTTGGTTTGCTTTTCTTAGAAAAGAATAGCAGGCTACATCCCAACCTACCGGAATGACGTATAGCCAGATACGACTTCGCAAGGACCTACCGTATGAGGGTAGATGTTCTTTAGGTTAGTTAGATTACGAACTTATGCTCCCTCCAGACTAATATCAATATATTGCTAAAGCTGCAATAATTGCCTTAGACCGTGTTGTGATGCAATGACTTAAGCGTTGGTCAGCGTCAAATTAATCTAGGAAGGGCCCACTGCGGAACGTGGAAACTACTTGCATAGGTATTGTGATTGTATGATTTATGAGAAAGCTCAGACACTTTAATGAATCTTTCTGCAGAGATTCTTCATTTCTATCAAATTAGTTAACTAATAGAAAATTCATGCAGATCGGATTTCTGTGTTGGGTAATAGTTTGGACAATACCTAAATTCAGCACACGCCATTTTCTGCATTACAAAGTTGCATTTCCACTCTGAGCTGTAGCCCTTATCTAGTGCCTTTGCTAAGGATAGACAATATATCTCATAAAAGTGTTGAGAATGCTAGATGTATGTTTTTGTACCCAACACTTCCATCAACACGGCTGAACAGTGTACGGGCGCATACGTAATGAAAACGTGAATCGCTTAGTCAGCCCCATGCGCAAAACATGCTGATTGCATCCGTTTCTTGGGGATCTAGTATATCTTGTGATGAACTTGTAGACCGTATTGAAGACTCAATATGTGTCTTATCAAGTTAGTGACCACCCTGAAGTTATGCTGGATTCATGAGTCAGAGAAAAGTTTTTATTTCACCCTACCTAGTGAATAAGAAAACGAAAGTTGTAGGGAACAGAAACAGTCAACGAAAACTAGTTGAGATAAGTGGGTTTGAGCCTTCATCTCCATAAAATGAGAAATTGGTTGTATAAATGGTAGGGAACAAGTCCGTAAAGATCGCAGCTGATTATGGAGGGTGGAGAAGTGGTCGCAGTATGCAAAAGGCATGGTGACTAAATCATCGCCCACCTCAGCAGAACCCCTGCCGCAATCACCGAGCAAACGCTGACCAGCTCACCCAACCCTGCAAACTCTGGAGGAATATGGACATGCACAATGGCACCGGCAGCAAGAAAGATAGAGAACAAATTGTACACAAAACTACAGCCGAAGTTGAAGGCGATCCGATGAATCGATTTTCGGCTGACAGTTGCGGCGATGAGAATGCCGGACAAACGGTCGCATTAGGACAACATCTGCGGCTGATTTAGCAACGTCGGTGCCTTCATTCATATGTACGCCGATGGTGGCCTGGGCAAGAGCGACAGTATCGTTGGCTCCATCACCACACAACATGACAACGGGGCTTCTCACTTTCTTTTTCGATCCGCGAAGGTCAGATGTGGCAAGAAGATCCTTGACATAAGATTGCTTATCTATCATAGTGCAGCGGGGTCGCAAGTTAGAACCAGAAATCTGCAATTAAGATGCGACTGCTCAGACAGCACAATCATCGACACCAGAGAGGAAAAGAGCCGTTATCGTTACTAAAGTTTCGCCATACTAGAAAGAGTATCCTTTTGCAGAGAATCTTATAAACATAAGATATTTACTATTCTATAGATACTAGAGAGAAAAGAGTACTAATAGTGTAGAGTTAGGCCTAGCTAGAAGGTATGGCGATGGCAGTCCCTCTCTGAACTTGCGGCATGGTCCCGCCGTGTGTGTGAAGTGAGCAGAGATAGGGACGCTGCTAGGTTACCACCTGCTGAGTTTCCCATGAACGCAATGAGGGCGGGGCCAATGTTGACTTTGGTTTGCACCGTAAAACCTTCAGAGTGTGTCCATTGGAGAACTTTGTGCGGTTGGAGCAATGCGTACGGGAATGGGTACCGTGGTGACTTTGCATAGTCCACAGAGACTACGACTGCATCAATCTGAGCGAGGTTTAGATTCGCAACAAGTTGTAAAGATGAGTGAAGTACGCACCGTGTCTGAGAACAGAAAAACGATGTTTTCACCATCTCATGGCTGTCCAAGGACGAAGCATCCGCCCTCGAAAACTAAAATGAGACGTAGCTCACTTCCTTCTTTCAGCTTGCGCTCGGCTGGTAAACAAAACGAGCACCGCACGCTTCACAGACACAACAGTTCTATTGACACTGCGTGCCCACCTCGGACGCCATAGTTGCTGAGACCTCTTCCCCAGTACTGATACAGATTCTCTCGTAGCCAACGGGCCATTTTTGGTAAGTAAAGTCTCTATTATAGAATTATCTTCTCGTATTGATCTTTCCCAAAACTAGCCTAACTTAGTGTATTTAACTTATTTTTAAGGTTACAATGAGTTCGTATTATCTTATATTAATAAAGATTTTCAATAAGTTTGATCTTCAAGAAGTTATTAGCTTACCAACTTTGCTAAGACCTAGGTATATATAGCTTACTGTTATCTAGGATATCTCTTTGAATAAAAGGACAAGTGGAATTTGTACTGCTATATAACGCTTGTGTAGTTCCGAATCAGCCCTTATATATTCATGAGTTGTTTGCTTCCTATCAGCGTCGAGATGAAAACCAGGTAGATTGTCGGAGAAAGCCTTGATGTAAACCATTGCTCCTACATCTAGCACACTGAACCGCATCTAAAAACATCGATCACCCGCCATATAAACCACATGCCCATCACGCAACACCAGGAATCGGCACTGGCCCAACTGGCCCCTCACAGGCCCCAATATTAGCCTGATGCATACTCCTAACCCCCCACTGATCCGGATAATCCACAGCCGAATGAAAAAGCTGATAATTCGCCCACATAACCACGTCCCCCTCCTCTAGTCTGGGCAACAATACAAAATCGGGCTTCAACACGCGCTCTTGTATGGGTCTTAGCCAGTCGCGTATCGCAGCGACATCGTCAACTACAGTCGGTTCTTGGTGCGGGCTGGAGCGGAAAAAGGCGCGGCGCACGCAGATGCCGTGGACCATGAAGGCGCGTTCGTGAGTGACGGGGTTGATCCAGACCATTGGGTAGTGTTTTATGTGTTTTTCGTCGTAAGGGGGGAGGTCTGCGAGGGGTTTCTCTTTGCCTTGACTAACGACGCCGAGGCCGTTGGGGTGGCCTTTGCAGTCGCTCATCCATTGGTAGGGGTGCGGGGCGTATTCAACCCAGGAGTGGTCTGCGAGGTTCTTTTCTTCTTCGGTCATCATGGAGTAGGTTTGTACGTTGCTTATGAAGGCGGTGAGACCAGGTTCTGTTTCCATGGTTTGGCCGCTGCCGTCGTCCCAGTGGATGGTTAGGGTCGGGGCCGTGGGCCGTTTGATGCAACGGAGCGTTGTGAACCAGGCTGGGTCGCGGGCGTAGAGGGGTGCATCGATGTGCCAGCGTTGGAAGCGGGTATGACCAGATTCATATTCTTCGTTTGTCGGAGTGGTATTGTGCCATGCGTGAAGAATGCCCTTCTTGAGTGTGACATCTTTGAGTCCATAATGATCTTCTCCCTGATAGCCCTTGCCGATTAAACGGACATTCTCCGCACCTGGTATACCCAAGACATCTCTTCCTTTCTGTATCTTGGGTTAGAAACTGGGTTTACTTGATTGCTTTGATATAGGTCCATACCGACAGCAGCCCGCCCTGTTTGCTGAACGTTTTTACGTCGCCATGAGAATGAATCTGAGGAGCTTTGGGGTCGAATCGAGTAACAAGCTCCCACTGTTTGATAGGTGAAAGGTTCTTCTGACCCTTTACAACGACAAGCTTGTATGTCCAGATGGCGTCGGACAACGCTTTCACATCGGCGTCTATACACAGTCATTAGATCTTCTGGATGATTTCGTTTTTACATTATTAACATACCACTTATGTTTTCAATATCAAGGTCTTCAACTATTGCACCAAAATTGTGTTTCTCATTTGCAGTCTTCTTCATCTCTTTCACCTCGAAGGTCGACTCGTGTGCTAAACGGCCTGGTGACATATTCGTAACAGTCGTGTTTTCTAATCGGTCAATCCACAGACACTGTTCTTTTTCAAGGCGTCTTCAACAACTAAAATGAAGTTTCTTTTCGCACGAAATGTAAGTCACAAGTAATGTGTTGGTACCAATTACGTCGAGGAAAAGTACAGTTATTAATGCTCACATTTTCGCACCATGTGAGATTTCCGAGTTTCAGTTGTCATTATCCTAGCTGTCCCAACGCACATGACATCCACTTTGAGTGTTATCAGGGCCTTATCTAAGCTCCTGTCAAACGACGCTGCATGGAGCTGCAGATCCATGTAACAAACGCGTGGGAACAGCCGTGTTACAGGATCCCTGATCCATCGTTTGCGTGGGCGTTATCTTATCAGTAGTATTCTATCGCTCGGCCGAGTACCCACCCCTAGGGTCGCTTCTGACCGTCCTTACAGGGCAATTAAAACTCTAGATCCAAGTACCGAAAAAAGGGCGCAATCGATCATGTCGTCATGAACCATATCAGCTTCTCTATATCGGGCTTAATGAGCAGCGATGAGGCGTTTGAAAGCTGATCTCAATTACGCATTCAAACGACTAGAAGCTATCCGGTGCCCTTTCCGTGAAAGTTCGCCTGATTTTACAGCTCTTGATAAACAATGGGCGTCTTTGTTAGAACTAATTCATGCGCATTCTTGTAGTGCATGCACTTCAGGTCCTATAGATGCAGGACGCCACAACTTTCAAATCGACGGTCTCGAGCGAAATGAACGCTGTCATTGGTCAAAAATATGATCAGCTGTGCTTGATTGCCTAAGAGACTTGCGCAAAATGCAATGCTTGGAATGTGGAGTGGCGGCTTGTGCTGAGCAGTGAGAATTTTGATCTGAACAGCCGATAAGAAACATCGCAGAGCAGCACATCAACTGTTGACCCTCGATAAAGAACTTTAGCACTCCAAAGTCTCAGCTGGCGCCTTGTTCTGGCCTTACTTTACAGAACCAACCACTTTTTCATAGTATATACCATGAATGACCCATGGGCCACTTGCAATATCTTTTACGGTAATGCCAGACTCAATAAAGATACACTTTATCACAATACAAGATCAACTATCGCCGCAGATGGCTCGCTCATAATCGTAGATGACACGTACGCTGATGTGGCCAAATTTCATCTGTGGCTCATCAGACTACAGACAGATTTCAAATCTGCAGGTATTCCTGACCACTACATTCAGCTAGTGAGAGATCTTTTGGAAACGTTCTTCCCCAGGGATGACCGGGGCTGAAAGTAAATACCAAAAACCAAGAATCCCATCGACGAAACACTGCTAATAGACATTGGCTTGAATCCTGTTAGAGTCGGAGTTTTTCCTGGTCCGGTTGGAACTCTTAATCCAATGAAGGTGTCAATTGGACGACCAGGTCATTTCGACTTTGTTCAGATCGCAGATGTAGCGACAGCATCAGCGTATGTGTTCTCGATAGTGAAACCTACAGTTGATAAACCAATTTGGACGACATACTACGGGCCACTTCTCATCATTTTTGCCCGCTGCATACATCTGGCCTTTGCAGTTCCTTGCCCTTTTGCAGACACCATAGCTGGCCAAGGCAGAGTGCTTCCAACTGACATTCCAATGATGGCAGAAATCATGTATCTAATCACCGACAATCCAGTTTTGATGCTCAGCACCAGCATGGTGAACGAAACTGCAGGTATCGGTGCTATGTAGGTTGAGATAGACCGAAAAGCTGCCCTCCAAGATCAATGACGGTTCGAAATATTACTTGGTCAGTCCTTAGATCTCGTATCCTGGGCACGAGGAGAGCCAATCGTAAATCTACCAAGTTTCCTCCTATTTCGGCGAGAAATTTGTTTCGATACATGTACCTGACATTGTTTCGACACAACATCTCCAGTGACGCAATCATGCAACCTATACAAGCGTCGTTGCTTGCGATATTCTTGCTCAATGCCCCGCCAAATGACAAAGTGGCGACTCCTCTCGGAAGCCAACCTGGCGGCTTTTCTTTTGTATGCAATCACCCTTCCCTGAGTGCGCAGCTCGAACCAAATCCGGAAACAAATCTTTTCGCAGTCTGCTTTAGCAAAAGGACAACCCTTTTTGCTTAACTCAGGTGAGTTGTTGTCTCTTGCTCTGTCTTGTTGTAATGAACGCACAGGATTATCTGCCGATAGTACTTGACATTCGTCTTTCAAAGACTGCCCGTAGGAACATAACAAGACCAGTTCGTATTATAGAGAATGTGGTCTCATATCGTGTGGCCAGGATACCCTAAAAGATTTAGTTGATAACAACTGTGGGGGGATGATAGGGTAGCCATGCTCCGTAACCACTCGTAAAAGTAGCGCCAAATCGGCCGAGTATAGACGGTTGTCGATTGGCGTCGGTTGGCAGGGGGGAGGTGTCGAGCGACGGTTGTCGATTGGCCTGCTCACCCCCCTGCTCAGCGACGGGCGTCGATTGGTGTCGCTCCCCCACCAAACCAGCCACAGAGTCTAGCCACAGTCGGAATGTGGGGCAGGCGACACCAGTCGACAGCCGTCGCTCGTCAGCCACCGCTAGCCACTAAGGGCATGTGGAGCCAGCGACGGCGTTGAGACACCTGCTGTGTATTCCGTAGTTCATATCGCATAGAAGGTCCTGCATTCTTCTAGTTTATTGGTATATACGCTGTCCAACTACTATCGAAGGGCGCCTGAAGTCACAGCCGCTGTGTATTGTGACGTGGGAAGCGGCTGGTGCTGCGCTCATGCTGCTCCCTAGAGTCCTGTATACCTGACTGTGGCTAACTAAGTAGCGTTTGTTGATGGGTGTCGCCTGCACCCTGCTCAGCGACGCCTGTCGATTGGTGTCGGTCGGCAGGGGGGGTGCGAGCGACGGCCGTCGATTGGTGTCGCTCGTCCCACATACCAACTTTGGCTAGAACTGTGGCTAGAACTGTGGCGGACGAGCGACAGCCGTCGATTGGTGTCGCTCGCCAGAGTGGGGCAGACGAGCCGGCCAATCGACAGCCGTCGCTGAACAGGGGGGTCAAGCGACAGCTGTCGATTCGTGTCGGTTGGCAGGGGGGGGGGGGGGGGGGGAATCGAGCGGACGCCTTCACTGGCACACTCCCAGCAACATATCCGGATTTCCCTACATGCAACGGTTATCTATGCTCTCTCACGATTGCAGAGTCGCAGTTGCATGCAAAAAAAACGTCTTGATTCGTCAACTATCAGCCCAACAGTTGACGCCCCAATCAACAAGCTGCATATGATAAGAACCAGCCCCATCTTTCGCTTGACTGGGCTTGATAGCGGCGCGACTATCTCCACTGCCGACTCAACATGCCAGCCAGCATTCCGGTTATTTTCGACGCCATATCAAGACGATGCGACTTCGGTGCGGATATAGACTGAGATACTCCATCTTCTCGATGCGAAAACCGTTACTATGTTGTTCGCAACCTCCCTCCGCAACCGCAGTCATGCGGTAAAAGAAAAGGCAAAGATGCGTCTCACACAGCCGTCGAGCTGGCAGTTGCCCAAACAAAACAGCAGCATCGCCCCAAGTTATGTTTGGACGAATGCGGATATGGAGCCCGTTCCCCCGGAGAAACGCACATGGGGCAAAAGTGTTTTCATCACGTACTGGTTTAGTGATCTCGTAACGATTTCGACCTGGAGTTCTGGCTCTGCCATCTTGACAATCGGTATGCAACTTTTTTTTTCGGAAAAAGAGATATAGTTGTATGCTCATTATACCAGGTTTAACGGCAACCGATGCCGTACTGATCGTGCTCGTTGCGGCCCTATGCAATGCGGTACCAACAGTGCTCAACGGAGCGATAGGCTCGAATCTGCATATCCCTTTCCCTATCGCATCGCGCGCGAGTTTCGGATACTGGTTCAGCTATTTCGCGGTCGTCAGTCGGGGTGTCTTGGCCATGTTCTGGTTCGGGGTACAAACAGCGAATGGAGGTACATGTGTTGCTGCAGTAGGTTGCGCGTTCATCATTGCCCCCAATGCTTCAATCTGACAAGAGACCAAAGATCGTCAATTCGATATGGCCGAGTTTCCGTACAATGGCAAACCATCTTCCTGAATCGGTTGGTCTGACCACTGCTGGGATGATCTCGTATTTCCTCTACTGGCTCATCCAATTCCCGTTCCTGCTCATTCCTACCCATAAACTACAATACATGTTCTGGGTTAAGACAGTATTGCTGCCGCCAGTGGCCATCGGCATGACCATCTGGGTAGCTGTCCGAGCTGGCGGAAATGGCACTTTCTTCACGCGTCCACCGGCTGTGCATGGCTCGGAGCGAGCTTGGTTGTGGTTGTCGAGCATGACTAGCATCACCGGTGGCTACAGCACACTCGCGGTGAACATTCCCGACTTTTCCCGATTCAGCAGAGACCCCAAAGCACAATACTGGCAACTCCCCGTAATTCCGTTTTTCAAAACTATGGTCGCTCTCATGGGTATCGTTTCCGCGTCTGCTGCACAGGAAATCTGGGGTAAGGCCTATTGGACACCGCTTCAGATCATCGATACTTGGATGAACACACCAGGCGGTCGAGCAGCAGCGTTCTTTTGCGCCTCTATCTGGTTGATTGGTCAACTGAGTGTGAACATTAGCGCAAATGCCGTGTCCTTTGCCAACGATGTCACAACGCTAGCACCGAGATATTTCAACGTGCGACGAGGATCAATCTTGGTAGCCTTCATGGGTGGTTGGGCGCTGTGTCCATGGATCATCGTCGCTTCGGGAAAAGCATTCTTGAACTTCATGAGCGCATACGCTATTTTCATGGCACCAATGGCAGGTGTGCTGTTTACAGATTACTGGTTGGTCAAACACAGGAAGTACAACGTCCCCGCTTTGTACGACCCGCGCGGCATCTATCGATACGGTCGCTATGGCATCAACTGGCGGGCTGCCATAGCAATGTTTGTGACAATTATACCATTACTACCAGGTCTAGCCAACAAGGTCAATCCTAACCTGAGGCTTACTGAGGGTCTTCGGAATCTTTTCACATTCAATTGGCTTTACGGCTTCTTTCTTTCCATGTTCTTGTACTACTTTGCTAATTTCTTTTTCCCTGAACGGGATACTCTCATTTTACATGTCGTTACTGGTTTCGAACATCTCGATGGAGTCGACGTGGAATGCGAGACGAGTAGCTATACCAAGGATGGAGATATCGAAGCGTCAAAGGGAGGTCCCGGGATGAAAGTATCTCTACAGCCATAACCCACTACAACAAAATAAAATGGTACAACAGAAGCAGCAGAACAATCCCAATCATAACAAGGATTAATGCACATCTATTGTCCTTGTGCTGGTATCTCGAACAAAAGAAGGGAACAGCCACACATCACCACCCACTTGACCTTCCCATCTCCCATCAAATCCCGAACTCCTCCAAACCATGCCCCTCCTCCACCCCCCAAGTCCACGTATCTGCCTCAATATCCTCCCCATTCCACATAATCCCACTCACCATGCGCACCCCATGATTCCTAAACCCCAGCCTCCGAAACAAGCCCCTCGCCCCCTCATTGTCCTCCTTGGTAAACCCCGAAAACACATGAATCCCCTTCTCCTCCTCATAATACTTCATCAGCGCACGCACAGCCTCGGTTGCATACCCCTTCCCCTGGTGCTTTTCTAGGAAGATAAAGCCGACGTCCGGGATGCTGGGCGCTTTAACCCCGTCGAGGCGCGCGAGTTGCAAGCCTACGGATCCGATGGGTTCGAGGGTGCGCGAGGAAAATGGGCTTGTCGTGTTGTCGTCGTTTTCAGGACGCAGCCACACGAAGTAGCGGCCGAAACCTTTGTTTTTCAGGCTGAGCATGGTGTCGGCGATGCGCTTTCGCGCGGCTTCGCGGTCTGCAGCGCTAGATCCTGCGGGGCCTTGAGAACGGAGTGCGGGTGCGCTGGTTATGAGTTCCAGGGAGAAATCGATATGGGCTTCATTTGAGGGATCGCCGTAGGAGAGGTAGAGTCGCGGGGTGGTGATGTGGAAATTCGGGTCTGGCATGTTTGTTTTTGCGTGACTGAGTAATGTTTGTGTATGGCGATGCACGGTAGTTGCTTTTGTCGAATATCCAAGAGTCCAACATATGTCCCTTATATTGTCGGAGTATTACGATGACCATACATGAGTCATCGGATTAGGTAGACGTCGAAGCCACAAATGGTATTAGGATTCGCGCTAGTTAGGATAAGGAAGCTCGTCACCTATTCCGAGGCTCCTTGAAGTTAGAGAAACATGATTCACGATTCACAAGCCATGGTAACAATTGCTATGTAGTAGTATTGGTAATCGCATATCCGAGGCGTTAACTCCGAATGTATGTACAATGTGCGAGCATATTGATGAACCTCGATTCTCCGCGTGCAATCACCTAATTCATCTCAAAATCTTGTACAATTCATCCTTACGAGAATCGAAATGAGTATGTTCCTTGTTATGTAGTTACTTGTTGCAGCTGCTATATGAATTTTCAATTCAAAAAGACGGACATCCCTAACGCCCAACCACAGCCTGTTTCCTCTACAATTTCTTCCAAATCATGCCAGTTTCGTCTTAATGATGTTTGCTGCTTTTCGCACGAAGCTCCAGTGCGATGAACATTCTAGATGTAGAACATGGAATCGCGGATGTTGGGATGGATTTCCACAGACCCAGGTTCTGCTGCTGGAGCGCTAGTACCAGTAACCGATGTGCCAGCCATAGATTGTGCTGCGCTCGGTGCGGGAGTGTCATACAGGTGAGCAAGGTAGCACCGTGCACGGTCGCATGCAAGATCAGCGTAGTATGCTGGAGGACACAGGCTGACGGCCTTTGTCGCCCGACCGTATAGGTAGCACATGTTATGTGTGAGGTCCTCGACAATGTCGGCAATGTTTTGGAATGGCGCAGGGATCTGCTTGGCATAGATCTGGCGGAAGATCTCATCATGCACAATGTAGTAGTGGCATGGCCGGGCTGTGCCTTGGAGTGCAGCGTGTGCTTGAAGGAAAAAGTCCCAGTTGCGAGCTTCCGTCACACCGCGATCTACGACAGTACCGGGTTGTGTGTTGCCATACCTATCAGCTTGTTGCACATTCGTGGGGTAGAACCGTGTCTTATGACGCTTGCCACAAATTACTACGGTGAAGCGCGGAAGACCCTTTTTGGTATCAGTCGCCGGATACACCTGTTCGCATGCTTTTCGCATCTGAGCCAACTCTTCGGTGAGCACCATGTCGTATTGGCCTTCTGAAACTCCATCACGATATACGAGGATGTTTTCTGGGAAGGCTTGATGGCGACCCTTTGTCTTCCAGAGATTGAGGCGCGACTTGAGCATCCCAGCAAGTTCATCGACATTTTCCTGTCTTCCTTTTTGGATACGGAGAGTTGCTGGCCATTGTCCGAGGTTCTTGTCAACTGAAGCGACCATTGCTGAAACAGAAGGCGCATTGCTAGCCGAACCCGGGGCGGGATGAGTGACGTCGATGCCAACTACCATGGTCTTGTCCTGTTCAATGATTCCAAGATTCTTGTTCTCGACCTTCTGGTTGACACCGCCAAGCTTCAGATTGAATTTGAGAGCAACGTTGGCGATGTACTGTGGCCGCCCTTTCTCTTTGGCTAGCTTGGTGCCAACAGCACAAACGTTGTGGAGGCCGAAATCCCTGTCGGCGAGTGTCTTTATGCGCTTGTACAAAGGAATGTTGGACTCGGGGAGTATGATAAACAACAGTTGTATCCTCGCACCAACAGTCCCCTTGAGATAATTGTTGAGTGCAGGATCGTCCAGATGATTAAGCTGCAGTCGTTCAGGAGGGGCCGGCGGTTGCGCGTCGATACCAATTCTACGCAGACCCTGGTAAAATTCTTGCATGATCGCCATCATTTCAGGTTGGTTGAAAGGGTCCCTTCGGGAAGGAAGTCCAATCATCACGGCCTTCCATTTTAACAGCTGAGCACCGACATTGAACTTGATCTTGATCATGTTCCAGCTACCATCTCGCGGCTCGGCAAATTTGGTGCCATTTCCTCCCTCCTCGTGCTTGTAGATTACCTTTGGTCCTTTCAGGACACGTCCAGGAACTTTGATCAACCCTGGCGTGATGGTAAGGCCGAAAGAGCGCAGAAGTACGTTGGTGTTTTCATCCAGGCCAACCGTTGATATTCCTTCCTTGTAGATGGTCTCAGCGTTCTCCCATGGCTTTCTAACTGCATTTCGTATCATAACCTGAGTTTGCAGGGCATCTAGTTTTGCCTTGGAAGGTTGACCGGAAACCACAACACAGACTTCCGGTGGGAGATATGTAGGGTTTTCTCGGTTACCGCAATTCACGACGGGAAGATCGGGGTATTTGAGAACATGGTTGTACGCTTTGATGGTGTCAGGTTAGCAAAATTTCCCAAGGAGAAGCGACGAGTGATAAGCTTACTTGTGCGAAAGAAATCGAATACACTGATGTACTTTCCGGATCCAGAAGCTGTTGGGCCTTGTACTGGGCCTTTACCTTTACCTTTACCTTTGCCCTTAGCAGCAGGTGCATCTTTCCCATCCAGCCAAAACTCGACATCCCTGGCACCGGCACCGTGTTGTCTGATCCGCGGTCGATGTTCCATGCCATGTCCATCGTCCTTCCTAGCAAGTCCGTAAATGGTCTTGATCCGAGGAATGACCTCACCAGCTTTGTTGCGTCTTTCTTTCAAGTGTGTGGTCTGGACACGAACCAATTTGAGAAACTTTTCGAGGGCGATTGTGTTACGGATACCGTAGCCCTCCATAAGGGCTGGCAAAGGGCCGGTGCGGTAGAAAGCCCCATGGCTAACATTGATGTTGACTAAGATGCGACAGGTTGCAACTCGTACGCTTGAAAAGAATCCACGTATGACTTCCAGGCCGGCTCCAAGGTCGCCCTTGGAAGCGTTTTGGTGAAGAGAAAAGCTCTTGGATGATCCGATGGTAGCGAGGTTGTTAGCCGACTTGGCATAATGATTCAGGAAGATGTTAAGTGCCTGAGTCAGTTCACCCTTGTTTTCCAAACGCTGAGAGAGATTGGTAGAGTTCATGAAATTCACCAGGTCGCCGACGTTCAGGGTGTTTGTGAATTGGAGGAAGACTTTGTACACTGTGGCTCCCGTTGCGGGGTCGTCTTCGCCCTCGGAACGATACTGGATTTCGATAATGTCCCTTTCGTTGGTGAACTTGGTCTTGGCCACTATGGTTGAACGGAAATCAGTAGCAATGTGGCCTTTGTATTGTGTCATTTCTGGGGCTTCGAGCAAGAGCTGCACAACGCGATGGCGCTTCCTGCCCGTAACCTCGGGGGTAATGTCAATGGCATAACGATACAACACCATATTGGACGGCGTGAGAAGCTCGACATAGTTGGCAGTAAGCTCAACCTTGACACCTTGGGTGCCATATCCTGGGCGGGTTGGATAGTCTTCGGAAAGTCTCAGACTACTAAGGTCGAGGGTCTTCTTCGCAGGAGGATGCAAGGTGTTCTCGGTATTCAAGACCCTTTGGTCCACAGAACGAGGGTTCCTATAGGTCAGATTAATGCAAATCCGGCATGGGCAGTGTGGCAGCTCGTCTTACGGGAAGGCCAGGTTTTCCTGCATGCCACCGCCTCTCCCACCCCGAAAGCCACCTCGTCCCTCACCTCGACCCCGGCCCCCGAAATCACCTCTCATATCGCCCCGGCCACGACCCCCAAAATCTCCCCTTCCGTCTCCTCGACCCCTACCTCTAAAGTCTCCTCCTCCTCTTCCACCTCCGCGACCTCCGCCGCGGTCGCCACGATCACCACGAAAGCCGCCGCCGCGGCCTCTATCGCCTCCGCCTCGGGGTGCGTAAGACATGGTTGAATGGCTGAGTGAGGCTTTCGAACTGGAAAAACCGGTGTAGACGAAACGGATCCCACCAACACCAAAAAGTGCCCAGTGTATTTTTTTTGTCTTGTCAATACAAGGCGATAGTCCAAATAAACGATAGATGAAGTTATCTTCTTATGTGTACATGCGAAAAGACACAAGGCTGAGACAACAGCGCGTCGATGCGGGTTAGCAAACGAAAGCGGGGGCGGCGGCGAACAGACCCACAGCTAAGTACGCCGCCGACGCTAATCGATAATCAGACACCCCTGTCGCTTGGCCAGACAACCCCATCCCTGGTTCAACACCACTTTCTCTCGCAGCAGGCAGCAAGTTTTCCAGTCCAACAAAGAAACCTTACCACGTTCATTATTCTGCTGCCTTGGCTTTTCATGCAAACACCGTTCAGTGAGCGGAAACAAGCTGGCGCGTGCAGCCTGGTCTCTCCACCACCTGCAGGCGGGCGGCTAAGCCCATGCTTCCATACAACGACACCAATCGCACTTGGAAGGATGCACATCCTGGATCGCGTCGAAACGGCATTCTGCGGGCCCCAATCACTGTTCTTCTCTATTCTAATCGAGCCCTGGAACCTGCCAGTGCTCGTGTCAACATTTCATTTGTGAGAAACAACCAATCTCTTCTCACGCCTTCTGTCCATCGCCAATGTCTGAATTGCACTCTTTTCTCTTTCATTTTCTTTCAATAATGCCGCAATGTTGGATATAGCAAGTTGGATGTCACACGCTTGTGAAAGTTGCGCATCATGTTTTCTTCTCGGCCTACACTACAGCAATCGCTAGCTAGACAAAGGATGTTGCAAGCTCATTGCAGAGTTCCAGTTGTCCACTGCTCACATGCATGATGATTGTTTTTGTCTCTTGGCCGGCCAATCAATTCAACTGGCAAAGCTGAGCTGCACTCTGATCATGTGGCTGATCACTCTATGCCGGTCAGAAACCACCCTAGACTGTTAGTGTTCAGCGTAAGTCTGCCGCTGTGAAACATTTGCCACTGGTCATGGTGTGTCTTTCCAGAGTGGATTTGCTGTGCGAGCAAACCGCGAAACAACTTTTGAATGAGACATCGAATGTCTCACAACCACTGTCTTCTGCTCTCAATGATGGGAAACTCAGTCAAAGTTTCAATGCAACGTATCTTGTAGATCCATAGTAAAAGTCTCCATTACGTCTTTTCCTTTGTGAACCCAGTTTAGAAAGCACACCAAGGTTCTAGAATCTTTTTTGATAGGGTCCTAAATTCCCAAACAGGACCTTGGGTGTCAATTCATGGTTCAACCAATGAAGAAAGCATGGAATTTGAGCCATACGAATGCGAAATGTCACGCGTGGCCATCCAAACATTTACTTGCGCAGGCCACTCTAACGACATTATCAATGCGAAGATCATCTCACTGCAACATGCAATGCAAGCGTCGCTTGCATACGAGGACATTTTTCCAAGCCAAAGCGCCAATAATTGGGAAGTTGTGAGCGGAACGATGCAACCTCAGCCTAAGCGCTCACATACTTCGAAGTGGGTTGTAAAAAATGGGTCATATTGTACCCTCGCGACTACTTAACCACATCACCCCTAAGAAACAAGGAAACCCGCATCATCACTAACTCAGGTCATCTCGTGTTCGTGCTTTTTTACTCATGCTACAATTCGGTCCACGTAAAGAGGTACAGTTGCTTCACTGACATCCAGTTGCCTCTTCGGTTCAACCCTATCTCTTTGGTGCATGGAACAATCTAGTTCCTCACAGACTGTTCACTACATAAAAAACTTGAACCTGAGTGAAAACGGGATTGACGAATAGCTAGCTAAGCGTGTTTCTACGATACTTGTGCGAGAAACGATGAACAGTGAATGCCAAGCCCCCTCCCCACGAGACCTGCACGCGCGCGGCACAGCAAAATCTACCTGAAAACCCCTCATTTTTCCATTCCAACCTCTGAAACCCGCTCATGACAAAATAGAAAGTTGAAGTTGCAGTCATGGACGGTCCGAAATTCTTCCAAGCTTGGAATAACTTCCTCGGCCTGTTTCAAGCTGCTAGTAATGCATCTGGAGATGACGCTGACAAGCACAACGACGCTGGAAGCTCAGACGACGACTCGGAAACTCATCTCCTTGACGAAGCCGACAAGCACAGCGACGCTGGAAGCTCATACAACGGCTCGGAAACTCATCTCCCTGACGACACTAACCCGACAGAGCCGGGCAACGGCACGCGCAGCAATCCTACGCCCAGAGGCAATGGTGGCATTGCAGCAGCGTTCAACGTATACTGCCGACAAGCATTCAACTCTGTTGTAGTCAAAGTCGAGATGGCTGTATCACAGGTCAAAGACTACGTCAGCTCTGCTGTATCACAAGTCAAAGACTTCATCAGCTCTGCTGTTCACTCTATCAAGGAAAAAGGCATACTCGGCGCCGCAAAAGAGCTTGGAAATTGGATCAAATCGCATCCCAAAGAGACGGCTCTCATAGTCGTACCCCTTGTTGCTATGGCAATTACAGCAATCACCCTTCTCGCTATCGGATTTGGACCTGCCGGCGTCGCAGCTGGTGAGTATCCAATGGTCAGATAAGATGTTGGACATGGATTTCTGACTCTTCTCAGGCAGCACCGCAGCTGTCATTCAAGCGGGTATCGGTAATGTTGTGGCGCACTCTCTGTTTGCAACCTGCACAAGCGCGATGATGGGCGGCTACGGTGCTCCCATCGTTTTTGGAGGTGTTTGGTTTCTGGCTACTGCGGCTACTGCAGCTGCAACTTCTGCTTGGAAGCGATGGAAGAGCAGAAATGACCGAAGCTTGGTGCTCTTGCCGCAAGTGTCACCAAAGGATATCTCGAAAAAGATTGAGGACGCTGCTGAGAATCTCATGATTGGGTGTATGCTGGTAGCTGCCTACGTCACTTACCGCATCAAAAGTTGGATGCAGTCACGCAGGAGACCGAAGAACGATTAGCTCTTCAAGGTGTTCAAAATTGTAGGATGACGGCTATATTCAGAGCGCAGCAACAGCGGTGTCGCTTGGGTGGTAGACCATATACATGACGGCGGGGCTGGGTTACGGAGTGAAGGAAAACAACAGACCTAGTCGATATCAGCCCATTAGTTGCAGAGACCAATGCACATTTCCCACATCATCTCAAAAGTAATTCGATTCTAGAACCTCAGTAAAAAAACATCCGTGAACCTATTGGTGGTCGATGTCTTGAATTCTAGCCATTTGCGATAGTTTGTAACCGAGCCAATGCACCACGTTTACCCTACTCTTATATTTAGAATTAAAGTTTACTTTAAGAATATTCAAAAACTGCTATTTCGGTATTCAGTAATATGTCATGTATGTTGATGATGGAGCATTGAGCCATGCTCCACTCAGTGATGGAGTAACGCTGACCTCACCCAGACTCAGCCAAACGTGGGCAATAATTTAGTCACAGACATCCCAATAAAAGAAATTCCGAGTTTAAGCAATGTATGAAAATAGGCAGCAGTCTCGAAATATGTTGATGGGAAGATTTCTATAAAGGTTGGCCTAGTAACAATGTTTGCCGTTTCTAATGGTCAACTGGAATGCGATAAGAGATCCACAGTGGGGCACCAACGTACTTAGTTCTCGACGGAGATAGGTAAGTTTTGATGGAACTTGCAAACGCTAACACCTTATAGCCGGAGTTCAGTGCTGTCCAGGGGCTTTAACCAGGCACCCAATGCTGAGTAATAATGGCACCGGCCATCAAATGCTGTTGGTCGGTACTGCCGCCTGCAAAAGCCTCATCTTAAATCACCCACGCCAGGCGCTACATCATGCCAGCAGACCGGACACGAAGCACCAATTCTCAGGGCAGACAAAAGTCTTGCTCGGAATGCGCAAAATCCAAACGCAAATGTGGCTTGGAGCAGCCCGGTTGCGCACGGTGTATCAGACGACACTTTTCCTGCATTTATCCATCGCAGCCTTACATCCACGCCACAGTCCCGCAGAGCTCTACAGCTAATGTCGATACTAGAAATGATGAATCCCATCTACCTTTAGACTTTACGGACCTAGCACATTTCAATCTCGATGTCAATCTCGATGAGTCTGCCGTAGCTACAACCTCCAGCACGGACACCCTGGATTTCTACTTCCCGGCTAGTACGACCTGTGTCACGCCCTTGCCAGCTACACTGCAAAACTTTCCAGACTTCAACAGCCAGACAGCTCTCCAAAAGGCTCCAACGCAGTCGAAGAACCAGTTCTTGTCGATGAACCTGTCCCCATATGCTAGGGCAAGGATGAGTTATTTCCTCGAGCACATGCAGCTAGTACCAAGAACGATGGTAGAGCAAAACTGCACACCATGGATGCACTCAACGCTCTACGATGATCACATGCCCCGTTGTTTCCAAGATGCTCACGCTGCATGTGCTCTTTACATTACCAAAAACGAGATCAACGCTGAGCGCGTCGCAAACCATATCCGGAATCGTGTTGAGGAGATGATCAATCAAACTGCATCCGATGCACCAATCGAGATCCTTGCTCGAACACATGCGATCATGTTGTACCAACTCATGTTTGTATTTGGCGGCAATGTCAGCTTTTGGGCACAGGCCGAAGCCTTGGCATCTCACCTGGAGGACATGGGAGCGATGCTGTTGCCAATTGCTGCTGAGGAGAACGAGCATGTGGGCGATCTCCCATTGTACCCTTCTACAGCTGCTCATTCGGCCTGGCGATCATTCATCTTCCGAGAGTCGGCGCGACGTACACTCCTGGCCGCATATCAAATCACAGTAATGTACACGGTCCTTAGCGGTCAGATGAAAACTTGCAACCAAGATACGGCACTCAAATCTCGCATCACGCTATCAGCGCACTTGTGGAAAGCTACCAACGCCTTCGATTTTGCCATGAGTTGGAACGCAAAGAACCACTTCGTTGTCAAGGGATTGGATTTTACAAATCTATTGAAGGAAGCGCAGCCAGACGATCTCGATGTCTTTGGCAATATACTGCTCATCTCTTTGCAAGGCATAGATGATATTCGTGCATGGTACCACGTACGAGGCGGGACGCTGGAACTGCCCTAAATCCAACGTCGCATCCTTGCTCTGCAGTTCAAATTAATCCGGCAATGTAATCCGCACAATCATCATTCTTAAATTCACACCTCTTTCTATCCCATACGGCTAATTGCAGTCATGCGGTGCTTTAATCATTACTGCGCCCTTGCATATTGGAAGCCGGCAGCAGTGTTTCAAGCCAAGTACCTCGCAGAGGTATACGTACGAGATGTCAGCACCCGGTACTCGCTGCTGCAGTTATGGTATGTCTGCTCTGTCGGCCTGGTTCGGAAAGCCAAAGGGTAGTGTGGCTGGACGGTGCCGGACTGGTACGACTGCTGTTCCCAGCCTCTTTCGAAAGCATGACGCTTTTCAGACTATTCTGTGTCTTGATCGGTGTTGGTAACATTCACTTCCGCTTTGAAGCTGACCTCACGCATGTTCTGAGACACGATTTCACTTGTGAAGTCAGGTATCGTTGCTGGAGAGTCAGCACGCAGAGTAACGAGTAGGGAATATCTTCGCGAAGCATCACAACACCTTCATGTACGTAAAACCATATGGTTTATGTTAATTTCGCATTTTGCTAATGTACAACGAGCAGTGATATGATCTCATGGCATGTCATACTGTGCGGTTCTCATGTTTTTCATACCTAGCCTGGTGGGAGTCGCATCCTTTCTTCTGAAATCCCAGCTTCTGACTCCCCACCGCTCAGGGATCTGCTGTCAGTACTCTCACACAACTCGAAAATTGGACTGAGATCCGCCTTTGTGATCTCAATGACTGGAATATTGTTTTCTGGCAATGGATGTGGGGCATACAGCTCTGGGAAGATATGTCCCTCCATCTCTGCACAGGGCAAACCATCCTTCTCAAACACAGCCGCGCCTTCAGTCTCTATCCTGGGCTGACCTTCACATTCTATGCTTGGGTCCTCTATTGCAGGCTGTTGTGGCATCTTTATCTTCCTCCTCTTCTGCCAAACACAGAGTCCCAAAAATGATGCAATTGCTAATAAGAGTATACTGCCTATTGCTATTCCGGCTATCGCTCCTTTACTCAGTAAATTTCGACCTTGGATGTTCGATATTTCGGTTGGACTGAATACTGGGATGACTTCCTGTTTGTCTCCAGATGTTGGGAACAGCGCTTGATGGATGGAGAAATTCTCTCGATCATAATCAATCTTGATATATGCTTCTTGGAAAAAGGTACGTCCCAAGGTGTACTGAGTCTCGTTGTATGCCCTTCTTATTGGAAAATAGTTGGTTGAATTCTCAAATATTGGGTAAGAGGCCTGCTGATCGAATGCGCTGTAGGGCAGCACTATGTTGACCCGACCCGAGAGGTCGGATGCTGTTTGTCCAAGTCCAAAGGTGATGGTTGGATTTTGCTCCACCAGCTTTGCGTGAGTTGAAGAGTCGACCAAGTACAGGTCTGTGCTATTGTCGTATGTCAAGTTGAAAGCTTTTGCAAACCGATCACAGGTCGGTACTGGCAACCATATGTGTGGCTCTGCAAAGTCGACCAACATATACGGCACGACCTCTTCCTGCAGACTAATAGTCTCACCAGCCAAGTTTTGCCCTATTATTGCCTGTATCTTCAGACTAGGTTTACGACTGTCATTGGCATCAAAGGGAAACGTGACGTTGTTGGGAGTGAATCGTGACTGGTCGTAGCCACCATAAGTCAAGCTCCCATATACGTTTGGTTGTTCTATAGTGATTGTAAGTCATCTATGTTTCTACTCCGTATGTACACGCATTGACTCACTGTAGTATGCGCCGGCTGTATATCCATAACTCAGACTAGGTATGTAACCTTCCTCATGCAGAGTTTTGATCAAACTTGGTTGCGGATTCGCGAAATCTGAAAAGTTGCTAGGCTTCACGTCCATTCCTAATCTTCCAACCCACAGACGTGGATTCACCACAGCACCGATTGTTTGGTTTTCTAAAGTGGGTCCTCCGGAATTTGCGATCATTAGCCCCAAGGTGTCTAGGCCATAGAGACCAGATGCGTTGTAACCCAGCTCTTCACGGTTCGTTGTTTGGTAGATACCAACCTCGTGCCATGTACTGGACAGATTGGCTTGGAAGCCATTGTTTGTCCGGCCCTGGTAAATCTCCGCACCACGCGAAAAGGCACAGTCTTGCTGGAAGATCTTAGTCAAGATATCTCATACGTAACACGAACTAAACCTACCGTGCTCATGTGTTCGTCATCTTTGCAGGCACCGGCCATGGGGAGAAATGTTTCACTTGAGACTGTAGATGGCAGGACGCGAAAGCTCTGCTCGGGTGTGCCAACACGCACTACAAATGTGGACCATCTTCCATCATCTCCTTCGAAATATTGTGACGGCGCAAATGAGATCGGGGCAGCCGTTGTAGCTGCACGTGGAGCTTTGAGCGACGACATTCTGGTTTTGGGGGGGCAACGACGCACGCCCGTTTTTTTTCGAAGGTGGATTACTGAACGCGTGGCTAATAACAATCCCAGTGTGAACCGCACATTGAGGAAGATATATGGGTCAAGCGAATTCGAACAGTGTGGCTGACCGCGGCCGATAGACGTTGCCGAGATATCGGTTCATCCATCTGGGCCATTCGATAAGAAATCGCCTGACGACACCAGATGCGGCATAATTGATATCAGACTAGAAGGCCCTGAGTTGTCGCGAATACTACACAGCCTAACTCAATGACTTCGATCTTCAAGGACAACGAATAGGGCGTTGCTACTGCTCAAATCGCGAGCCATCTGATACGACAAAATTGCGCCTTGGCCCCATCCTGGCTTACTCTGCCAAGCATGTGCAATACTATTGTAAACAAGGCGCCTCATATCTGGTGGATTTCCTTCTAAAAGAGTGTACTCCTGTTTCGGGCCCCCCATTTTTCGGAGTAGGTCATCGTATTGGCCGCTTAATCATCGACGTTCTACTACAAAAACGACAGGGGCCAAAAGCAACGCCAAGGAACTCTACCGTCAACCGTGAACTCGGGAACATCGCTTCTGCAGCACTAGTTTGGGACTTCTCCACAGCGCTTGTCTCAACCTGACGTTCGGGTCAGGGTTGTTTCTATTCGTAGCCCGCCTCACATGGTCTTGCATAGACCTGCATATCAACTTCACTACGCCTCTCTATGAAGCCAGATTGAGAAGGAGGAAATCTATAGCGCAAACTTCGAGGGGCCAAAAACTTCAAATTTCACGCTGATACATGCTTCATAATGACCAAAGAGTTGGCCTGAGGGATTCAGGCGGATCTTGAACAATGGGCAAGAAGTGTAATGACGTTGGGCTGCGTGAATCTTCTCGCAAGGCAGATTTTGAGACCAAGATAAAAGGGAGCGACGACCTTTAAGCCATGAGACACACCAGATCAACACGCTCAGAATCAACAGGTCAAACTGATTATTATCTTCACTGGAAGCTTTTCCTAGATTCACCTTCTTTAACTGTCTCAATTGGCGACCTGTCGATCTCTCTCTCCAGGGTTCTGGATACCCAGCAAACTGCAGCAATGCCGCATCAATACTTCGCCTACGTAGTGCTTGCTAGTCTTATCTCATCACAAGTTCTAGCAGCACCTACTGGTCGTCCTTCTGTTGTCGCAAGATATGCAGCCATCTGTGACGACCCCGCTCTATCCTGGTAAGTACAACCCATGCTGATTTTGACTTGACCAACCCTAATGGAACATAGGGATGAAAAGAAGGAAGCCTCGTGCCCAATCTGTATAATGAGTAGCTTTCCTATGTAAGTTTTGATCTGCTCTGTGATGATCTTGTCGGGAATATACTTATCGGCTACAGGGAATTGTTCGACAAGTATTGTGGCCCGACTATGGCTCCTTCTGTCGCTCACCAATACGCCGCGGGCGTCTGGCGACGTGATGAGGGATCAGAAGATGAGCTGGCAAATGTCGTCGAGTCAGTGGCTGGGAGTCTCGCTGATGACAGTGAGGACAATGAAGATGATACCAAGCTTCATGCTCTTCCTTATCTTAACGGTCCTCGGAATCTTGTACCGGTCCTTCCTGGTCACGACAAGCCCATCAGACCTTTGCCTGTTCTCAAGCCTTTTCCCATTGCCATGCCGGTTCCTATTGAGCCTCCGCAAATCATAAACCCAAGGCCTATCTCTGAACTCAACCCAGGTTTTCCAGCTGACGATGAGATGTACGTGGCCAGCAAGCGTCGTAGTATCCAGAGCATTGAGCCTGCCAATAAGGACTTGTCAGCACACCTCATTACTAGCGGACTCTGGGCTGAGCGCCACCACAAGGCTGATGGTATTCACCGTCGCGAAGATGCGCTTCCCGAAACTGAGCCAGCAGTATCCTCCCTGCCAGCTGACGCCATGGCCGCAGAGGGTGAGCAAGAATTCCTTCAAAGAGAAATTGCGGCCGGTGTTTCCGATCAGGACCCAGAAGCCCCAGGGAATCAAATTGTAAAGAACCTTTACAAAGTTACCCACAAACCTGCTTCTGTCATCTGGCGTAGAGAGGTCCCCCGTCCAGCCAACAATTTCAGGCTTGGATATCCAATGCACCTTGCAGATGGACGCACGACCTTTCCCTTGATCAAGAGCGTAAACTCCATCGACAAGGAGCATCAGAAACGGGAGGCAAGTCCCGTACCTCCGCCAGAGTTGTTCGAGCACGGTCATTCGATCTCAAAACCACTGCGTCCTTCGAAACCCAACCGACCAATTTCCATTCCATCCGATGACTGGGCCACCTACGAGGCCCCTCCCATCATCTCCCCCGAAGTCCCCCACATCCTCGCCCGCCAATCCCCTGGAGCATCCGAACCCGGCCTGGGCGACGACTACGCCAAATACGAGAAACAGCGTAAAAAAGAAGAGAAAAAGAAAGCCAAGGAAGAAAAGAAAAAAGCCAAGGACGAAGAAGTTTATTCCGCTGAACTCGCCCACGTCGTCTCGACCCCTTCCCTCACCCACATGAGAGTATCGAATATCCACCGCCGCCAGGAAAAGAGACAACCAGACAACATCGACTTCGCAAAAGGCAAACGCCCCATCTGGACCCCCTCGATAACACACCTGAAATGGCCGGATATCCACCGTCGCGAGGAGAGGCTCCCAGGCATGGAAGAGTAGGAGTGCGTGGATTATACAACAGTCTAGTTCTGGCATCGAGGTGGAAATGAGCATGTCACGCGATGTCCCGATGTCTCGTTTTCATTTCTCTCTCTCTCGCATTTAGATTTCTTTTTCTTTTCTCCATCCTTCATTTCCTGTCTCTTAGTCAATCAGGCATGTACATAGCAGTATATGTAGCATTCGTTCCTTGCCAAACTGCCGGTTTCGCATTTATTTTTCTGCTTTTGAAATGAGCTGCTGTGTAGGTAAGAAAGTAAAGCCGTTACAAACTGGACCCTGAGTGTTTCGTCGTAGTGTGTCGATCCTCCCATGGACCGTGCAAAAAAAGAAGCGCTACCCAACCCCCCGCACATGTTAAATTCGAGATGAGTAATGCCCAGAAACGACCGGGTGGATGCATGTGTCACATGTAAACTTTGTTTCCCCGCAAAAATGTGGTTGGCATGTGTATAGGTATAAAGTATATACTTTCATCAACAAAGGCTTGTCGGGATATGCCAATTTTTGACAGCTGCCAAGCCCTGGTATCTCGACAAAAAGACCAGACAAAAAAAAAGACGATGATTCTACCTCCGAGATTCCCCATGTCCGTTTATCAAACTCCCCACGTGTTCATTTTCGCACAAATTTATATTGCTTCCCTGAACACACTCCTCCGACTCTCCGTAGGACTCTTGTCATGATGGCTATCCGGACTCCCATTCTTCTTATGAGGATCCGCACTAGACTTGCCCGCTGTTGCAGCACCATGGTACCCCGTATCGGCGTCCATGACGGGTCTGGGGCTGACGCCGCGCAGACTGGCCGCAGCGTCGTCGCCAAAGGGATTGCGGGCATTATGAGCATCGAGATGCTCGTCGTACGATTCGCGGGTGCGACTGCGGCCACGGGTAGGTTCACCGGCAAACGGATTGGCAGACTGATTGGCGGCGTGCGGGGGTTCGTGGAGGCCCAATTCCTGCTCTTCATAGTATGCCTCATCGCCCACGCGCGAACTCCACGCTTCGTCCGGATCGAGGCGGCTGCCTGCGCCGCGGCCGCCGCCGACGCCGCGGGAGCCGTAGCCCGTGTCTTCGTAGCCGCTGCCGGTGGTGTAGCGGTTGTTGCGGTTCTTGAACTTGCGGACTTGGGTGTCGATCCAGCCCTTGATGCCGGTGGGAGCGGGACCTGGGTAGTTTGAGGCTTCAGCGTTGGAGCTGCTGAAGGCCACCATGGGGTTCATTGAGGGCGGGGGAAGGCCATTGCGCGAGGCATTCCAGCGCGCGTAAAAGTACCAGCCAAAGTAGGTGCCGGAGAGCAGGAGTATGAGGACGATGGCGAAGACAAGCCAGCCGTTCATGATTACGGGCGTGGAAATACGAAACTATGGGGTGGAGAGGGCGTGGTTAGCTGCGCATGTGCGCGTGGGCAGAGGCTATGGCAAGTGCGCGAGACACGACGTAGAGTTGGGTTTTCGGCCTCTGCGGGACTGGGTATCGCCGTGGATGTGAGCACAGGCGGCTGGCGGAGGCGGCGGAGGCGGCGGCAAGGTTCCTGTGCGGAGCAGACAAAAGGTGCGGTTTGTATGCAACAAGGTCGACACGTCGCAATTGTCGCTTTGTTGGTTGCTGCTGACAGCTGGCGCGGCTGAGCCTGCCCGCCCTTCACTTCTAGGCTTCTTTCCTGGTGCCCGTTGCCAAGTGATGACGTAACCCTCGCTGCCGCTGCGCCGCCCACATGCGGATTGCACTAATAAAGCAGGGTATAAGAATATTACACTTCCGCGCGAGTTTGGTAAACTTACTTAGTAGCTTATCTTGAGCTACTACGACAAAATCACCTCTGATTAAACTACTAAGTTTGCATACTAATACTAAATATGTACATGTTGACATCCGCTCGTCGCGGTCACGTGAACCTCCGAAAAATATTCAGTACATATATATACAAGTTTGGTGTGCTTCTAGGGTGCGACACATCCGATCCGTCTAGACTTGGCGCGCAACACCGAGTTTCGGAACGCTGTCCTCGATGCTATGAACCACATAAAAGTTCTTCATCCAAATGGAGCCGAAGACAGAATTACGCAAGGTCCTCTTTCCAACGATGACTCCCGCACACCTGTTCTGGAACGGGTCAGAGACGCCGAAGTTGAGGTATTTGCCCGGAACCGAAAGCGTCTGGTCCTCGATCTTGAAGGTGAAATCTGGCAGTGTGGCGTTGCATGGGAAGGTATTACTACCGCCAAGTGTCAACTCGTAGTCTGGAACCTGACTGTAGTAGTTGGCGACGACCGGATCAGGGAGGTAGATGAGCGGAGAACCAGAGTCGACAGTGGTATTACCGATGATGGCCGGTCCAAAGGTTTTGTTGCCCGCGCCATACTCTCCAACTGCTATGGTCCAATGCTTCATGTTGTCGACCACAGGCGTATATGTGATGTCGCCAGTGTATTTGGATTTGTCGAGATAGCCAAAGTCCCAAGAACCATTGCCCTCGGGCCTCAAGTTTGCTGCAAAGACTTTTTTCTTCAGTGTCGGTGCGACGGTTTCGAAGAAGGTGCTTTGTTGCACAGGCTTTACCTGGTTGATGATGCCGAACGCAAGACCCATGATACCATCCGAGTCGATATCGCTGGGGACATAGGTTGCTACCTCGACGGCTTGCTTCTCGGCCACAACCGGGCCAGCCTTGACCACATCCGTGTAAACAATGCCATTGGCCGAGGAGCCGCCTGAGTAGGTGATGGTCCAATTATAGTTGGGCAACAGCTGTGCAGACGACGATGGGAAGTAGTAGGTTTTGTCCGGACCCTGCATAGTTGATGTCTCGTTGCCAAACACCCACAAGTCGGCGGAGCCAGTATCGTAAATCAGGTTGAAAGTCTGATTTCCAATAATGGTAGGGGTAAAGTAGGTGATGCCAGGGTCGTCGGGCACTACAGTGACGGACCCTTCCTGTTGGCCTGCAACATTGGCTTGTCTCTTGTCGACAGTTTCCGTGGTAGGATGCCTTGAGCGAAGTTTTCGAAAGTCGGCCTCAAAATCAAATGATGGCGGAGCGGCTGCTACGGCGTCGACACTATAGGCAGCGCCGCGAGGTTCTGGTACAAGAGCGCAGGCAGAAGAGGCGAGTATGGCGAGTGCGAGCTTGGCTGTCATGCTTTGCAAATGTGACATTGTGTTTGTGTGAATAGTAGAGAGAAGATGGTGGAGTAAAGAGGGTGTCACCCGGCAAATGCTGTGTAGCCAAATAATGCGGAATAAACTTTAATTTTGTAGAGGCATTTATCTGTCTGTCGAGCTGACCTCACGTTAGCATGTGTAGCAGATGTAAGGCCGACAATCTTACACGGCAACAATGGATACCTCTGCCCAGGGCACACTGCGAACACTGGACCTTTGGGCTAAATGTTGATTGGGTAAAGTAAGAGTGATTTGGAGTCGAGGCGGTCTACAACCCTAGCGGTACTTGGGTGCAAGCTAGTATATGGCATGATGTCAACAAGGTCGTATTGAGAAGCAAAGACGATGAGTTCACAGGGGAGGTTGACCGAAATAGCAAAAACGATGTATGCATTGCCCATCCCGGTAGTCTATAAAAAGTAAGAGCTTGCTTGACGTGGGAAATGGGGTGCCGATCCAGAGCGTGCATTAATGTGAAAGTGGACTAGGAGAGAAGATGGCGCCAATCAAGTTGGTCGGGTGGAAATGGCGGACTGGCTGGCCGGGGATAATTCGGCTAGCGGGCTGGGAGAGGAAGGAGCTCGTGTTGACACGATGCAGCGTCCACTTTGGCATCCATGAAACACGCATCCGATATATTGTTCTCCAAAAACCGGGACCCCCGCAAACCCACAAGCCGTCAAGATAAGTACACACCTGCACAACGGCAAAGACAAGGTACAGTGGTCCGTGCCACACACACAGCATAGCCAAACTCAAATCCATCGTACTCGTATTGCTACATTCCCGGCACGGCCCGACTCAGTCAGTAGCCAACTTACCATGTAGCGTTGTAATAAGCTTTGGCCACTCTCTTGGCAGTGCATACGCTCTGGAGATCACAGTCGACCGTCCACACCCCACACTCAGGAGTGCCCTGGGTCGGTCAGCCGAGAGACAGGCATCTGGTACTCACATAAAGACCTGCCATGGCTCCGTCTTCCCTTGCCTTGCCCGCATCTGCGCAATCTTGCTCTCACACTCAACAATCATGCCTGATTCCAAGATGGTCTCACGCGCCCTTCTCGCCGCCCTTGCACTCCCTGCTGTCTCTGCCGAGCTTCCCCCAGGCGCCATTGCTGTGCCCCTGATCCGAGACGCCGAACTCGACGCATACTACGCAGAGTTCCAGGTCGGAACGCCCCCGCAGAAGGAATACCTCAAAGTCGATACTGGCAGCCCACGATATTCCTTTCTTAACCCGCGCAACCAAGAATGTGTCTCGGATCCAGCGTCATGCACTACTTTTGGCACTTTTGACAACTTGACCTCTTCGTAAGTAATCATCTTTGGCTTCTTTTTTTATTAAAAAAAGAAGCCCCCAAAAAGATTGCAAGCGCTAATTCTACATCTTCCAGAACTTGTCGTTATGAAGGACCTGGCTTCTACGATGAACTCTACGCATTAGGATTTGGCGATTACCTCAGTGACACCTTGGTCCTGGGCGGTGTCACCATGCCCAACATGTATTTCGGGTACACGTCCAATTATACGGCCGGAAAAGTAGTTCCAGAACCAATTCAAACTATTCTGGGTATGTCAAGACACCCGTGTTCTTCGTGCACGACTGCAGTCTAACTGTTTGATTGCGAAATCTAGGCCTGTCTCTCGAATGTTATCCGGAGGAGCCTGACTGCATGTCCAAAGGGGCATATTTTCTACCAGAGTTGAAGAACGCCTCACTGATTGACGTCATGGCAACAAGTATGTACCTTGGGCCGGATGAATTCAACGTCACCAATGCCCAGATGATCATTGGTGGCGCCTATGACAAGGCAAAGGTGGACGGTGACATGTTCACGCTGGAGATGGTGGATCCATTCTCCACACTCACCGGCGAACAAACGAACTACGTGAACGTCACTGCAATGGAAGTTGTACTTGACGGCGGCAACCGCACGTCACAAACCTTTGGAGATAAGGGTGTTGGTGTCCCCATCTTGCTCGACACGGGCATTGCAACCTGGTACGTGACTGATACCATTTTCGGCGCCGTCTCCTACGGATTGGGTATTACCGCCTTCCAACCTGGAAAACAGGTGACCTCTGTTGACTGCAAGTACCGGGACCCCAACAATGCCAAGGGCTACATCTCTGTCGAATTCGGCGCTAGTGGCAAGATTGACGTTCCGCTGCACGAAATTATCTCTCTGTTTGCTAATAGCACGTGTGGCGTCTACATGGAGCCTCGCTCGGAAACCGATATTGGCGTACTCGCAGACCCCTTTATTCGTGCAATTTACGCAATCTTCGACCAGACCCACAGGACCATCACAATGGGCAAAGCAAAATACACAACTGAGCAGAACATTGTGCCCTTCCCCGAGGGAGGTTTCACAGTGGGCTCCAAGGTCAGCTCTTAGACACGGCACATGTATATATTTGTAATCCGGTTAGAATGTACATATTCAAGTTGGGATTGTGAGATCCAAGCGCTCTTATGCAAGAGGAAACGCGACAGATGATGTTTAATGATGTCGTGGTTACCAATCTTGACACATTCCAATGATGCATTTCAACTCGTAAAGATTTATTTCAAGTTGTTGAGGCCATATCTACATTTCCATGATACATACCAAAGCGGGTCCACTAGAAATGGACAACACAGCAGTGCCAAGAAAATGATTACAACGAATACGAGTCAAGACACTGAACTCTGTAGTGAAGATTAGTGCTGACCTTTGTTGATAATGGACATGAACTACGTTGGCGCTGCGGGGCGGAATATCCACATATTAAGAGACATCTTACCTCCCGTAATAAGGCTTAATTGATGGTGCATTACAAGCCCACCTATGACTCTTGTCTGGAAGAAAGTGCTTAGATTTGCGCTTTAGCTGCAAAGGCTATTTAGTCTGACTGTACTACTCGTTCTATGTAGCAAGGGTGCGTATGGTAAGTAGATGTCGCGTGAGAATCGCGCTAACGTAACACGGAGATCCCTGTCAACTAGGTAAAGAGTGGGAGAGCAAGTGGCAGTAGAGTTTGGAGCTACTAGTATGTAAATTCTAATTCTTCGTGCAACCAAAGCCCTGGGGGGAGCATGGATACGGGGCAGGTACTGTGAACATAATGTCGCAATTATATTCATCATGTCGTTACTATAGCCGGCAATGAACTGATTAACAAGCAACCCCGCGATGATATCATCTTATAGCTCCCCACCCCTCAGTCAACCCCATCCATTAACACCCCAGCCATGGCAACGGTCAGTGAGGCGGAGGCGCCACAGCCTAGGAAGGTTGTCTTTGATCTACCAACTGCAGATGGTACATCCCAAGCCACCGTTACTTTACAAGAAAATGAAGATGCCACCAAACCGCCCCTGCTACTCGACATCACCAAACGAGCTCTCGACCCGCCAGATAGTACAAACACACCACTCACCCAACGCGAAACCCACGTTATCATCTCCTTAGGATCTGGTGCCCGCCAGGCAGAAAACTTCTTCAACAGCGTGGTCAAACCGATTCTAACCGCCATTCACGGCGAAGATGGCGTAGCCAAGATCAAAGTTCACACAACAACCTCAGCAACCAGCATCTCAGACTATACAAGCAACATCTTGTTTCCCTCGGCAAACAACGGGACCCCCCTCCGCATCATCCTCCTCTCAGGCGATGGCGGCATAGTCGACCTAGTAAATGGCCTCCTCTCCCCTCCCCAAAGCACAACCTACGCCTCCCCACAAGTCGTCCTCCTCCCCCTCGGCACCGCAAATGCCCTCTACCACTCCATCAACACCAAGCAGCAGCAGCCCTCAAACTGGGGCCTCGCCGCCCTCGCATCCCCACACTCGGCGCCGCTCCCAGTCTTCACAGCAACTTTTTCCCCAGGCGCGCGCCTCCTCGTCGACGAAGCCCGTGCCGAGGAAGCACTCCCCAAAAACGAAAAGGGAGAGGGCCTTCTCCACGGCGCAGTCGTGGCAAGCTGGGGCATGCACGCCTCTCTCGTCGCAGACAGCGACACCGCACACTACCGCCAATACGGCGTCGAGCGCTTCCAAATGGCCGCCAAAGAAGCTCTGTATCCCGCTGACGGCGGTCCGCCTCACGCCTACAAGGCACGCATCTCACGCCTCCTCCCGTCACCACAAAACGGCGAGGAAAAATGGGTAGAGCTCGAGACTACGGAGCACATGTACGTCTTGGCAACCCTCGTCTCGCATCTCGAACGCCCGTTTTGCATCTCCCCGGCCTCGGCCCCGCTAGACGGGAGCGTACGGCTTGTGCATTTCGGCCCGAAGAGTGCAGATGAGGCCATGCGCATCATGGGGTTGGCGTATCAAGGGGGCAAGCACGTCCATGATGCAGCTGTGAGGTATGAAAGTATTGATGGGTTGCGCATTCGGTTCGAGGGGCTCGAGAAGGATGCGAGGTGGAGGCGCATTTGTGTCGATGGCAAGATTGTGAGGGTTGACGAGGATGGGTGGGTGGAGGTGAGGAAAGATCAGGGGAAACGCGCGTTGGATGTTGTTGTTGTCGCTGCTACGTAGAAAACGAAGAACAATAGGTTTTTTTTTGTTCAAGAGATAGAATTTATTTTCATTACAAGGAAATACCATTACGTATGTTGCAAAAACTACAAGGGAGGGGGATATCTAACCAAAAAAAAAACGCAATTTGTGTGAATCGTGAAAAAAAAACCCCCCGGTCGTAAAGCGCGTCTTTGTGTACTCATTCCAATGCCCTGGCCCCCCCTAAAACACCCAAAATTTAACCATTTCTCCTCTTTGTTGATGGTACTTTTTTTTTCATCCATCTATACAGGAACCCCGGGAACGACAAAAAGTCATTAATAACCAGGGTATGGTGGTCCCTGTGCATATTGATGTTGCGTCCTTGCAAAGTCCTGAGGGTTATATGCATAGTGGGGCTGTTGCCCCTTCTGAATGCTATCTCTCTTTTGCCTTGACTCGTGCTCTTCCCTAGTCTCTTCCATAGTCGGCAACTCCGATGCAAATGCTTTCCCCTCGAGTCCGGGGGATCGCATGCCATCCGATGTAGCATAAGAGGTTGGTCGCGAGGATATTGTGCTGTGTGACGTGGTCGACCAGCGGGCGTCTTGGAATTTAGGAGAGGATTGCGAGGGTTCAGAAGCGTAAGAGGCACGTTTGTCATTGATTGGTGTTTGGGATACAGGAGGGTTGGGATAGTAGAAATCGCCTGGCAGTTCCATGACTACATTGTTCTGGCCAAGGAGTTCCTTTGGTGGGATGGGAGGAGCGTGTTGGTTGTCGGGCTGCGCATAGCTCAGGCTTTGCCGGTGGGGGAAATTTGGCGACAGGCGGGGCGACAGAGGTGCCGAGTATACTTGTGATGGTGATGAATGTGGTGACCTGTGATCGTGGGTTGAACGATCGGCTGGGTTGACCGTCTTCAGTCGGCCATTCTCCATCAGGGCATGCAGCGCACCCGAGTCGAGTAATTCGGCCTTCTTGACCAACCGATCTACCATGACCTTTGCCGCGGCCTGCATCTCCTTCTTTACAAAACTGATCATGGCGACATTGCACTTGATCTCGACATCTTCCCTGATGTACAAGCCCTCGGGTGGGGCACCAGAGCCCAGCTCCTTTGGCTCGGGTGGTTCGCCGGGTTGGTTTCCGCAAATTTGCCATTTGTTGCGTAGGTCCACGTTTGCAGGCGCATAGGTGTGTGTTTGGAGGCCAAAGGGGAGGTCGTGGAAAACGCCGCGGAACTTGATTGCGCCACTGCCCATTTTGCCAATGCCGGGTATGTACTGGATGCGCTGCGAGATCTCGTACCATGTCGAGTAGAACTCGTCAGCGGGCGCATCACGGGGTGCTTTGATGGGCTCATGGCCGGTGACGAGCGGGTTCAGCTCGATGATCTCGCCATGGTTGTGGAGGAAGTCGATGGCGAGCTGACGTGGTATGAAGGAGGGAATGGGCGTAATGTGCACATACGTCGTCCTCTTGCGCATCATATTCATTGTCGGGTATCAATGTCTGACCCTCTGAAAAGTGTGTGTGCGTGTGAGAGTGTGTGAGTATGTGAGCGAGAAGGGGGTGTGGTCTGCAAAAGAGCCGGCTGATGCGACTCGAGCGAGGAGGATGGGCGCCTGGCGAGGGGCTGAGATGGTGGGTAATAAGCGTCTTGCTGACGGACGGTGTGCTTGCTTGTGGAAGTAGGCGACGGTCTACTAGCGGCGTAGTAGTAATTTCACACAGCCCAAGATCTGCGAGGCGAAACACGTCATGCACGTGATGGGCGTGATGTCAGTCAGGGCTGGTCTGCGCTGTACTCTGGTCTGGTCTTGTCGCGCCTCCAGACAGCAGACGGTCGCTTTGTATGCCACACTGACTTGCTCGAAACACGGTGAGCCCAAGCCAGCACTGACAAGCCATGTGCTCGTAGGGCGGCTGGTCCCCGCAGTGGACCAGTCTAATTTTGGGCCGGCGTCGTCCAGCTTACTGTAGTATGCAAGTGGGGGCCAAGAGCTGAAATCAATCAGCACCTTTAGTGCACGTAGCGCCCGTTTGCATCCGTCGCGACAATGCAGCGAGGCCCAGGCAGTGCTGAAGACGAAAACCTCAGTCATGGACGCTGCTTGCACTGGGCGACTTTTCTTTTGGTTGCGGGACAGACGACATCCGGATCATGGCACTGCCCTTGGCAAGCGAGTACGTGTGCCAGGAACTCGACAAGGTTGGGTGGGGCTCCCATCTGCGAACCGCAGCGTCGCTTTCTCGTCCAGGGCCATTGGCTGCGAGGCCAGGCACTCGGCCTTTGTCCAGACCCTCGTATGAAAATGATCCAGGTGAAGGTACTTTGCCAGTACACAACTTGGACTATGAAAGTTGGCCTACTGTTTCGCGCCAGGGTCCTGAGACATCAACTCCTAGCAGAGGCTGAGAAGTGGCAGGCTCCCACGCTCCAACGCTGCCAGGCTGTGGCTCGGCAGCCCAGGAGCCAAGAGCGAAAATACTGGTTGGCATTGACAAAAAGCCGGAAACGTTGCCGAAGATGGCGATCATGACAGCGGCTCGCTAACTTTGTCGCCCCCAGTCTTGCCATCTACTCAGGGACCAAACAGCCTTGCCTGGGGACGCTTGCTGATTGCCTGAGGCCAAGTGCTGGTGCGAAACTCTCCACACGGTCGGTTTGACCTGCGAAGCCATGCGACGTCTGGGCACGAGTAAGTAAGGTCGGGACTGGTGTAGTCGTGAAGTCTGATCTGGACAGCTGCTGGCACAGCGTTCATCGCGGGTTTTGTTCTTGCCATTGCCGTGTATTCGGTGACGTCTTCAGGGTCACGTGCTGTTCCGTCTCAGCGCTTTGGCGGTTTCCTCGCACGTGACCAAACACACCATGAATCCTCCAACCCGAGTGCTACAACTAACAGCAGCAACACGACGAAACATTGAATCTAGAAAACATCCCGCAAAACAGGCCGAGGTTGCATGTAGGCCGTCCAAGACTCCAAATAGCTTGTCAAACAGAAAGACTGCCGGACATAGCTCGGCCCTACCCGTAAAGTCATACACCAGGCGCGTTATATAATCCTGGCAACCCCGGTTCCAAACTCCCGTCGCAGATCCTTCGCTCCTACAATAAAATTCAAGCGGACAACCCCCAAGGGAAAAAACAACATCCACCTCTTACGGCCACTACATACCACATTCTAGAACCTTGTAGAGTTTAGAAGTGGTATCTTATGCCCTTGACAACTGCCTTTTAGTCTGTAGCACCTAATTTCCAAGCATCGTGCGATGGTTTCAAGTGGCTACAAGACGAAGCAAGGAAGAATACCAGCCATGTCCTTCGTTTACAGAGAGACGAGTCATGTCCAGTAAACACATCAAAAACAGAGTTTGAAAGAAAAGATGCTGCACATGTTGAACAAATGCATTGCATAATTAGCATACATCCAACACATCACCACATCTGCCAGACCACTGCCATGGGGGAAAACCACATATGCCCCAACCGCAACGATTTCAATCCTTCTCAGATCCTCAGCAGCGTTCGTACGCACCCTCGTGCAGATTCACAGCGCCACTGCTACGCTGTGCTCCAGTCCCACACACAGGTATTTCCAACATCATTACCTTTTTCCAACCTAGACTTGTACACTGTTACCCCACAGAATCCTTTCTATCTTTTTTTTTTGCATAAATTTTTTTTTTCATCGCTATGCCTCACTACCTTTTCCCCAAACACCTCCCAGGCAACCCAAGCCCGGAAAGGATTTCCCTACAACCGCTCCCTTTCACATTGTCATTATCTCGAAATTTATACTCAGTCATGCCTTTTCTTTGTTATCCCTTACTACCTACCTCCCTGATATCCCGGTAGAGCATCTACGTGTAAACAAAATGGGGACATGCTCGATTTAACCACCCATCCAACTCCGAAATACATACCCACCAAGAATAAAGCTGAAACTCGTTACACAACACACAACCCTGTTTTGAAAACTCCGTAATCCCCTCCCCCGGTCGTGTTTTTCTCAACCACCACCTTATTTTCAAACAGCATATTGTATACACACAACGCAGGAATCCACCCGTTGTCTACTCTGCACAACACTTCCTCACTAACCTTCCCCGATCAAAGGGAAACAAAAATAAAAGTGAGGAGGGAAATAATGCCAATCTACGAGAAGAAGAAGAAGAAGAAAAAGAATAAAACCTTTCCGTGTACATTTCAGTTGTATTCAAGATAACGAAAGGGTTTGACGCAGTATTACATATTTCAAAGTTCTCCTCCTCCATCCCCTGAACAAAAAGGTTAGAGAAAGAGAGAGAGAAAGAGAGAGAGAAAGAGAGAGAGAAAGAGAGAGAGAAAGAGAGAGAGAAAGAGAGAGAGAAAGAGAGAGAGAAAGAGAGAGAGAAAGAGAGAGAGAAAGAGAGAGAGAAAGAGAGAGAGAAAGAGAGAGAGAAAGAGAGAGAGAAAGAGAGAGAGAAAGAGAGAGAGAAAGAGAGAGAGAAAGAGAGAGAGAAAGAGAGAGAGAAAGAGAGAGAGAAAGAGAGAAGAGGGAGACAGGAAAGGAAATTACACCGTGAGGCTGAAGAATTTTTCTCGTCTCTGATTCTAATATACTATTTGGACCTTGGGAACAGAAAAAAAATCTTACACACACACACACACACACACACACACACACACACAACGAAAAACAACGGGCACGATAAAACTCCTTCCCCGCAAGTTCAACCAGCCAGCCAGCCAGCCAGCCAGCCACAGCTTTATAAGGGTTAGTCAGGAACATTTGCACTTCAGAGATGAAACAGAGATTCTGTTCTCTTTTCAAGTTGAGAATCCCCCCCCCCCAAAAAAAAACAAGAATTCCAGTTGAAAAAAAAAAACTTAATTTTTTTCTCTCCTGATATTCGATTTACCAGTATTGACTCATACCACAAGTTGTCTTTTTCTCTCTTTCTCTCTCTCTCTTAATATGACATGATCTCTTCTGCATATACAACCATCAAGTAATTGTAGGAATTAAATATCCTCCCACCCCCCCCAAACCCCTAATTTTCATGCTTGAGAAAAAAAGCCCAAAACACCAACCAAAAAAAACCCCCCCTCTCGCTATGCACAAAATTCATCAAGTCTACCACCCCACCCCCCTCATTACCTACTAAAATAATCCTGTTGCCCCGCCCCATCCCTACTAGGACTATACGGCGTATACTGTTGTTGTCGCGGCGCCGCAGCCACGGGCGCTCTAGCCGCACCCATGGGCGCAGCACTATTCACTAAATTCCTCCTGCCCTCATCCTCAGGAACCTCATACGGACTATCCGTGCTATCTAATCTGCGCATGCCGAGCCCCGGGTCAGGACTCGGGCTGTACTCTCGGAGTGCCGAGGGGGTTTGGTGGTAGCCAGCGGGGTACGAGACGCCTGCTTCTTCGGCACCGCCGAATGTGCGGTCCGAGTCGCGCGAGTGGGAGCGGCCGCGGTCGACGGCACCGCCAAAGTGGGAATTAGGCGTGTCGGGACGGTGGGTGCTGGATTCACCACCGTAGATGGATCCCTCGCCGCCGTGCTCGTCGCTGAATTCGGGTCGGTTCTTGTAGTTTTCAAAGTCCATGTTGGATTCGGACACAAATTCAAAGGGGGCGGGGGCTGCGGCGCCCGATGCCATTTTGCCGGGGTTTTCTTTGGACATGCGCTTCATGGTGTAGACATCGCTGAAGGCGGCTGTGTCGCCAATGTCGCCGTCTAGACGGCCGCGGTAGATTTCGGCAAGTAGGTGTTTTGACTTTTCGTTGACCATGGGGACGGTGAGTTTCTGGTAGAGAGCCGGGTGACTGGTATGCCGTTAGTAAAACTTGAAAATACACACACCACGATTGTAGCACACAAACGGGCAGTTGGAACGATAGGATTGACGTACCCAAACCTCACAGCAACACGATCCCTCTTCCTCGACTCCTTGTCAATTGGCGTAGGTGCTTCAACACCCTTCTTATTATCACCCTGAGTGTAGTACTTGAGCGAGTTATCAAAGGTGTTTTTGCAGTAAAACTTGAATGCAATCAATCCCAGAGGAAGAGGAGCCAAAGCGGCGAGCATGTGCCATTTGAAGTTCGCTCCACGAGCAGTAACCAAAAGTGCAACAATGCAGTTGGAGAGAAAAATGCCAACGAGCATACGGTTGAAAAGAAGACGCCAAAATGCACCTCCGGACTCGTTCTTTGTACAGAAAACGTACCTGGGTATATATGATCAGTCGGCACTCAAACTAAAAACAATGACGTGTACTTACATGAGAAGGTACTTCTTCATCCAACTGTCGAGAGAAAAGTAGATTGCGACAATAACGAGCGTGACGGGCTGCAAGGGCGCAAAGCAGAAAGCGACGGTCGAGTAAAACAAAAAGTAGTTGTAGTAACTTGCGTAATCAAATGGCGGTGGCGCAGTCCGGTTGATCAGATCCCTAGGAGTGGGGTTCAAAAACTTGCGCGAGAAACTGCCCCAAGCCAAGTTCACAGCCTGGGCCAGATCGATGGCCGCACCCAAATTACGTTGGACGAGCCAGGTGACCCAAAAAGGCGAGACTTCGCAGAGGGTGCGCATCGTGGTATCGAAAAAGGCAATGGAGCGCAGAATGTCCGTAAACGGCACGTTTTGCTTGGTTGCGAGATTGACAATCATGACAATCATGCCAAAGACGGCGCTGAAGAGGGAAAAGACAAAGAGGTTGTTGAAGACAAAAAAGGCGTACAGTTGTGCCGTCACGTGGCGTTCACGACTTGTTTTGGTTTGGTCTCCGGACTTGATTGAGAGGCGGCGGAAAATGATGGGCAGAAAGTAGTAGAAGAGAGAGGTTAGAGCCGGGGCAGCGAGACCTTGTACCACGGCCCAAAAGTCGGCATGTCGGGCCAGCTCGACCTGGAAAGTTGGCCATACAAAACCCAAGTTGGAGAGCTTTGACAAGAAGACGGCAATAAGGGCGTTGGGGATAAAGTAGAGCAGTGTCAGGAGCGTAATCCAGAAGTTGTTTACAGTTTTCCTCCACCGCCGCGTCTTTGGATCCAGAGTCAGATTCTTCCAGATGATGTCTTTTGGCTTTGGCGCAAGGCGGACCGTGGTTCCTTTGACATGCTTGCTGCGGGCATTGAATGCTACCGTGTGGGCTGAAGTGATGTTTTCGTAACTAGCGAAACCATATGGAAGAGCGTCGCGCTTATCGATTGACTCGCGAACTTCCTTGATCTGAGTCTCGAGTCGTTGGATGCGAGCTGTGAGATAGTCGATGGCGTCCACCTTTTGTTTCTTGCCCATAAACTCTGGGTCTTTTTTGTGCGGAGTGCACAGGGGGCGCTCGGCCGGCAGCTGAGCTGGGTTCTTCAAGTACTTTGCCAGGACATTCTCAAGTTCCACAACCGCCTCCTCATGCTCCTCGATTAGGTCGGGAACATCCTTTACGTTTCGTCCAATGGATACGCGGGGCACGTCGGGGGTCGTCTTGAGCGTATCCACAATCTCAATGATACCTTGGTCACTGCGAAAGCTACGGCTAATGTCGGTGATCATCAAGGTCCGGGCATGGAGGCTGTTTTGGTAGTCTGGACTCTCGAGATATTGGCGTCGCAGGCGGTGCACTGCGCGGTATGTCCACCAGAGAAACGCACACACCGTGATATCCAGAATGTAGGCAAAGACGACAAAAGCCCAGAAGACTTGACCAGCCAAGTCTCTTGGCGTCATGAGAAAAATGATGCTGGAACTAATATTGCCTTGGACCTTTTTTTGAGTTGGCACCGAACTGGCAACATTGACGGGGACGATGATTGCGCAGCCCAGGATGGCGAGTACAACAAACATGTTCCTGCACATGCGGGCAAAGCGTAGAAACAGCGTCGCATCCAGACCAATCTTGTCGACATATTCGGGCTCATTTGTTTTGAAGACTGGCTTGTACCAGGCGAAAAGGCTCTTATCCAGAGGCGGCGGTCGGTGCTTCTCTTCTGCGTGACGGAGGCGGGGGGCGTAAACGATGGTGTTGAAGGGTCGTAGAATTAAAAAGGCGACGAAAAGGGCGGCGGTTATGCCAAAGGAGGTGCCGATAGCGACGAGGACCGAGTCTTGTGATACCTGAAATTGTCAGGCCATCTGTGGCGGGGAAGAGGGAGCATGCGACATACTTGAGCACCCAGTGGATTATTCTGCATCAACTGCTCAAACTTCTCTTCGACGCTCAGGTCCCGCCAGAGCAGCGTACTACGGGGAATGGACGCCATAATGAATGTGGGGATTGTTGTGACTGTGTGGTAGCGAGAGGTGTTTGCATGGACACGTGCAGGCGCACTGTATACGGGAAAGACGACGAGGGGAGATTGTCTGGGGGGAGGCTGCTCAGCGCATGTCTCTAGCAGATGGTCACCCCGTCGAAGCAGCCGATTAGCAAAGTACAAAGGTGGTTTCCAGACGCAGGGTAAATATCCTGCGATTAGAATACTATTCAAATTACGCAAGGAGCAGTACAAACGATAGCAAAAGGCAAAAAAGAGAGTGAAGAGAGAGGCGTGCAGATGCAGAGTCGCAAGGTGGTAGTACAGCGAAATGTTGCGATCGGCGGCGAGGTGCCTGCTGGCCCGGGATGACGATTAACAACCGCCCCCCCCTCTTCGCGGGCGGATCCCTGTCACATGTCCAGGCACGCCCGCCCATTCGTTGGTTCAGCGTGGCCGTTTGACGCCGGCGAGGAAAAGGGAAAAGGGTACGCGGCAGGCCAAGGCAAGGCTTGCGGCTGTCTTTTATTTTTGGGTTCCAGGCCCTGGTCTTTCGCTTGGATGCCATGGCAAGCGTTGATTAGGACAAGTGATGCTCTCCTTGTTCCCTCTTTGCCGGCGAACCGCAGGCGAACCGGACTGCACAAAGGGAAGAAGCCATGGCATCGTGCACCGCCACTCGGCTGCGGCACAGTCGGTCGCCATCGTGCATCCGTCGTTGATCCGTCGGAAATGGGGCCTTTGGCTGCCGACCGACATGGTACCGTCCATGGCGGCTGTTGTTCACATCCAAGTAAGTAGCAGAGCGACTATTGTTCCGGATAAGGCTGCGGCTTCCTAGTTTCGTGTTTCAGCCCACACCACAAATCACCGCCGTCTTTATGCTTCAAGGGGTGGGTTTCGAGTGCACGTGGCGCTGCCTCCTTCATTGGCCACTGCCCATGCCGACTCTTCCGGCCCCATCATTACCATGAGCAGCTCTCATGGACCACGAACGACCTGGCAAAATAAAAGTACATCCCAGACATACGCTTGCATCAACCAGCCAGCTCGCTTCGTAAACCGACTCCCGTTCGTAACCGCTATTGTGCTCAGCTTGGTAGTTGCATCTCACGTCATATTACACAAAAACCACCCAAGCTTACACCAAAACTACCCAAGCTTGTTTGTTTCTAGTAGAAAAGGTCAAGTTTCTTTCCTAATTCAGCCAAAATATAACTACCATTCTTCATTCATTCATTCCTTTAGCAGCAACGTCTACCGCCATTTTTTTTCACCTTCTTTTGGTCATCTCAACTCCAAAAGAACCCAAATCAATGCACATCTTCACACTCTCCCCATACTGTCTTTTTCTTTGTTCGCCCAGGACTAGCAATATCCCATGCAAACAAGTCGTCCATACTGAAGCTCTTAGCCGACCTTGCTTCATCTGCCCCATCTCCTTGACAAATGCTTTGCTCGTACAAACACATCTCCCCACAAGAGCCAACAGCACTTGGCAACACGTGCAGCGGCTTCTAAGCGCCACCCGCCGCCTTGACGAGATCGTGCACCTTCCGCGCCAAATCGTCGGCCTCAGCTCGTGTTTCCGCCTCTGCGTACACACGAACTGCGTCCTCGGTACCACTGGCACGAGCAAAAGAGCGTCCTTGGCGCACCTTTTGAACTTCCCTGTCGATCTGCGCCTGGAGACCCTCAGGTGACGTAAGTTTTCGCTCCGCGTCCGTCGTCTTGAAGATCCTTCGGTCCTGCACCTGCACCTTGAGAAGGCGGTTGGGCAGGTCGCTGTATGTCGACAGCCACTCTTGCGGGCCCCAGTGCTTGTGTGCAAGCACAACCTCGACGAGCAAAAAGTCCGAGAGTGCATCTCCAACCGACTGGTTGATGAGGTTGATGCACGCACGAAGCACATCAAGAGCCTCCTTTTCCCCAGGATTACGAGGCTCGTGCTTTGCGATCGTGTCGAGCGTGTCAGCAGAGAAGATGACGGTGCCGTGGCCGTTGGCCTCAAAATAGACACCAATGTCGAGCTTTTCAGCCGCGTGGTGCAGGTACTTGACCCCCGTAGGCGTGCAGTCGACCTTGAGCTTCAGTGTCTCCTCGACGTACTTTGTGGCCGCGCCGTTTGCATATGCAGTCTGAACAACTCCAATCGTAAGCTTGTCGCCAAGTCCACTCTGACGCACCGTGTCGCCTAGGAACGAAGCAACAAGAGTCGCGATACGGTCGCCATCGAGCAGGCGGAACACATTCTTCTCATCCTTGAAGTAGTACACGACGCGATCAGCATCACCGTCGAGCGAGCAGCATCGGTCCCCAGGCCCAGCCTTTGATGACGGGGGTGCTCGCTGGTTGGTCTTGACAAAGTCTGCACCGCACTGTGTCCATGCTCAGCAAAAAGTTCCACTTTGAAGCAGCGCACCACTTACGTCAACGTTCAGACTGTCGGGCTTGATGACATTGTCGTTGATGACAAAAATCTCGAGACCGCCCTCGTCCTTGGATGGCAGATACTTGATCAGCTCGTTCAGCTTGGGTCCACCAACACCGTTGGCGCAATCGACCGTTAAGCTGCCCGAAGGCTTCTTGCCACGCAGGGCTGTCTTGAAGGCTGTGCCAAACTTCTCATAGTAGCCCTTTTCCGTAGCCTCGCCGTAGGCGTCCGGTGTGCCCTCTGTGTTGAGGCAACGAACCATGTAGTGCAACTGAGGCGTCGTCAAGAACCCGTAGTCCTTGGTCTCAGCGCCGGCGCCGTTGAGGCCATCGACAAGACACCCGAGTAGCCTTGATCCTGACGCTCTGGTGTCTCGGGCTACAACGACGCGAGCAGGGGTGCTGAGGTCGATCTTGTGCTGGTCCGCAATCTCTTGGTAATACTTGGAAACGTCTTCGGGCGTAGCCTTGTTTGCCATCTCGGTGCTGATAACCTCCCAGTCTTCCTGTGTGTTTTGTTAGATCGCCCGCCAATCGATCGTGTCGGGTCCGAGCAGTGAAAATGGACATACCTGCAGCATGTTGCCCTAGGCAGAGAGTTAGTTTCCATCACTGCCACACATCCTGTACTTGAGACATACCATTGGCTCAACAAGCTTTACACCGTTATCCTGAGGTGGGTTGTGGGAGGCCGTGATCATGACTCCGATCCATTTTCCTTTGAGTGCCCGTGATCGGAGGGCTGCAATCATACCCACTCGGGTCAAGACGGAATCGAGGACATCGCTGCGATGGTTAGCCTAGTTCTGAGGGACGCCGAGTGCGGGGGGTGTTTGGTGGGCGGCGAGCAGGGTCGGCTCGACAGTTGGAGGGGTGTCGTCGTACGCTTTTGTTCGGAACTAAGAATGCTCAGTCAGCTTGAGCATCTCAATGAATTGAAAACTCTGTTCGTCCCTACCCCAGCAGTGCCATATGTGTACACCAGTCCCTCTGGCGCAGGGTGCTTCTGCGCGGCATCGACAATTGGGTCAGACATGATGCTTATTCGATGGCTTCTTCCAAAAAGGTCGAGCAGTGAATGTTGGTTAGGGATGAAAAATGGACAAGAAAACAAACAAGACCGATGCTGAGATTGACAAGGTAATGGCCTCAGAGCGGGGAGCGTGGCTCTTGATGTACAGCAGTGTTGTGCTGAGGCAGATGCAGGCAAAGACCCCGCCCCACGCAGCTAGCAGGGATGTTGCAGGGCTGCTTCTTTCCGCTTCGTATGACGTTGTACTCGTACCTGGCTAACCATCACCCATCTCGGCTTCAATCTATTCTTAGTTGCACACCATCAGCCTCGTAATACCGTTTGGCTGAACCAGACCAAAGCCAACGCCAAAGTATAGTCGTTGCTACCCTGTTTGGGCTACTAAAATTACCTTTTGCTTCAGCTGCAGCTACATTACCTTGGCCCAATGCGGGGTCGTGAGATGGGCGGACAGCTTGACCGCTCCTCTCTCTGTACACTGCCACTGCGCGCATTACAACCCTAGCATTTCGAGTGGAGCCGCCCGATGCTACCCGCCAATGTCTTATTAGCTGTTCGCATTGCTGGCATCGAATCATTAGTCTCTCTCTCTCTCTCTCTGTTTTGTTAGCGCTAACCCCACATGGCAAGACATGACATTCTACATTATAGTTGATAACTTGTTTGGCACAAGAAAAAAGTGAAGTAGATTGCCTCCGCTTGAAGCCAAGGCACAACTGAATTATCTGCGGGGAAAAGTCGAACAAGAAAATTCCAGAAGAAATGTGGCATAGTGAGCCGACCCAAAGACAACACTGGAATGAGTGAGACCAAATGCCCTCAAAAGCCTTGGGGGCCAAGTCCAGGAAACCTTCCAAAGCCACCAGCCAATACGCTGTGGCTAGGAATGGGACTACCAATTTCGCCCAAAGGTGGGGGAGCTGGCGCATTGTCGCTGAACTTGATGTGCGAGAGCCTGCCATTTTCCTCTTTGTATTCAAGGCTGCCACCCCCGTTGGTTTGCGTTACATCGAGAATGTCACAGGCTTCCTTCATCTCGTCCATGGACACGACAGGTTCAAGCGTACCCCGTGATGCATCAACATGACGGTGCACTTCTGCAGCGTCGACATAGCCTTCTGGGTCGGAGCTGCGAGGGGCCAGCGTCTTGCAGGCAGTGCAGATTATGCGGCGGAGCCAGACAATACGCGGTTCGTTCGGGTTGCGCTCATGGCCCCGGACTGAAAACGGACTGTTGAAGATGTTGGAGGTTGGTGAATGACCCCATGTGGCACCAGAGTTGAATCCCTGCAAGGGTGGTGTTCCCCAGATGCTCCCTCCACCTGGCCCGCCAAACGAGCCATACTGTGAACCCGGTATGTCTGCAAACCCAAACGATGGCGCTCTCACGGATCCGTGCTGCTGTAAGCTGGGCCGTCGGTCAGGCAGCTCGGGCATGTCATCTTCGTCGTCCAACAGGGCCTTGCTTCCAAGATGGCTTGCGAGCTCGTCAATATCGGAGCCTCTGGGGTCGTCGACTGGCTTGACGCTCGAAGGTCGCTGGATGGGCGCCGGTCGCTGGATTGGCTGCGCTTGGGGAGCGGCAATTGGGCTCTCAACACTCGAAAGCCGCTCAAAAGACCCAGAACCCTGCCGAGAATGTGATGGCATGCCCATGGGGAAGGCGGAGGGCATCGGTGCTGAGAACCCAGGGGGTGCAGGGAATCCTGGAGGTCCTTCCATTGGAAATCCTCGGCCCATGGGTAGCGCACCTGGAGTATGCATGCCTGGCGGTGGGAATCCGCGAAAGCCTTGCGGGGTGGGTTGGGGGAAGAAGGGCATGTTGGGGCGGGGTCCCATCATGCCAGGTATCATCGACCCTGGATTTCCGAATCCGTTCAGCCCTGGAGGCATATTGGCCATGCCCAAGCCTGGTGGCCCCGGCATTCCCGGTGGCGGTCCCATGGGGGGCATTGGAGATGTCGGCTGGCCGTGTGGTGTGGACATTGGTTGCTGTGGAATAGGAGGCTTTGTCAAAATAGACCGCGGTGCTGCTTGTCCATGCGACTGTGACGATGGCGAGGTAGACTTGCTCGTCGCCATGGTAGCATGGGGCGTCTTGGGCGAAGAGCCATGAGAGTTTTGCTGCGAAGTTTGTCGCTGTCGATTTGGGGTAGGGGCCTTTGGGAGAGCCGGTGTGACATGGGGCGAGGGTGTTCCTGTAGACGAGTTTTGCTTGAGCAATTGAGGCGGTAATGCGACGGCAGGCGCCTGTGATGCCTTCTTGGATGCAACAGCATTGTGAGCGGCTGCGACAGCAGCTTGGTCCTCCTTGCGTGGGCGGTCCTTGTTGTTGTTATCTGTCTTTGACTTGGCTTCACGTTCCTTGCGCTCCTTTTCCTCTTGGGCCTTTTTCTCCTTTGCCTCCTTCTCTTTGGCCTCTCGTTCCTCGCGTTCTTTGCGCTTTGCCTCCTCTTTGGCCTTTTTCTCCAAAGCTTTCTGCTCGCGTGCTTTCCTCTCGGCCTCCTGCTGCCTCTCACGCTCTTCTTGCTGGCGCTTCAGTCGTTCGGCCTCCTTGCGCTGCTTCTCCTCCTCTTGTGCCTTGCGCTCAGCTTCCTTCTTCTTGCGCTGCTCTTCGCGCTTCTTGCGCTGCTCTTCTAGGCGCTTTTCCTCTGCTGCCTTTGCTTCTGCCTCCTTGGCCGCTTGTTCCGCCTCTTTGCGAGCCTTTTCCTCTGCCTTTTGTTGCCTCTGCTTGTCCTTCTTCTCCTTTCGCTTCTGGGCTTCCTTTGCCTTTTTTGCTTCTTTTGCGTCCTTTCGTATGTCCTCTTCTGCTAGCTCTTCGAGTAACCGCTGTTGGCGCTCTGCGGCCACTTTTTCTCGATATGCTTGGAGTACTCGCTGCTCAAACATCCGGGCTGCAAATATTTGAAACATTCGTCGACCCTCCTCCATGCGCTGCTCCTCCGTCATGGTCCCCTGGGGTCAATTAGTTGTAAGTAGTGAGACTCCGACACAAAAATACGCACTTCCTCATCGTCCTCATCCTCGTCGTACTCGTCGTCGTCGTAGTCCTCATCGTCCTCGCCCTCGTCGTCATAGTCGTCGTCTTCTGGCGGGGGAGCACTGTGACTGTGACCGGCGTAGGAACGATGTTGCATATTTGGGTGGGCCGAGAATTGCGCCTCTTCTTCACGCTGCATTCTCCGCTCGGCCAGCTGCTCCATCATTTCAATGAACTTTTTCCCATCGTTCTTGAGCAAATCGTCAGCGACTGTAAGTATGCCACCTAAAGGGATGAATCAGCATGCTCCCAACAGGGGGGGGGGATAGGGGGGATTGTGTGGTTGGTGGTATTTGTATGCATACCTTTGACCTGCAAACTGCTGCCAAACTGGAGAAAATCAGAGGGCTCTGGGGGCGGTAGGGAGGGTTCGCCGGAGCTGTAATCGCCCTCGGAGGATATCTCGCTGTCGTACTCGGAGTCTTCGTCGTCTTCCTCGCCCGAGTCGTACTCTTCCTCGTCATCGTCGTCGTAGGGGCCGTGCGGTTGCGGGGGATTGAGCATGGGGCGCGGATGAGGAGCACTGGACGCATAGCGATGATTAGCCTCGGGCACGAAACTAGCGACGTCTTGCTGGTGGTGCGCGTACTGCTCGAGTTCCTCGTAGTATGCATCATACAACACTTCCAGCTCCTCCTCGATGGCGGTGCGCTTGCGGCCGCAGACGGTGCAACTGCACGAGTGCTTCTGCTGCTCCTTCATCTTGCGCAGGACGGCCTCTTTTTCAATCTTGACTAGCGACTTGCGCTCATCCTCGCCGAGGGACAGCCAGAAGTCGCGTATGCGCTCCCGCTCCTCGGCTGTGGACGTGTTCCATATGCGGTCTTTTTTGGAGGCGGAGCGGTTCATCGAGTGCGAGTTTGGCGCGGGGCTCTGGCGCGTGGGGAGATGTTGCGAGTAGGCCAGCGGCGGGGGTGCAGAGGGCGCCTTCTTCTTGCGTCGCGACTTCTTGCCCGAGCTGCCGCGCACGGGAGCGTGGCCGTAGGGCTGCTGGTAGTCGCCGTTGGCGCCGTATGTGTGCTCGTAGTCGTCGTCGTCGGAGTAGTAGGCGCCCTCTTCGTACGGGGGTTCGTCGAGCTCGGGATGGGCATATTGCTGCTGCTGCTGCTGTTGAAGTTGCTGTGGCTGCTGCTGTGATTGCTGCTGCTGCTGCTGCTGCTGCTGGGCGGGGGGCAGGCCATTCCGGGTAGGCGCAGGGGCAGAGGCAGGCGGGTGAGGCTCCTGGGCGGCCTTCTTGGCCGCCTCCTTCTCGCGTCGCTTTTGCTTCTTGCGGTTGACGGGGGTTGGGGCGGGATCGTGAGTCGCAGTCGCAGTGCCGTTGGGCGGCATGGCAGCCGTGGGCGGACCTCTGGTGCCCTGTGCCATGGACTCGCGGGGCAATGGGGCGGATGGGAGCGGGGGTGCAGTGCAGTGGCCGTGGGCGTGGCGTGCAGGTGGTGGAGCGAGAATGGGTCGGGGGCGGGCGTGTACACAGGGCAGTGGTGGTGGTGGGAGTCGAGCAGCGGGAGGAGGGGCTGGCCGGGCTGTCTTGGGGGGCGGGCGGCGGGCAGGGCGGGCGGGTGCTGGAGGCGGCGTGTAGAGGCACAGCGGGGGGTTTGCTGGCGGGGGAGCGAGGCTCGCGGTCGGCGTGGTCGGGTGGTGAGCAGGGCTTGGTGTTTGCGGAGAGCGGCAGGGCGTCGGTTGTTGGAGTGTCGCGGGCGGCAGGTGCCATGTCTTGGCGCGGGCCAGCCTTGCACTTGCCTGTGCGGCCTTGCCTGCAGCGAGCCAGGAGAGCGAGGGCAGGCGCGGCGGCGGCGGCGGCAGGCGCAGACAGGCACACGCAGGCAGGCGGCGGCTGTGCACCAACCACGCCGGCTGCGACTGTGGCTGCGCCGCCGCGCGCCCGTGTCGCTGCTCGCTCAGCGCTGCTAGCATGGCTACTTAGCAGCGAGAGCCTCCAGCACACCTGCGCCCACACCGACTCTCACCACCACCACCACCACCACCACCCATACCCGTCCACGCACACCCGCCGCACACAGACACGCCCGACACACGCCCCGCTGCCGCCGCCGCCTCACCTAGCCCGCGCCCGTGCCTGCCGCCGCCGCCATCGCCAACGCTCATTATTAAAGGGTCCGGCGTCCCTCTGTGCTGTGTGCCTCACCCGCCGCCCACGGAACCATTCCTCGCCCGGCCGTCGCTAGCTCCCCTGCCGCCGTCGCTGTCGCACGAGACTGACACTGCCCGCTACCACAAACACCCACGCCAACAACATCAACACCGCCATCCCCATCACCACCACCACCGCTCCTCCTCCTCCTCCCTCACTCCACCGCCCCCGACAAGGTCCGCTCTTCCCGCCATCCTCACGCCCTCGCTTCTCCCCCTCTCTCGCTGCATCGCCCCCCGCCCATTGGCTCGTCACCACGCCCGTCCGTCCATTCGCTGCCCGTCGCGCTCTCACCCCCCCCCAACGCCCGTCCACCCAGCCCGCGCCGCTGCTTGTTGACACACGCGCGATAGCGATACACACGTCGCTGCACCCTCGGCCGCTGCTGCTCCCTCGCCCAACCACGGCTACTTGATTGCATCCGAGCCCTCTGCTCGCCCGTCTCCCTCATCCTCCATCCTCCATCCTCCATCCTCCACTCTCGACCCTCCGCGCCGCTTCACGCTCCCCTCCCCTCCCCTCCACACCCGCCATGGCCCAACAACAGCACAACGGCGAGCCCGTCATGCGCAGGTGCGTACAATTCCAGCCTTTTGTTTTCCTGACCCTCGTCCTACACACCCCTGTCGCTCCTCAGCTCCCTCCCATCCTCGCATCTGCCTCGCTTTCATCTCTCGCCCTCGATGCACATGCCCTCTTCGTCGCCTCCTTTCCCCGTCTCACCCGCCCGGCTGCTGCTCAAACTTTGACATGCGTCGATACTTTGGCCAGTAGCACCCCGGCTTTTGCGTCACACCTTGCATACGGCGCTCCCGGTCCGCGCATTCGCCCGCCTAAAAATAGCCCGTGTCACTCCATCCCCATGCCCGCTTTTTATCGACTCGCGCTCAATTCTTGCTGCTTTCGGCCCTCCTGCATCAGCATCACACCCTAGCACCCCTCCGACACTGCATCCACACCATGCACCTCTTGCGCACCCTGCTGATCGTCTCCCTCTAGGAAGCTAGTCATTATTGGCGACGGTGCCTGCGGCAAGACCAGTTTGCTGAGCGTCTTCACCTTGGGTTACTTTCCAACCGTATGTCCTCGTACTCGTTGCCACCCGCCAACGACACCTTCCTCTTCAACCCAGCATGCTAACGCCCCCTCGTAGCGATACGTCCCAACAGTTTTTGAAAACTACGTCACCGACTGCAGAGTAGACGGCAAGTCTGTACAGCTTGCCTTGTGGGATACGGCTGGACAGGAAGATTACGAGCGTCTGCGCCCTCTTGCATACAGCAAAGCACACGTTATCCTTATTGGCTTCTCGGTCGACTCGCCCGACTCCCTCGACAATGTCAAGCACAAGTGGGCCGAAGAGGCCCGTGAACGCTGTCCCACCGTCCCCATTATCCTCGTCGGCCTGAAAAAGGATCTCCGCGACGACCCCTTGGCCCAGGAAGAGATGCGCAAAAAGTCACTGCGTTTCACAACCACGAAGCAGGGCAGTGATATGAAGGACATGATTGGCGCCCGCAAATACCTCGAGTGCAGCTCTCTAACCGGCGACGGTGTCGACGACGTCTTTGAAGCCGCTACCCGTGCCGCTCTTCTTTCTGTCGACAAGAAGGAAAACCCAGGATGCGGATGCGTCGTTTTATAAACGAAAAAAAAGAAAAAGAAAAAAAGAAAAAAAAGCTGAGCGTTCACTGGCTCTCTTTACCATGTTTAACCAAGATTTTCTATTCTTCTTCTTCTTCTTCTTCTTTGTCTCACAACTGACATAAAATGCATTGGGCGGAGTAAAAACCTGTTTTTTTTACATGGAGTACATGTCCGTTTTATCCAAGTTCAATGGCCATAATCCTCTTTTTACATTTCTCATATCATCTATTTTCTTAGCCTTTTGACGCCATTTTTTTTAAAATCCCCTCGTTTTTCTGTTTGCTAGTTTCTTGCCTGGCGCCTCTTTTTCTTTCTTGGTTCTATCTTTCGTTCTGAGCGAGTTTTTCTGCTTGTATTGCTTGTTTCTCTCTCTTTGCCGTCTTTGGTAAAGAGATGGTGATAGAGAGGAGAAATTGAGGGAACGGACAATGAGAAAGGATGAGTTTTTTTTCTTTTCTTTACTACGTCTTTTAAACTCTAATGTACGACAAGGTTGATTGCTTCTGTGGGGGCTTTTTTTTGTTGATAGGGGTATTAGAGTCATGTGTGCGTATGTGTGTGTGTGTGTGTCTGTGTGTGTGTGCGTGTGTAACCCGATTATATATTTATATATATTCATACGTATGTACGTTGTTCAAGGCGACAGAGAGAAGAAAGATAAACAGACAGACGAAAAGAACAGCCCCCCTCTTCCCCTCTATCAGAGTTTGAAGTCCTAATGGAAAAGAGCGTGCTAGACATGGATCAAGAAGATGTGTGGTACGTAGGGGCTAGTTTTTAGTTATTGGACAGAATGAAAAAAAAACAACAAGTTGGTCTCTTCACAAGATAATATACATTCCGTATCCCTCATACCAAAACACTAATAAGCCACCAACGAATGCCCTAATTCCTCGTCCAAGCATGATTCCACCCCTCCCTCGGCGGAAAATCCGTCTGCACCCTCGCATACTCGACCGGCACACTCCCCCAGACGCCCCTCTTAAGCATAGCACTACGATACAACCTGCCGACGTCCCTGCCCTTGACGCCCAGCCTGCCCGCATCCGGGCCCTGGCCCCCCGCCTCGTGCTCCGCCACCCTATTCCCTTTATCGTCCAGAAGCCGCAGGTGCTCGCACGCAGCCCGCATGCAGTTGTACTGGCGCTCCAGCTCGCCTTCTTCGGCCGCCCGGCGCTTGCGCAGGAAGAGCAGCCACGCGCGGTGGATGGTCCAGTGCCGCAGCGAGCGGTTGCGCGAAAAGTGTAGTGGCCGCGGCGTGAGCGGGTGTGAGAGGTGGTAGCGGATGTTTGCTATTTGTTTTTTCCAAATCCAATTAGCATTCGTATACAAGAAAGTTGCGAGCGTGGGGATGGAACGGGGAGAAAACGCACTTATTCTTGGATCATTGCCTCCACCTTTCTTCGAGCGCTTTTGCAGCCGGCATGTAGAGGAGAAGGGGGACGACTGTGTGCTGGGTTTCTTTTGTTCGAGCTGTGGCCGTGTGAGGGTTGGCCAATTGCAAGACGGTCGCTGTATCCATGGTGCGGCCGAGCAGCGGAAGACGGGCCGGAAAGCGGAGAGATTCATCTTGTGTGGTGGTTGGGGTGAAGGGGACCGCAATTGGACCTTTGGTCGAGGGTTCGATGTTGCGCCGTCGTCATGGTGTTGGGGAAATTCCCGACTTTCAAAGTGGCAGGGGGTGCAAGCATCCTTGTCTGCCAAGCGGGACTAGTGGGATTGCGGCTCTCTCGTCATCGTGGTAGTACAACATCGCGTTATGTTCTTGGTTGAATTTCGGGCAAGTGATTGCATGGTATTGTTTTTTTACCTTTCTCAGTCAATCTACCATCAAGAGAATATCTGAAATCAGAAAAACTTTTTCATTTTACCCCAACCCATCACCAACATGCAAACATTCCAAGTGCCTCCTTTCTCTACACAAACACCCATAGAACCCAGCAAATCAAGTTCACCCTACACCTTTCGTCTGACCAACCCCCTAAAGAAATCAAAACTATTACTATCACTCTGCAAAGTAACCACCTTGCCCGTGGGCCTCTCCTCATACCCCAGCTCCTCCGCAAGCAGCAGCCCCCAATCCCGCGTAATCCCCTTAATCCTCGCCTTAACCCCACCCTCACTCTCCAGCGTAACAATCTGGTTCGTATGCAACCAACAATCATAATACTCCCCTTCCATCTCGCGATTAAACCCCGAGTGGCAAAACGACGCGTATAGCGTCTCAAAGTGCGCAAGGATGGACGCAAGGAGCTTTTCGTGCGTCAGGGGTTTTAGCGGCGGTGAGAGGCTCGATGCGAGCATGTTGAGCGAGGTTGTCGGGAGCGCGTTGGACAAATTCAGCCCTATGCCTGTCACGACGTCGTATGAGGAGCCCGAGTAGCTGCTATTTACGAGGATACCGCCGATCTTGACAACGGGGTTGTTGGCGGACCCGGGCAGTTGGGCGTAGATGTCGTTGGGCCATTTGAGTTTTACGGGCATCTTTTCGTAGCCGGGTGCGTAGCCCTTGATACCTTGCACAATGGCCAGTGCGGCGAGGTACTGGATGAAGATGACTGGTGCGCTTTGGCTGAGTGAGAAGGAGTGGTGCAGAACCGTCGAGAACATTAGGGCTCCCCTAGGTGCAACCCATACATTGCTGCCTCGACCGCGTCCGGCAATCTGCGTTGTTGCAGTCATGGTGAAGCCGTTGGGTAGACTTCGCAGTAGTGACGGATTCTTTTCGAGCAGTGTGTTTGTAGAAGTCACCACCTCGCCGTAGATGACTTGTTTTCCAAACGACGCAGCTGGGTTGCGCAGCTTGTTATGGTAATGGTGTAGATTAGCATAGTAGGCTTCGTGATGAAATGGTGTATCCTTTGTCGATGGAAGCGCCTTCTCATGTGGGATCACGACCTTGACAATCTTCTCATACTCCAAAATCTGATCTGGGTCGGTACTTGCAGTGTACTCGATGCACTCTTGTATCTCTTCCTCATCTGTCTTGGGTCTGTTCTTTTTGCTTTTCTCCTCCACATGGTCCTTGTCTACATGCTCTTTTCCGCCGTCCGTCACAGCAGCCAGTATAGGCAATTTCTCTGACACCGCACTCACGGCTCTCTTCAGCTCTCTCACACTCCAAGCGGTTCCTTCTTTCTCTATGCGGAACACATCATTGCCTCCCTTGATGTACTCGTCACCATCGACTACAGTGACGATTTCAGCCCAGCTGGCAACGAGTGCCGAGACGTCTGCTAGGTTATGAGCAGTGAGATGCAGGCGGGAGAGGGACGGTACCGCTTGTTCCTTCTCATTAGCACGCAAGCCAAGTTTCTCGAGGACCAAGCGCATGAAGTCTACTCTAGTGCCATCTGTGGCGGCGATGTCGTCAATCAGTTCTTTGTAGTTTGGCAAGCTTGGTACGACGCTGAGGTTTTGTGGTGCGAATCTGTCTAGAGTTAGATAACGAGTTTGGTACGAAAAGTGGTAAACATACTCAGGATGCGGACCGGTAACGATAGCATGACCGTCACCAACTTTTCGATACACCACCGCAGCCTTGCTATCCCCCGAATCGACATGCAAGTCTTCAGTGTAGCTGGCAAGGATCTGTACACCCCGACTCTCCAACTTTTTTGCATCAACAAACACACCGCCTCCATTATAATAGCTCTTGAAAGTATCTGCAACACCTTCAGTAACGCCATCAAAAGCTTCCTTATGGATCTTTATGTCCGCCGCCCTGGCACCAGCCTCACTAGCATACTTGAACCCTGCAAATGCCAGTCCACGACACGTCCCTGGGAAGAAGGCGAGTTCGCGATCGCCTTCTACTGCCATGTTGGGGTCATCGAGTTCAAATTCGCATTTCGCACTACCATAGTAACCGCCTGCGCAGAAGCCGAGGTAGGAACCACCGGCATTCACATAACGACTGATACGGCGGTTTCCCTCGCCATTGAGCGTACGGCAATATGCCATATCGGCACCTCCTGGAAAAACAAGAAGCGCGCAAGTGCTGAACCATGGCTCCTTGATGATCACGTCTCCCGTGACGGGTATGACGGCATACGAAGGAGACAATAACCGCCGTAAAGTGTATATACAATTACGAACAGACTCGGTGGTACTGCCATGACCTACGATGCATCAGTTTCTTTTCCCAATCTCTTCCAAGTCATCATACCCGAGTAAACCAAGACATTCATCTTCTTGGATGCCATGTTGCTTGATACAGTATGGTGACGTTCACCAGGCGGACCGAGTTTGTCCGTGCACCTTCAGGGTACGTCCGTCTGCGCGACTCACTCGACCTCAACACCACCAATTCCGAATCCCAAGCTCTTCAAGATGTCAAACGATGACAAGGCACGTGCCGCTGCTGCGCAGTTGATGATTGATGACGAACCCGATGACTGGTGGGTGGCAATTCCGGTGTTGCGAGCAGCAAAGCTAATGACGATACGCAGGGACAAGCGTATTTTCAGCACAGGCTGTGCAGGTATGCTGAGCGGAGTGGAGTTGAAAAGAAAGCTCAATTGACCTCTATGCAGACGAAAACGCCAAACTGACTGATTGTTACTATGACAAGAAGGACTGGCGAGGGTGCAAGCAAGAGGTAGGTCGAGTGCTGCCCTTAGCCCGGAAGCCGAGACGGAGCCGAACAGTCACAACACCAGAAAGCAGCTAACACAGTCTGTCTAGATGGAGATATTCCGACAGTGCTGGCAGCGTCATGGGAACAATAAGCGGACTGAGACCAAAGATGCCTAATAGGCTGGCGCCTTGAGCTCACTGTACTAGTACATGTAAAAAATCAAGCCAAAAAAGCAATTATTTCACCATCATTCTGACCTGATGTTCCTTGGGATTAACTCCAAAGTTTTGTTGGGCCTCTTTTGTATTTTATACCTAGTTTATAAAAATCCTTCATTAAGATGCCTTTGCATCACCCATCGTTCCATATACGTGGTTTTCCCTGTGCACAAACCCCACCGAAATTTCCTTCTTCACCACCATTGGCCCTTTCCCTTCGCCCTGATTCTTCTTCCAGCATTATAACTCTCATAATCCATAACGAACAGCAACCGTTCGAGGTTGAAGAAAGTGTCAAAATACATTACTTCACTTTCGCTCGTAGATCGGAGGAACAACGGTCGGGTGGTAGGGCGACTTGGCTGTGTCCGCCTTCTGCTTGTCAAAGCTCCACACGCCGTTTGTCTGGCTGTCGTTGACGCTCTCGCCAATCTTCGTGGCAAGTTGCTCAAATAGTGGGTATTCCGTTGCACGGGTGAAGAACTTGCGCTCCCACTCGCGACTTTCGTCCTTTTCTTGCTGTCTCATCTCTCGCTGGCGAGTCTCGATGATGGTCTTTTCAGCCGAAGTCAATTCCATGTTGCCCGAGTTGATGGCATCTGAAACCTTCTTCCACGCTCTTCGCGTCTCAAAATCATCCTGGTCCTCAATCTCGGCGACAGTCAGGGGTGTCGTCTTGGTGGTCTTGTGGTCAAATGTGTCAACGACAGTCTTGGTCTTTGCATCTTTGATCTGGAATGTGTCGTTCCATTGTCCGTCTGCCTTGTAGATGACCTCCTTCTCCTTTCCCTCGGGATATAGAATTGCAGAGAAAGTGTTCTTCTTTCCCGATACCCAGCCCTTCCCGCTGTAATCGATGCGCGCGGTGTATCCAGTTGAGGATTGGATGTAGGTGCTGCTGTTCAACTCCACATATGGTGAACCGGTAATAAGGCCTTCGATGTGAAGAGAAGGGAGAGTAATGAGATAGCTCTCGTTGAAGCCATCCAGATGAAGCATGGCATGTCCAATTTGCTATTGTCCATTAATATCGAATCATGTAAGAACACAGGTACCTGACTCACTTTGACATTGATGGTGGTCTTGAACGATGCCTTCTGGGCATTGTAACCCTCTAGCCGGACCCCGTGTTTGTCGTTCCAGATAGCGTAGGCAGTAACTGGTGGGTGGTGACTGGACACATTGCGTTAGTAAGACCACTGGCAGACATCAGACCTACCCAATGGTATCTTCCCACTAATCTCAAGCCAATGAAGATGCCTACGTACCTGACTTGCTCACTCACGAGCTGCGTGGTGCCAGCCTCATCTTCCCATTTGCCCAAGAATAGCTCTCCCAGGAACGGGTTGAGGGGCTTCTTCTCGCTACCCAACTTCTCAGACCGACTAGCATACTGTTGTTTCAATGTGCTTAGGAACCACTTCAACACCAGCATAGCCCGTTTAGCAGGGTCTTGCTCGGCGGCGGGCGCGACGAACAGGGACGGGTGCTCGGTCCAGTAGGACGAAAACTCGGTGAGCGACTTTGTAGAGAGGATAAAGGCGGGCGCGGTCATAGTCGAAAGATCGCCATTAAAGGAGGCGATGGACTATTGTCAGATGTTAGCTAGTTGAATCTGAGGCAAAGAAGAATTTTTTGGCAATTCCATCTGTCCTTCCCACGCCAGGAACTGGCGAGATTTCTCGGTGCAAAGACTAGAGCGTGCTTGCGATGGTCTCGTGCCGTACCTTGAGGAAGCTTGACCACGAGCTCTTTGCCTGAGGGGGCACAGCGGCGCCTTCTTTCTCGGCCATGATTGCGACTTGTTGTTGATTTGGCGTGTGTTGGTGTCCTTGTAGGAGACTGGGGGTGCGGAAGCCTTTTACGGGGTAGTGCGCGTGGGTAGAGATGCGTGAAAAGCGGGGGATGCGACAAGTTAGCGGTGGGAAGGCCCAGTGCTTGTGTTATGGAGACGGCGCGTTTAGTTTCAGATGACGTCTCCAGGCTAATTAGCGGGACGCGCAACATCAAGTCTGCCATGATGATCTCACCCGCCACGCTCCCAGATACGAGTATCGCCACCAGGACGCAGGGCTCCTATTACTCAGAAGTATCAATAATGCAAATTTGGCTGGTCACACGGTGCACCTCGACGACCTTACCAACAGGCATCAATCACAGCAATCTTGGCAGGACGCAAACGCTACGTTGTTACTTTTACAATTCACTATCATGCTAAAGTCGTGCGATCGTGGCCTACTCGTCTCGTCATGCTCATTACTCTACACATACATCTATTCCATCAACACGCTTATGTCTTGACATCGGGCTCGGTGCGGCCAATGTACTCCTGAAGCTTCAGGAGGTCAGTGGCAAGCTTGACGTTGTCCTTGAGGAAGTCTTGGGCATCCATGTCGTAGGTAGACTCGTCACTAGTGTGCTTCTCGATATACAGACGGATGGTGGCGCCGCTGCTTCCTGTACCGGACAGACGCACGACAATGCGGCTGCCGTCATCGAACTTGACATAGATACCCTGGTTTTTGCTGACGCTGCCGTCGAGGTCTGTGTACGAGAAGTCGTCCGCCTCGGTGACCTTGCGGCCAGCGATGGTTGAACCAACAAACTCGTCCTTCTTGGTCGTGATGAGCTCCTTCATGTGGCTTGTGACCTTGTTGGCACCCTCGGTCTCGCAGCCCTCGTAGTCGTATCGGGTGAAGAAGGTACGTCCGTAAGTCTTCCAGAAGTCCTTCTGAACTGAAGCAATGCTGGGTGTGGTACCACTCTTCTGTCCGACGCCAGCCAGGATGTTCAGCCAGGCGACAACAGCCCACAGACCGTCCTTCTCACGGATGTGATTGCTACCGGTTCCGAAGCTCTCCTCACCGCAAATGTTCATCTTGTTGGAGTCAAAAAGACCACAGAAGAACTTCCAGCCAGTGGGCACTTCGTAGCACTCGACGCCCTTCGCCTTGGCGACAAGGTCAATCCCACCAGACGTGGGCATGCTACGGGCAAGACCGTAGATACCCTGCTTCTTGAAGTATGGGATGAGCTCTGCGTGGTGGGCAATGATAGCCAGACTGTCACCGGGGGAGACAAATGACTTGGCACCATAGATCATGTTTCGGTCACCGTCACCGTCACTGGCAGCACCAAAGTGAATTCCATTCTTGTCAACGGCGTCGACCAGCGACTTGGCATAGACGAGGTTAGGGTCGGGGTGGTGACCACCAAAGTCTGGCTTGGGGACGCAGTTCTGTGTGCTGTTGGGGATACCGAGCTCCTTCTCGAAGATGTCGACTCCGTAAGAGCCAGTAACACCGCTCAGACCGTCAAAGAGAACCTTGAAGTCGGGGTGCTGCTTGAGGAAAGACTTGATGAGATCGAAGTCAAAGATGTCCTTGAGCATCTTGAGGTAGTCCTCAGTGGAGTGGACAATCTCAACCTCGAGCTCTCCATACTTTTGTGTGCCAATGGTGCTGAGGTCGATATCAGGAATGTCGGCGATCTTGTATGAGGTGAGCGTCTTGGAGGTTTCGTAGATCTTGTTGGTGACGCTCTCGGGAGCGGGAGCACCATTGGCCAAGTTGTACTTGATGCCAAAGTCCTCCTCGGGGCCTGAGAGGTGTTAGATTTTGGGGTGGAACCACATGAGACGGGAGGGGCAGCCACTTACCACCGGGGTTGTGGCTGGCAGTCAGCAGGATGCCACCCGTCGCCTTACGGATACGGATGAGATGACTGGCGGCAGGCGTGCTCATGATGCCATTCTGGCCGATCAAGAGCTTCTTGACGCCATAGGCAGCGCCAATCTTAGCAATGGCCTGGGTGACCTCAGGGTTCCAGTAACGACCATCACCACCAACGACAAGGAACGAGCCCTCGACGCCTTCGGGAATAGATAGGAGGATGCTGGTAACGAAAGCCTCCGAGTAGTGCTCCTGCTGGAAGACCTTGACCTTCTTGCGGAGACCAGAACTATAGCGTCGTGGTTAGCTGCTTGCCTTGTACTAGGGAGCTTTCTCTATGGGGCTGGCCGAGCTTAGAGTTGCAACTTACGTTCCGGGCTTCTGGTCCTGGAAAGGCTTCAATTCGACAGTTCGGACGCTCATGATGGGTGTGTGAGGGTTTGCTTGAAACAATGCAACGAAAGATCAAAGCAATTGAGAGGAATGTTGGGGCGTGGCAGCAGCGGGCAACTTTTAGGCTGGGGAGAGGGGCAGCTCCTGCTTCCCCCCCCCCCCCCCCCCCCCCCCACCTCGCGGGATGACGCCGGAGCTAGCTCATCCTAGAGAAAGACAACGCCACGCTCGACTATCTTGACCAGATTTTCTCTTGTCCATTCCCAACAGCCGCTGCCCGCACGCGCTAGAGCTGCATTCAAGGTCGAGGCGCCTGTTGTGTGCCTCGTCAAGCTCTTTTGCCTCCCGGGCTGTGAGGCCAGAAAAAAAAGGTCTGATTGCAGAGCCCTCAACACCTGCATCACCCGATACTCCACCCTGTCGAAACCGGGTTCTGCACAGCCGCGCAGTTGCCCCAGACAACATGGGCATTCAGGGACTCGCTAGACGTCTGGAGCCATACGCCACGCGCTTTTCCTCTGACCAGCTCGACGGCTATTCGGCCGTGGTCGATGGGCCCGCACTCGCCTATCATGCTCACAAGCTGGCTCTCGCAGCTACGGCTAGCGCCTCGCGAATGCCCTCTTATTCAGACATCGTCTCTCAGGCTCTTTGCTGGTTAACCGATCTGGAAGCCAACAACATCAAGGTGTGAGTGAACCGTCGTTGCTTTTCGTCGCCTTGCCGGTGTGCACACCAAATCGATATTTCACCCCCATGGAACTTGGCTGCAAAACCAATAAGATGCGCACAAATGTCGCCTTATTCACCGCTCTTCGCACAGGGGTTTGCTCGGCATTCGAACATTTACGTTGTCAAATGTCCGCCAGGCCAGCGGTGTACCCTCGGGTGCAACGGATCTCCACATCTTTTGTGCTGGAACTTATGCCAATGATTGCCCCACGACCTCCATCGCTGATTGCGCTTCGCCAGGGTTGCCATCTTCTTCGACGGAGCCCTGCCTGCATCAAAGCGGACTGAGAGGCTGTCAAGGACCGAACAGAACAACAGGCGTGTACAGCAGCTCCGTGCAAATTACTCGACAACTGCATGCCCTGTTCCCACTTACCTAGGTTCGATATCCTATGCCTTCCTTGCTCCAGCGCTGCAAGAAGCGTTAAAAAAGTCACCTTTTTCCTCGAGGACGCACATTGTACCCGGAGAAGCAGACGATTGGTGTGCGTTACATGCTAAAGAGAATGCCAAATCCATCATCTTCACCAGCGATACAGACCTCGTCCTTTACGACTATTGCGCAGACACGTTGATAGTCTTTCTACATGATGCGGACGTAGCTACTGGCATCAAAGCGTACTGGCCCGATGAGATTCAAAAGAAGTTGCAGTTGAAAAGTCTGTTACCGTTTGCCTTTGCTGTTCTGCAAGGCCCTCAGGATACGGCCAACGATCTCCTCCGCAATGCCAAGAGCGTGGATAAAGATTCTACACCGTACCTGGACTTTACCAAAAGGTATATTACCGAAGTTGTGGCCCCAATCTACAAATCCGACTCAAAAAATACTCTATCCAGTCTGCCCGGACTGGATGTTCGAGTGTCAGAATTCGTGCACCAAGCTTTGGAACATTCCCATACCCCATTTGTTTACATGCCCCTCCTGATGGAAGACCCCAGCCAAGCATCTGCATGGAATGTTGGCTGTAATATTCGCAAAATGGCTTACTCATTGCTAGCGGCTGAGAAAGTGGTTGTTCACGAATATAGGCGGAAGGCGCAGGTCGTTGCTGTACAAGAGGTTGTTGCATATTCTCTAGTGGACCTGCCAGTACCAATCACAGAACTTGAGCGACAGATTCGCACCCTGATGGACTGGGCTATTTCTAGAAAACTTCAACCCATGCAACTCTGGCCACTCTTCGCGCTTAGTCTGGTACTCGCTGAGCTCAATAGCGCTCCTGCCATTCCTTTGGTACTTCGGGTGATCAATGGCGATTTTGACAATACCTGGGCTTTTGTACAACTCATGGCTCGTCTACAGTCCGCATTGTACTCACTGCGCATGTTCAGTCAAGTTGTGAGAGTATGGCTTGTAGTCAAACCAAAGGCAGATCAAGCGTTACATAACTGCCTACTCAGCTTGGACCAACATATGCGTACTCTTCCGTCTATACCCGAAGGATTTGGCGTGCCAGGACAGTCAAAGCGCGTATTAGCAAACCACGACGAATTGCGAGCTTTAGTTGAAGAGATCTATGTCTCTGCTGGCGTTGAGGTACCTACGGAGAACGTTTCAAACAAGAAGAAGAAGCGCCAGTTGAGAGAAGCGGACAGAAAAAAGAGGAAGGCTGAACAGAGACAACAATCCAAACAAGACATTACCAATTCATACGCTGTTCTGAGTAGTGGCCAAAACTAGAGCCAAGAGAAGATGAAAAAGATGATAAGAATATACATTTTATTCTCGTGTGCACAATGCGTAGTTTGATATTGAGTGGGCCATGAGATTTGTAGTATGTATTAGCATTCAGACTATTAGTACACATGGCCCCTCATGGCATTTGCTTTCTCCATTATCTTACATAAATATCCATCAACGCTCCAGCGCGGTCAACGGGCCGCGTGCATCACGGCGGTGGTACGGATCGGATGCTAGGATCAGGGTTGTCGAGCGATTAAGCCAGCATCCCTGTGCCTGGTTTCCAAACGGTAACTAAATTGTCTGTTCATTAGATAGGCAATCGTGCCAGTTTCAACCATGTTCGTATCGTAACCTTAGACTTTAGACCTTCAATAGTTTCAAGGCTGCACCCAGAACTCCAGTTCTTGTAGTTTCCGGCCAACCCGTAGATCTTCTGGCAAAGGAAAGAAGCCAAGCTTATTCAATCCTCCAACCCTGACTACACGGGTACAGAGCCTTTTTCCCTTAATGCACATATCGCACGCCGTCGAGGTATCGCCTAAAATGCAGTGCCGACCTCGACCTCGTTCTACCAGCCTCTCGAATACTTTGTTGACGCGCAATTGAGTTGAAGTGCAATCCTCCTGCGACTGTAGGAAATCCTCCGATGCGCAGATTTCGATATCACCAGGGAGGTAATCGATAAAAAATCTGTCAACGAGAACATTGACCAAATGGTTGTGGACGTTGCCAAGTGCTAGTGAGGAGTAGTCCTTCTGACGGGGATCCCAGTAGACGACTTCGATCGCTTGTTTAGTTTGTCCTAACATGAATCCCAGGTTATGATTACGAAGTGAAATTTTCTTGTTTCCTGTTACTGCTAAGAAGCCGTCAGCTGTGATGTTGGTATATCCGGGCCTGGTTTACTGACCATCTCCATGTTTTGCACGCTTTGTACTGGCAGTCTCTTGATCCGTGGAAGGGGGTTGCTTGCTAGCGGGTCTCTTTCTAGACGGCGGAGCACTGTTGTTTTTTATCGTTTCTTCGGATACGTTCGAAACAACGCTAGTGTTGTGAGCCGTCTGTGTACCTGCTTTTTATTTTCTGTTAACAAGTGTTCTGTCCCTCAGGGCAAAGCCTCCATTTACCTGACGTATAATTGGCCTTAATCTCCCTATCGCTTGTTGTAACCGCCGTGTCATTCTTCGTAGCGAGACTGATGAGGGCATCATTCTGGGCATCACGCCTCATAATGACATCTAGCATCATACGTGCAATCTCTTCTAGATCACCTCGCGGCTTGTCTCGACTGATCATTTGCGCGACCAACTCGGCCAGTTCGTCATCAGGCAAACCTCTGAGAAGGCTTTCGCGAGCACGTGCCAAAGGACTCTCCTTAGAAAGAAGGAGTAGGGCTTTGAGGTTCGTGTCGTCTGGAGCAGACATTGTGAGTGATATTTATGAGTTAGGGTCGGAAAGCAGGTAATGAGAATTAGCCTGAGTAGCTAAGGAGTAGAACTGATTGTTGGGATTTAAAATAACAGAGCTTGAAGTGCGTTTGCGTTACATAAGTACAGAGCAAACAGTTGAGTCCTTGGCAGTGAAAGCATTCCCTTCGCCACCCGAAGCTCGGGAACTGGATGAATCAGAGTAGCGATGGTTGCTATAGAAAATTTGGACAATTAGATGTCAAATAAAATTGTTGTGTGAGGTTGATTCTGTGGTGTAGACTCGGAACAGCTACAAATCCCAGGTAGGTGCTAAGATACTGTATTCTTTTGGGTGAGTGCCATAACAAGACCAACATTTGAGTGACCTATTTGATGGAGAGAGCTATCCTGCTGGCAGTCTTGCTGAGATTAAACTATCTTTCTCATAAACATACTTCCTATGAGCATGGAAGCAAAAATGGCGACATGCTGTAAGCTTGGAAAAGTCAGAGTAAAATGACAACGTATCAAAAGCGCAAGGAAAACTCTCGCTAGAAAGTGAGAGACACAAAGTCCGAGGAAAGAAAATCCTCCTCATCAGTATTGATGCCTCAACACTGATTTAATTCTCTCGATCCTCTGCTTTCATATCACCTGCACTAAGCCCTCGATAGCCGCGGCCTTCGGCATCATAAGCCTTGTAAGGAGAACCATCGATATTGACATCGCCAGTAATTCTATCAACGCCATACCAAAAATTATGAGCTTGCTTCTTGCAGCTCTCCACCAATAAGCCCCGTTCAAATCTTCGGCGTTATAGTTGATGCACTTCAGTCATGTTTGTTACATTCATTTAGAGCGAATAGAGCATCATCTTGCTCTGTCGCGTCCAAGGCTATATCTCGCCTACATGAAGTCAGTAGTGTCGCGGGTTAAAATAAGTTTAGGTCATGATAGTACTTACCACAAAGGAAGCGTAATCATTGTTGCAGGCTTGGGTGTTAAGTTGTCAGTCTTAATAAAGATCATGGTTGGAATCAAGCAGCTGGCCGACCTTGTATAAATGTCCAACATAACAGTCAAGCTGCATCCAGCTTCCGTGAGCATTCCGTGAGCAATGTTGACGTGTACAGGCGGTAGAAGGGCTAGTAAAGCTGCGAAAAGGGTAATGGATGTTTGTAGAGGCATGTTGAAGCGAGAAAACATGTTTATAGAGCGAGAGTTGGTCGTGGCAAGGCAATGAAGATGTCAACTTGAAATCATGAATCAGCTTTATACAGCTCACTTTTATCAATCAGTTGCATCATAGATGCTAATATCTGCCAATGTCTTTCATCAAGCCCCTCTACAGCTTCACCCTATCTCGGAGGATTCGATGTCACAGATACTCTGTTGGCCAAAACACCCCGGTAAATTTTTCAAATTCTGTAGATTCCGGCTTACAGCGTGAGTGGATGAAGGATTACAGTAAATCATGCTAAATCAATAGCTCGTGTTGTGTTTTTACCGGCTGGGAAAGTGAAGATTAAGTCATCCTGTATTTTCAGTGCTGCAATGGGATCGTTTTTGGGCAAACTTGACTTGGCCAGTTGTATGATCATGTACACAGCTTCTACTAGTCTATATCAACACCACTCCTAACCTGAACTTCTATCGCAGTGCGGATGGTATTCATTGGATGAACGGAGGCAACTTTCAAAACAATAGGTGGTGGAGGACAGGAATTATTGGTGCAGATCTTATAGTTCAATTCCAAGTGTACGGTTATGTTGGTGCTCATGTATAGTTGTGTGCAGCAGCTCCCCTATCTGACAATCCCAGGAGTCCAGCAATTGGATTAACGCCAAATTGGGATGTCAAAGGCAGCCATGGAAATGGCTCGGGAGGATCCGTATGTCTCAGCGTTATGAATACTTCACGACCTGATATGACTGACAATGCTTTTGTCTAACTTGGTATGTATGTAGGTTACAAAATACCATAGTCATGTCTTCTGATCAAGTTTGAGAAGTCTGTACAGATGATTCCAGATACGAATAGATTTATTCTTCCAAAAAGCCACTGCATACTGAAAGAAAGAGACATGACAAGGAAAATTCTCCGCACACAGTGAGTCGGATGATGCCCAACTTAGTCAGGCAAAGCGCTTCCAAACTTCCTGCTTCTATACTGCCATCATACAATCAATTTTTCCTTTGAATATTAACATAATCATCCGACTATGTGACTCTTACCAACCCAGGTTTGGCTGTGCAACAAAATCATACACAAACACCTGCTCCAGCAACGGATCTGTTTCCTCCTGCATTGTTGATCAGCTTTATTGAACGTGCGAATGCAAACGGGAAGAAAGGGTTTTGGACAAGAAGACTTACCTTCAACCTATCGTGCCCAGGATCGAGATCGAACTTCTGCCTCGCAGCCTCATCCTACCGCTCATCAGTCTTCTCTTCTTTCTCATAACCATCCAAATTCGCTGGCTCTTCCCCTCGTCGATCCAATACACCACACACGAAACGACTTGAAACTGATTTACCTTGAAAACGACCACGAAACCTGTATCCCAAACACTTTCCCTCTTCACGTTGGTCAAATTGAGTGGTGTGTTCAATGGCCTGCCTCCCTTGGGTCCTTCGGCAAGCAACTCAGGATGCTCGGCATAGAGCGCCAGAAAAGCTGCGGTGCGATCACCCTTCTGCGCCGGTGTCACCTCATCGCGAAACCTGAATGTCGCAATACGCGTTACGGGCAATGAATCAGCCACACTCTGGGTTGACATAGTGGTGTATACGAGGTACGTAGACAAAAGGAAGAGGCGGAAAGGGGGAATGATGAAGCGCATTTGCAAGATGAGATGTCAGGTAGAGAGATGGAAGTGGTGGCCTCGTGCAATATCTTATGCATGCGTATGCATGAAGCGGATTGGTGTGATTGGGAGATGTGTGCTGGCTTTCATGCATAGCAATGCAGCAGCGGCCAAGGGGGCGGAGAGCCGAGGCGACGACTTTCACTCGGCACGCAAAGAAAACCGATGTCGATGAAAGATCAATCTCATGACTCTGATTTCCGAATTTTAGTCGCAATAATGCCATTAATGTTTCCAAATCACGTTTGTTTCACAATATACCACCAATGGTTTTTATAGCTGACCTCGTTCGGCCTGTCTCCACACACCCCCAGAGAAGGAGACATCCCCTTCCACTTATTTACTTCAGCGTTCTTCACGAATTCCGCCTCCAGAGTCTCCCAGACTCTCATCTCTCGCTCAATCTCAAAGTATCTAGCAGCAGTAAAAAGAGTTGGATGTGGAGCATGTGCAAGATACTGGATGGTTGGGTACCAGTTCGCTGGTTCGTCTACCCAAAATCCAGAATGGAAGGCTGCTGCTAGATCTGGCGTCTTGTATAACTTGGTATCGACGTATTCGTGATATGGACCTCTCCATGTGATGATGGAAATCGACCTTCCCGCCTTGGTACACATGGTGCAGCACTGAAGTGTGGGTGGCGTCTGGGTTTCTACATTCAAACCCACGAATGATAACTGAAGTGTTTTCAGCGACGGTAAAAGGTGCAATAATTCCTCGAATGCAAGAAGAGAGGAATATTCTGTTCTAGCTGCACCTATAATGTGAAGGTTGATCGAACCCCGAGTGCCCATGTTGGGTATTGTCGCCTCCAAGGCAGCGATTAAGGTGAGTTGAATAGTTGTCATATTGGTGCCGTATCTCATACGTTCGACGAATGCTCGCTCTCCGGGGTTGTTTGCCTGGTACTTCAAATCTCGGTTCATTTTGGAACTGAGGACACCCTTGTCTGAGAGCTTTGTGTAGTAGTCATACCAGTCCGTTGCAGAAGAGAGAGGATAATGTTGGTTTCGAGGAAATTGTGAGATAGAAAACGTCAGGCTATTTCCAGTTTGCTGGTAGAGATCCAACGAAATCTTTGCATCAGCTGCAACATCTTGCAAGGTTGCGCACTCCGCTGATGGATGTGTTTGTTGGCAAGAGGTACAGAACGAGGTAAGATGACAGTATTGACAGGCGTTCAAATTCGCCCCATCTTCAAGTTGAGACTCTCTTCTATAACAGTGACGGCAATATGGTTCGTGGCTAACTGCAAGTGTCAGCTTAATGATGAATACAAAATGGCCATAGTTTATTAGCAGTCGGTTCTCAGACATACCCAATCAGTGTTCCAAGTTCACAAGGATCCATAGTACCGGATTTTGAGAATTCTAGCTCCTAAATAGTATCTCAGAATCTAATTGTTCGTTTTGCCAAGTGAGATGAATAATATACATACCTGCTCTTCACGGTATTCTCTCCAATGTCTGCCAGCTGAGGGCACATATCTTTTCTGCTTGTTTAAAGTAACAAGCTTCTTACAGATTTGCTTGTGATTTCTGTTCCAATCTTGCTTTTGGCACTCTACTGAGCAATATGAGACCCGTTTGCAAGCGATGCATCGCTTGAGATTGGACGATATGTCCCAGCAGTAATAGCATAGAGCTTGTTTCAACGCTAAAGTTGGGGTTCGTTGCCAATATGAGCCCGAATTTTGTTTAGGATCTTGCGAAGCCATTCTTGGGTTGTGGTGAAGAGGTTGTGGTGAAGAGGTTGTGGTGAAGATGTTCAATCTTACGACACGTCCGCAGAAAGCGACCCCGCCTTTTGTGTAACTGTGCCGGTTAAAAGCTGCTCCGACCACAGCAGCACAACTCCTTAACAACATCAACGTTACGCACTACTTAGTTACAATATTAAGTAAACAAATAGTGCTATGCTTAGTAAAACTTCTGACACCTTTGTAGATTTTATCAGATTATTTACAACACCCGTTGCTGTGATTTGGTCAGATAGTTGGCGTGGTTTTGATCCTGCTATTTTAGTTCCCCAGGAGCCCACACCTTGCGCTTCCTAAGTACTCAGCCAATAGGCCCGCTTATATACTTTTCCCATAATTGGAAAACTCAATTCGTTTCCCTTTCAAAACTCATTCTCTAAGACTCCTGCATGTGTGACCATGCAGGAACATTAGCCACGGAACCGTACTTTTAAGCATGTGAGAGGGAGAGTTACTCAGGAGAAGGTATACAGGGATTCTAGAGACAATAAGATCATGATCCAATGCTGCTGGATTGTAAACACAGATTTGAGTCAAAGTCTCTAGAGTACGTCTTATTTCCGTATGTGCCTCGCTTCATAATGAAGGACCTAACTATAGTATTTTCAATCTTGGGTTGCTGACTATGTAGAACGAGAAGATTACGCCATGTGAGCTCAGTGTCACGCTGATACTGCGTCATACAAGATAGGCAAATGGTTTGGAAGCAAAAGCACCGTTCCAAGAGCATGATATCTACTCTAAATTCAAATTCATTACTTAATGTCCCCTCCTAGGTCATGCAAATCCCACTCTTGTGCAGAATCTAATGTGTAAGTGCAGGTCCGAGCATCCAGATTCTGTATGCAGCTAATCAGAGCGCGGCACAACGACATGGAGCATCCCTGCAGTGCACGGACTGTGTAAGCTGTCACCCCACTTTTGCTTGACACCGTCGCATGGTAGGCCCCTCTTAGTACACATGTTGTTTTACACTAAGATCTCCGCTTCCGATCAGCATGAAGGATATAAGCCGTCATCCCTTCCCCGACTTCTACCACCCTCTCGCCCCTAAGTTCATCCGCGTCCTTGAGCTCGATGCCGGCAGATTCTCGGACCCCATCGTTGGGCGGCTGGTGCCGCAGGCAATGGACACGGAGCCGTATGAGGCCATATCATACGTTTGGGGTGACCCACAAAAGCGGCGCAACATCACCATAGATGGAGAGACACTGTCTGTGACAGAGAACCTGCATGGGGCGCTGACGGCCTTCCGGCATCGACCAGTTGCTGGGAACAGTGAAGAGCGAGATGTGGGCAAGGCACCAGCGCAAAGACAACCAGTGCGGCGGCTGTGGGTTGACGCAGTGTGCATCAACCAGGATGACCTGCAAGAACGTCTCTCTCAAGTCAAACTCATGTCGTTCATCTATGCCGGCGCGAGCCGTGTCCTCTCGTGGCTCGGCTGGGAAACGAGCGAGGTTGGTCGCTTCCTAATCCAGGACGCCATCCGCTTCATCCATGATTTCATGAAAGACCCAGAGGCTGGCCTCTGCGACGCGCGCATCCTCCTTCACCACGACTACCTAGCTGACCCCACTGCGAACGTCGCTCACTTATCCGAGGACGACCGGCGCCGATTTGAGAATCAAGCATACAAGTGGGAGGCTGTCAGATTCTTCTTCGAGATTGAATACTTCCACCGCGCGTGGATTGTGCAAGAGCTTGGCCTCGCCCGACAGGCTCTCTTGATCACAGCTCTGAAGCCAGCCGACGAGCGTACCAAGGCTGACAAGGGGAATTCTAGTGGCCATGCAACTACTGTTGAGAACGAAAATTGGGCCTTAGATGTCGACACTATCGACTGGGAACTGACAGGCCGCTTTGTCCAGTTCTTGGATTACAGGGGTGCCACGTTAGTGACGCATCTCGGTCTAGCGTCGTGGGTCGCCCATCACATTGTGATGGTCTGGGCTACTAAGGAAGATGACACGCCTAAGTGCGACTTTCTGACTGCTATGCACTGGACGCGCATCTTGGGCGTAACTGACCCACGTGACCGCGTGTTTAGTCTACTCGGTCACCCTATGGCCGTTCTTGGCGGCGAGCCTGTAATTCAACCTGACTATACGTGTACGCGTGGGGTTATATACACGAGACTAGCCGTCAACTTCATCCAGAAGACGAAAAATCTGCAGGTTGTCAGCTTTGTCGATCATGAGATTGACCCTTCCTTAGAGCAGTGTGATTGGGACCCGCACCATGAAGCTAGAATGCCCAGCTGGGTGCCCGATTGGCATAGCATTAACCGTACCACACCGATCGACTACCCAATAGATGCGACCACGACCAAGGACGAAGAAATCAGCTTCGAGGGTGGAGTCAATTGTGAGAATGGGACATCGCTTCCACAGCTCCTGGTGCGAGGCTGGGTGGTCGACGAGATCTCTACTGTTTCGAGCCGCATGGAAACGACAGATTTCCCCGTCACGCACTTGGCACGAGAGCGGACAAAGCAAAATCCTTTCTGGCTCGATCGCGTGTGGGAGCTGATATACCCTGCCGAACAGCAAGGCAACACATTCACGGGCCCCGGTGGCGACGCGCTGGCCGTGCTGGAATCATTCTCAATAGCCCTCTCGCTCGGTACGCGAGAAAAGGATGATCCGGCCAGCGATATAGGGTCGAATCAGGCGCTCGAGGAGCACCATCGATCGTTTGCCGCCTACGTTCTCGAGTATCACAAGCTGCTTCAAAGCGCGTTATCTGAGGCCGGTGATGTTAATGATGATGGTGACAAGAGCTATTTGCCTGTTCGCTCAGTCTTCGACAGTTTGCCGGCTGAGGTGCAAGTTGAGCTGCGGCAGCGCGCAGAAGGCGCCACCGCCGGTGGGTTCCTCGAGTGCATGACATGGCCATCAATGTGCCGTATCGTGTACCGTACGGCATCGGGTCTCGTGGGCATGGGCTCGCGCGTCACGCGGCCAGGGGATCTGGTTTGCCGAGTAAGGGGTTCGGCTGTGCTGATGACTTTACGGAGGACCGATGATATCAACGCCAGCGAGGTAACCGGGATCGCAACCAACACCAAGCCATTTATGTCAATTCATTGCGCTCATATTGGTTCCACTGTTGTACCGGCTCGTATGAAGCGGGGCGTCATTGATGGTGCAGAGTTTGGCGAAAAGGCTGCCAATTTTCGAATCATATAATTCAGCCATCTGCGCTATGCAAGCTGTATCAGAGAAACACATTGATTTCGCTGAGCTGGATGTGTTCTTACGTAGCGTTAGGTACATGTTTACTTGTCTAATAATTAATAGTTATTGTATTGGCTGATACAAGATATATGAAGTGGCTACAAACAGTATCTGTCTCTGAAATTTGTGAAGTATTTAGTCAGAGAGAGGTAAACGAAACTTTGTCAGTGCTAAAACTTGAACACTCCTTCCTGCAAATTAGAACATCGAAAGGAATTTGGGTTTGATGCTGTAAGGGTCTCCAATACCTAAGAGTGCATTTGGGTCACAAAGAGGGAAAGATTGATACACTTATATTTTCACACCAGAAGTAGTTGGTACAGAAGCTGTAATGAGAGGTCGGCAGGCAGTGTTTAAGTATGGAAGTAGAAGAAGAAGCCTTCCCCTAACTGGTCAACAGAAATTCTTACGTCCAGTCTTACGTGCCGGGACGCACGGTGTAACGGGACGCTTTCTCTTCCGGACCCTCAGACTATCCCATAATATGCTTATATATAGATGGGCGTAATACGTATCTACCCTAGAGCTCTTACTCTTCTAGTATATTAGCCTCTGATACTAAAAAGCGAGTTATTAACTATACTATCGCGTATTCTATTAATACTACATATCTGTAACGGCTCGAGCCCTATCGGACTGCGCAGCCAACTACAAGTCGCCTCACCGCACCAAAGAGGCCTGCGTAAGATATCAGAGCATGCTGATATCGTTTTGTAGTTGATACATAAGATAGCCACCGCTATCTGTACTGTGGCGGGCCTAGGCTGGTAAATGTGTCTCCACATCGGGATCTCAAAAACGCAATTATCTCTGCCACTAACCACGCAATCGGCGACATTAGCGGCTCATTTTGTAGCCCTAATTTTGAGCTTTATTTTGGTCCAATATAATAACATGCTAGCTATAATAGGTAAGGTGATAATTGCGATCGGAGTAAAATATGTAGACGCAACTCTTAGCAAGGTGGGTAGGCTAGTAATAATTTCTTACCTATTAGAGTTACCCTATTACTATATGAGACCAAAATAAATATCCAATAGAGGGCTTTAAAACGAGCTACTAACTTTCCCGATTGGTTAATAATTGGCAGAACTAATAAGAAAAATCGATCCCGAAGGTGGAGATTGTAAGGGGACTGCGCTCCGTGGAGCAATCGCGAGGTATACAAGAGGTTGTATTCGATAGAGAGCTAAGCTTCTAAGCTACGTGGCTATCTATATACAACTAGTTGCCTGAGCAACAATCGGACCGATAAGGCATAGCACGTAAGATGTCTTCTGAGCGCTGTTCGGGCGGTGCTTAGAGAATCTAGATGCTCAGCGTAGTACCTAGATTCTACGAGTCAACCGAGATTCCATCGAGCATCTACCCAAAAGGCGTTCACCCCGTTACAGAGACCCATTTACCACACTATATAAAATGCTACCCAAAATAAGGCAAGGATACCGACCAAGTCGCGATAAAAGCTTCAGGCGGAAGGTAGAACAACTCTCTAAATGGAGCCACTAGAAGGTAGAGCCGTGCTACTACATAAACTGAAAACGAAATATATGACAATGGTAGCTGAAGATAATCATATAACTTCCCAAGGTGGTCGCTCCCATAAGTGAGCATAAACCATAAAAAATAAAATAGAGGCAGGATGCCAGTTATACCTACGGAAGCAATTCTCCAGAGCAAACGCTCTATGGGCGTGGGAAACTGAAAATTCCAGGCAATGCAATGGCACAAACCAAGAATGACGGCTCCGGTTATAAATCCTATAGAATCAGCGTCGACGATCCACTCATAAGATTTGCCTTCATTAAGTATCTTGAGCTGAGAGGATGGGTTGAGCTTGTCGTTTCGTATAATAGCTTCCAATTCTTTCTTATCTTCCCATGGCCATAATGCGTTTTTGAAGTAGCTTTGCGATGCTCTTTCTTCCAGTTCCTCTTCGAGATTGCTGTAATCAGATTCAGATTCAGTTTCAGGTTCCGGTTCAGGTTCAGGTTCAGTGTGCTCAAGTATCCTATGTTGAGTACGATTCCGCTGAAGATTGGATACATGCGACGGAACTTGTATATTTTGAGGTTTAGGATAATTCAAGATATAGGTGAAACTGGTGCAGACTGCGAAGGCAAGAGCCAATATCTCCAGTTGGGATGAAGGGAGTTTTAGGACCTTTCGGGTGATGAGTTGAGTAACAAGCCAGAGTAATTGGACCACCGCGCTTATAGTGGCAAAAGCATCGCCTTTACTTTTGTCCAGTATTTCATCCTCAGACATCGGAGGCTCCTGGTCCAAGAATCCTTTGTCCAGTAAGTAGCGTAACTGCTTCGAATTTATTGCGACCAAACGAGGTTCGAAATTTCCAGGGGTTTCGGGCAGTGTATATACAAGCCCCCCCATATCGGCATAGTATCCATGTGTTGTTGTCCATCTCTCACCCTTGCTCCCTGGCTCTTTCGTGTATTTTTTAAATTTGCGTGCAGCTACATAACCACTCAAAGCTGCGCCAAGCAAGTACTCGGGCATGATAATTGTGAGTAGCATCCATTTTAGTCTCGTCCAAAAGAATGCTGGAATCTTGATTTTCCAAAATTGCCACCAGTGGAAATCCGGTGTAGATGCTTTAGGAGGAGGAACGTTCAGGTGTTGAACAGCCCACGTACAAACAAACACTGTATATATGGCGCTCCAGAAGATATCGAGAGTGGATCGGACATTGACACCAGCGACATAGTTTGAATTATCAGGGGGAAGAGTACAGTTAGGGCTGTGTGATTTTGCGAGTACAAGATTCGCAAAGCACGAAGTGAGTAGTATGATGTGTGTATACGAGAACATGTTAGTATTTTAGTTTGTGACTTCCAAAAGCAACATGTAATAGTAGAAAATTATCTCTAACAGAGCTAAGAGATGTATAATTGTCTCTGTTGGCTGATTTCATCCTTCAGGCTCGCAAACCGGATTGTTTGGCCACGTCATCTTGCGCATACATCCTAACCAATATGAGGCGCAGTTCGCTACCCGAACTGCGCCCACACATGCTTATTGTTAGGGTTACGTGTCCCAATCATGGCTTTTTCAATGACTTTTCCAATACCCAAACGGCGGGTTTCTACACACCCAAACTATAACACTAACGTTCCCCGCAGGCGAGTTGCCCACATAGGCAAATTATCTATTTTTACTAATCTTGTTGCATACTTGGCTTATGCCGAAATAGTCAAGCTGCAGTAGAAAGCTGAGAAAACAGGCGGTGGCGTTGAATCCTGATCTTGGCATGCGGGACAAAAGTAACAGACTCTATATGGACAACTTAAAGACAGTGTCTGGCACATGCCATTATCGACGGCAGGGGTTCTATGCAATGCTAGAGGGTAGGGTAGGCCATATGAGGACATTGCTCATATTGTTATCTTAGGCGACCTTTCGCCTTAGATCGCTATGAGAGATAAACCATATCATTGTCGAAAATGGATACTGTTCAAAGACAGACCTGGAGATCTCCGATGATACCCCAATCAGTTCTTTCAACGTTCATCAGGGAGAGCAATATCGCAAACAAGCCTCCGTCCCTACGGTCAACCGCCAACACATCTCCATTGCCTAAAGCTGGACTCCCCGTACCTCAAAATCATTCAGCCATGAATCAACCGGCCATGACCACAGGGTCATCATTGGTCTGGTCGCTCTGACACTTGCTGTCCCGGTAGTAGCGGCTATAATCTGGTCGACCATAGTTCCACCATCAGGTCACCAACTGCAAAGCATAGTGCAAATGGCGACGATAGGAGGAACAATGTTACTCGGGTTAGCCAAAGGAGTCAATTTCATATCCGGCACCGTCTTTGCTCCACTAATCATGTCTGCTTTCAACTGGTGCTGGTTCGATAGCGCGCAAACGTCAGTCTTCGCCGAGCCTGAGTCCCAGCCAGTTCCTCTCAGCGTTGCGGTTGAAGCAAGCTGCACATCAAGCGGATTTTATGATCTTTTCAAGCTACAGAAGCTTCTCAAGCCAAAGAATGGAAAGTCCACCGTGTTCGCGGTGCTAACGCTGCTTTCGGCCGTTTCCAAATCGATGATGTCTAACATTATCGCATACGAATCTTTTACGGTGGTACAGGGTAACTGCAACATCACACTGAGACTGTTGAATGAAAAGACAGGTTCGGACAATCCGCGTGCATGTCGAAGTGTCTAGACTAGACCTATCTCAGACATGTTTGGCTTTACCTTAGAACAGCAACTCTCGCTTGCAAGCCGCGTCTCCAGATTGTACACGGAGTTTAATATTCGGAGCGAAATCGCACAGCTCTTCCTAGATCGCTCTTACGTAGGCGTACATGCTACTATCAACTCCTTGAATTCGATAGACTCTAATATAACTTGTCTCACAGGAGTTCGAGGATTCAAACTAGCGAACAACTATACGGCAGATCTCAACTCTACAATACTAAGCCTTACTATTAGACAATATAGCCGTCAAGTCATGAAAACATCTATAGAGGATTATAAGAATCCTATGCCTTTAAAATTCGAAATCTTCTCACAATCGAATGTAGACGAGATCCTATTAGGGCAAAACTCCACTGTTTTCTCGCCTATACGCTGCTTCGTAGCCTATTCGTACGGGTATCCTAAGCAATCCAGCTTTTCTGACGTTTTCTTTGGCGTGATTACACGTTTCCAAGAAGTTTTCGTCGTTCCTGAACAGGAATTCTCCAGTGCTGAACGTGGCGCCGGTCCAAAACAGTATCTAGAAACCGTAGATGGGCCGATCATACCCCGGATTCAAAATTTGACCTATCAAGATGCTGGTGCTGGCACCACACGAGCATACATGGGAGATCAGCCACAGGCCTAGGGATTGCGCTGTATAGTCTTGAAATAGGACGCCGTCCATAACTTGTCAGTGAATCTCGACCGATCAATACCATCAGCAATTTCTCTAGCGCGTCGATACTGTCGGGGTGGAGCATGTCCAGCCACTCCATATGAGGCGAACCATATAGATTCCCTATACTCATAAGAGAGCTCCAGACAATCGTCGCATTCAAAGCCTAAGCGGTGAATTTTCTAGATTTGGTGGCGCGTTTGCTGCCAGTGCTCAGTACTACAATTAGCTGGACTGCGAGATGATTGACGGCATGAGTGAAGGCGGAGCCAACAATATCTAACGTGAACAAACACGATTTTAGTATGAGACATTTGTGGAGAACTTTCTATAAGCTATTGGGGATATAGAACGCATGCGGTATGAAATCGCAGCGGCCACGTCGAGCAATAACACTGATACCGAAGCTGAGACTGAGGGCATTGGAACAACGACATATTATCGTATCACATACATTCCTGCTATCTTAATCGCTGGACTGTTATGCCTTACTGCATCGGGTGTCCTAGTTGCCAGCCTGTCGTGGTGGACGAGGACGTCTTGGATCTCGAAGAAACATAGTAAGTTAGATGCAATTAGAATATTTCTATCTTGCGATAGACAAAGAAAGAATGTCGTGAACCCACACGCTGGCTTGACCACGATGCCTGACTGAAAGAAACACAAGTAAAGCTCTAGAACGATAAATTACGAGGATAAAACGCGTGACAAGAAACAGTGCAGTGACTTGGAAATACAGTTCGAATGTGCAAAAGCTTGAGAAATCGAGAAGAGCAAGCGCTATATTTCTCAGTAACAAGGAAAGCGTGCGAGCGTACGAACGTACGAACGAACAAGTGCCGGACACGAACTATCGTACAGTAACCCTACTAGGAAAACAACAAAGAAACTAACGCATGAAGAGCAGTAACGGTATTCAGAGTATGCTAGAGCAGACACAAAATGCAAAGAGCAAGAGCACAGCTTCTATCTTTAGGTAGAATGATACAACAACAAAGAAACCGAACTTAACGGGATATAAAGCCACCATCAACAAAGAAGACTCCGAGATGCCAGCAAAAACGCCAACCCCAAGGGGAAAAAACTACACAATACCCTTTTCCCCATTGTCCCAAACCCTACACATCTTTCTTCCCCCCACCAGGCTTCCTGAGCCTCTTCTTCGCAGTCCCCGGCTCCGCGCCACGCGCCCGCTTCCCTGTTGTAGTCCTTGGCTCCGCAGTATCTAGCCCTTTTCCCATCATAACTTCCGTAGCCTTCGTAGCAGGCACCGGCGCCGAGCCAGCCCTTTGAATCGGCGGTGACGAACAGGCAGGACGAGGAGGCCTTTGACTCCTCTTTCCCATACTGCGCGCAGACCAGCTAGGAGGTAGATTGTCTCTTCTCTCTACAATCGTGGAAGGATATAGGCGCTTTGGCTCGTCGGCTGCTCTGTCGTAGAAACCTGCTTTCTTTTGCTTGTAGAAGTTGTATTCGGGAACCTCTTGTGCGGTTTTGGTGGGTTTCTCTGTGGATTTCTCTGCGGGTTGCTCGGGCTCGTTGCGCTCGGCATCCACGATGGCTTGGATGTTTTCGCGCGAGTCGGTGACTACGATTTTTGGGATTTCTTCGAAGACGTGGGCGGCGGGCGCGGTGTTCGGGTCGGTGGGGCTGTCGGGCTCGGTGGCCTTTTCTGTTTGGGAGCCATCATCAGCTGGCTCTGTCTCTTCGATGAAAGACTCCTCGAGTTCCTTTAAGGTTACGGCTGCGTCGTAGTTGGCGTTGGTGATTATCCTCCGGTATGGCTGGTCATTTTGAGTTGGGCAGAGAGTAGACCTGACATTTTGCTGAGTATTAGCCTTTGGTTTACTAACACGGGTAGGCTGTCCGGTCGAAGGTTGAGCGTATGGATTCGGAGGAGCTCGTGGTGGCTCGTGGTGTACTTGTGGGGGTTCGTCAGATGGATCGTCTTCAACGATACAAAAGGATTGATTGAAATTAACCGGTTCTCCAAAATGACTCTCATCTGGCTCAGTCACTGGCGGAGATTCATCGATGACTGTTTCGTCATCTTCAGCTACGTAGAATGATTGGTTGATATTAAGCGGCCCTCTTAAATGGCTCTTACCTGGGCCAATCACTGGCCTCGAAATCACATTCGAAATCTCCCCTAAGACTTTCCTGTTTCCGATAGGTGCCAAAGTCTGCTCGGCTGAAGTTTGAGCGAGTAAATGCGGAGAAGATGTCTGTGGTTCGTCCTCGTCAGCCACATAGAAGGCCTGGTTGACATCACGCGGTAACACATCTTCCCTGGTAGTACTGACACTAGAAGCCTTCTCAGTCGACGATGATTCCCTTATATTCAGAGGATCTGGTAGTGACTTGTGATGGACTGGCCGAGATTCATCGACAGATGTGTCATCCTCGTCAGCAATAAAGAAGGCCCGGTTAACATCACGCGGTAACCTATTCTCCTTGGGAGTATTGACACTAGAAGCCTTATCAGTCGACGATGAACCTCTTTTATTCGAAGGAGCTGGTGGTGGCTTGAAGTGGGCCGGCTGCGCTTCATCGACGAGCCGGTCGTATTTAGTCAACAAGAACGACTTAGTGATATTACGCGGTGCTCGCATGTGACTCTCGCCTGTATTAGGGACTGGCCTTGGAATCGCATTCGGGGTCTCTCCTAAGTCCCTTCTGTTCCTCCTAGCTGCCTCAGACTGTCGAGATCGTTGGATGGCCTGGTCATCAGCCGCACGAATCTCGTCGAGCAGCGAAATTGGAAACAACGACTGGTGAAGGTTTGAGACGAGGTGCTTTTCCATAGCTCTCCTACAGGAAAGGGACAAGTAGTTGTTGTCTTCGTCATTGTGCATGATTTCTAGCAATTCGCACATCAAGTGCCTTGGGTCCTGAGCGCAGATATACACAGCTGTGGGAAGTTAGTGAGTGCGCATTGAGTTGTCAGAAGAGTTTCCAGCGGACATCGGTTAGCCATCTTATGGTTGGTATTGATATCTACTTCGACTTTTGTATATGCTGGTGGTATATAGGTTGTTCAGGGTAGATTGAATGTGGAGTTGCGAGTAGTTTAAAAGGTGTGAGAACAAGCCAGGGAATAGTACACAGGGTGATTGTGTGCAAAGGTTTGGGTTTTGACAGCTCTGGGATAAACCTTCGCTGAGAGGTGAGAAGGGTTCGAGAAATCTCTCGTAATGGTTGAGTATGCTTTCACTCTGTGTCACCGCGTGCTGAGCGCGCGACGTACCACACTGCCTGATATAGAGCACAAACTGGAGACAAGTGCCCCAATAAAGGATTTTTAGCGACCTTTGTCTCATAGAGAAACTTAGAAGACATTGTTGAGTCGGCACAACAAGTTACCTTACAGTCATTAAGGTCACGTGTGTGCGCTTTCACACCTTGGCGCGGGAGCGAGAAAGTGAAAGCTCCATGCAGTAGATGCTGATTGTTATGAAAACTCACTGGCAACTTAATTTTGCAAAGGACCAAAGCAGTCCCAAGGTTATCATCACGAGCATGGTAAACCCCACTGCCCTACCACAGCCTCGTCTAACGTAAGGCTACCTTTGGATTCGGTCGCGAATCGTGTGGGGACAACCATCCACCCCAAATAAGTCCCTCAAAACCTTGGCACCTACGAACGCCGACCGTTTGTCCTGCAAACACTCCACTTTCCCCTCTACTAGCTATCACTGTATACATTATGACGTCCCCCTAGTCGTTTGTAGCAAGTCACCACCACAACCCAGGTTCACGCGCAGCGCGACCTGATTACAACAATCCAGCAGCGTCACCGTCAAACCTCACCTTCTTTCTTACCCTCTCCTCGCCCAATTCAAGAACCTCTTGCCGCAGTCGCTACCTCATCCTCGACGCACGAGAACTCCCGTGCCGCTTTGCTTGTTTTTTGCGTTGCTTTTGGACACTGCCGTAGTTGTGTATACTGATACTGAGAAGATATAGCACTTTCAAGTCCTGTACACGGTGAGCGTCATGGTCTATACTACGAGGTCTCGGCGCGAGGCTGTAGGCAGCAACGAGGTCGGAAGGGGCAGATCCAGAGGCCGGTCCCGAACCCGGCGCGAGCAACCTCAGAGTCGAAAGCAGTCGAGCCCCCAGAAACATGTTTACTTTAACGGCATGAAAGACGAGAGTGAAGAGGAAGTCCAGAGCAACAAGCAGTTAGTGTTGCATATCCAGCGTCCAGTCACACACCAAGCGCAGCCAGAAGCATTCTGCTCCCGTTTCATCAACCCAGCAGACATCCCTGCAGTCACCGAAGATGAAGAAAACGACGATTCTTCTCTCTCTGAATACGAGTCGCTAGAGAGCACCGAAGAATGGCAGGACCTCTCACCTCTTACCCCCACCGCACACGTGAGCCACAAAGACACCCGCCTCCTCCACTCACCTTCACTAACTTCGCAGTCCCCCTCTTACCCCTTCCCCGGCACATGGTCTGCGGCCCTGCAAGACTCCAACCACGCCCTCACCAAAGTCGGCAGCGCAACCGTCTCGTACGCTACGGCCCTCGCAACCTCTGGCGTGGGCAAAGCCACCCTAAGCATCAGCGCCGCCGCCCTCTCAACGACAAACAAGTACGCCGCCTCCCTCACCAGCTGGGGCCTCGCCAAGTCGGGTTTCGGCCGCAACGAGCTGCCCGCTCCCATCTGCAAGTGGCTCACGAAGAAGGAAGAGGCGGACAAGAAGAGGAGTAAAGCGCGCAACAAGAGTGAGCCCACGCAGCGCGAGTTTACCGATGCCAAGGGCAGGTATGTGCTTGATATGTATGATACGGATGCTTCTGGCGATTTCGTACGTAGTGCGGATAAGAGCGAGGGAAAGGTCGAGGAAGGCGGGGAAGAGGCGGGTTGGGGTGAGCAGGAAATGAGGGGTGGTGGGCCTTTTGATGACCGGTTTGCGGTTGAGTATAGTGAAGAGAGTGATAGCGAGGACGAGGAAGAGGCGGGAGAAGATGATGGTCTGGTCAGGATGTTTGAATTTGACGACTGAGAAAGAGAGAGAGAAAAACTATGGCGTTTGGGTATATTGAATGGATGACAAGGGCGATTGTACAGGCAAACACCAAGGCGATTTAGCCGTACTACCTTTTTTTGCTTTTGTAACTAGAGTTCTGGAAATGGGTTTTGTACAACTAAGTGGGGTGGGGAGCACACAAACGTCGAAGCTTCTTTAACCGTTGAAAGCGAAGAAGCGTCGATCGGCTTGGGAGCTTTTAAGTCTCCTTCCCTGTATAGTGATTGGACTGCAACATCCAAATCACATGCTACATTCAAAAAATTCTGCGACTCATGGAAAGGGTATTGTCGTATTCTGGTACATTAGAAGATACCAAAGCATAACTACTATCAAGATATACAGACATGAAAGGAAATTTACAACACGTCATCTAATCGTAACAAAATGGCCAGCCAAATGCCCACTTTTCCTCTCTCCCCGCAATCCACATTTACAACTTCTGCTTCTCCAGACCCTTCCAGCCCCACTCTTGCGCAATCAGCTCGGCAGCACGCTCACCAATACCAAGCACAGTCAACATAGGGTTGATGGTAGGCATTTCGGGGAAAACACCGGCGTCAGCGATACGCACGCCCTTGAGGCCACGGACCTTGAGTTCGGGGTCGACAACGGCCTTTTCGTCCTTGGTGACGTCGCCCATCTTGGTAGTACCGGCAGGGTGGTAGACGGTGTGGGCGACGCGGCGGCCGTACTCGGAGAGATCCTCATCGGAAGTGATGTGGGGGCCAGGTGCGACTTCGCGCTTAATCCAGTTGGCGAATGGGGCTTGCTTGGCGACTTCTCGCGCAGCCTTGAGACCAGCGACAATGGTAGCGGCATCGTAACCTTCTGGGTCAGTGAAATAGCGGAAGTCAAGAGCAGGCTTGACATTAGGGTCGGCAGAAGTGAGGTAGAGGCGGCCGCGAGAGCGGGGACGAGGGATGTTGGGGGTCATGCAGAAGGCGTCGATAGGAGAGTCGTAACCAAGACTGATAAATGTTAGAACTTTATTCTTGTTACAAGTTATTCGAAACTTACCGAGCAGTGTTCAGGCAGAAAGGAATTTGGTAGCAGTGCATCATGAGGTCAACAATCTCACCGTCGTCACCAGCGGCATTGGGGACCTGTCGTCGCAGGAAGATACCAGCATCGGAATCCTGGGTAGTCTGGTTTGCAGGAACGGGCTTGTTGAGCTCCCAGATGATGATGCTCTCTGGGTGATCAAGCAAGTTCTCGCCTACACCGGGCAAGTCCTTGACGACGGGAATGCCAAGGTCGGAGAGTTGTTGCTTGGGGCCAAGACCGGACAAAAGCATCAATCGTGGGGTGTCGACAGCACCTGCACAGAGAATGGTTTCGCACTTGGGGTTGAGGGTGAGCTTCTCGCCGCTCTGAAGGGTGAGGTTAATGCCAGTGACCTTGTTGCCTGACACGTTGATCTTGCTGACCCATGCATTGGTAAGGACAGTCAGGTTGTTGCGAGTCTCCTCGCCACGGAGAATTGGATGAATGTAGGCTACACTGGCGCTGCTTCGGCGACCATCATCAGGATTGTATGCGACCGAGAAGAAGCCGACTGAAGGCTTGAGAGCACCCTTGGTCTTGATCTCATGGTTGAAATCGTGGACTACAGGAATGTTCAAAGAGGTTGAGCATGATTCGACCCAGTCGAGGCAGAGCTGGTTTCGGTGTTTCTCGTGCACGGGCTGAACGGTGTTGCGGAGGTTGTCAAGCACGCGCATGAACGTCTTGAAGCTCCATCCCCTGCACCCTTGCTGCTCCCACCTCTTGCAGTCGTATTCAAACGGCCTGAAAGAGATGAGGGTGTTGTGTGAGGAGCAGCCACCAAGGACCTTTGCACGTGAGTGTCGAATGTGAGAGTTGCCATTGGGCTGTTCGGTAGTGCCGTAGTCGTAGTCAAGTTCTCCTCCAAGAAGGTTGAGCCAGTCCTTGAGAAGCAAGACACGGTCATCCATAAAGTCGCTTGGGCCAGCCTCGACTAGGAGAACTTTCTTGTTGGGGAGGTACTCTGTGAGGCGCGAGGCAATAACACAGCCAGCCGTGCCCCCTCCGACAATGACAAAGTCGTAGTCGGCATCCTTGGGGATGGACGTCACAGTCTCAAAAGCCATGGTCGCGTGTGGGTGGAAGATGAAGAGGAATGGATTGGTGAGGAGGATACTTCCTTGATCTCAACCAGGTTTTCACGCAGAGGCAAGCTTATATGTATGCAGAGTACGGCGTGAAAAGGTCAATCTTTTCAGCACGGACCTGGGGGTCACGGTCGGCAGAGACTCGGATACCCAAAGCGAGTCGATTGAGTGGTGAGGTTGGGCGGATGGCGTGTCGTAGTTCCGCTGCAGGATGTGTAACTTGCTTTCCAAGATAAGAGGGCCTAAAAAGGGCCGTTTGCGATAGGGCCGGAACGATGCACGTGCTTTGGTCAACGTCCTAGCTGCGTATGTCAGCGGGAATGCGACGGCTGAGCGGGGAAACGTGAACTAGATGGGAGAGGGGTTGTTGACGACGAATCAGAGATTATAGTTGTTGTCATCGGCTGATGCAGATGAAGGGACCAAAGGCTTTCTCCCACGCCCTTCGTTCGTCCCATATCAGTCGGGAGGTCAGCAACGCAAAAAAAAGGTGCAAAACGGACCAATGACGCCATTGCCACATGCAGACTAGCGCACCCCGCTGAGTGTGCATGCTCCGAGCGTGGGATCCCTGCAATTCCACGCCGCACTTTCCCCGATCCAAAGGCGGTGAGAACGACAGCCATCCGACAAGGCCTTTTGTGCCACCTGTGAGAAACTCTGAGCTCAAAGACGTCGCGCCATCCCGCTGGAAACCGCTGCGCATTACCCTCCATTTCCTGGCATACGTACGACCAGACCATCTTTTTGTCCGACGCGACCCGGTTCTTCGTCGACTAACCTCAGACGGGAAACCAAAGCGCAACGGCTGCATACAAGCTCCCCCTGCCTCTAGCTGTCACTCTGCATAGATGGCCTATATACTACTACAAATGTTGGCACACAACCTCGTACCTTGCTTGACATTGCATTATCTTTCCGGGACAAAACTGATACCTTGCAGTGCACGCTCGGTGCTTGATTTGTTTCCCGCCGTATTTCCATCTTCGTGACACTCCCGTACGAGCCCTGTTTTATCTTCACTTGTTGCTTCCACTCCATTGCGCCAAACAGGCTCCCTGACCATGTCTCTCCCATATGCGCCTCGCTCTGCCTACTACGACGGCAAGATACAACCAGCCTGTTCTTCGTCTACATTTCAAACGATTGATCCCGCGACCGCGCAGCCTGTCGCAAACATTCACGCAACCACCAACGCTGGCATTGATGCTGCCATAGCCTCTGCTCACAAGGCCTTTCCAGCATGGTCCGCCACGCCTCCCATCGAACGCGCGCGCATTCTCCAGCGGGCCGCAGCTATTCTGCGCTCGCGAAACGATGAGCTGGCAAGAATTGAAACCGCAGACACGGGCAAGCCCTTCTCCGAGACCTCGACTGTCGACATTGTCACAGGCGCAGATGTCTTGGAATTCTTCGCAAACCTAGTTGGAGGAGGCGGTATGAACGGCGAGACGGCGCCGCTACGACCGGACGCATGGGTATACACAACCAAGAGCCCTCTGGGTGTGTGCGCAGGAATTGGAGCGTGGAACTACCCCATCCAAATCGCTCTCTGGAAATCTGCTCCCTGCCTCGCCGCTGGAAACTGCATGGTCTACAAGCCATCAGAATTCACACCTCTCCACTCGACCGTCTTGGCCGACATCTACGCAGAAGCCGGTGTGCCTCCCGGTGTCTTCAACGTAGTCCAGGGTGGCGGCGACGTAGGCGCATACCTCACTGCACACTCGGGCATTGCCAAAGTCAGCTTCACGGGCCAGGTCTCTACGGGCAAAAAGGTCGCAGGCAGCGCAGCCGGCGAGATGAAATACGTAACCATGGAGCTCGGCGGCAAATCCGCCTGCATCATCCTCCCCGACGCAGACATCGACCAAGCCGTCGACGGCGCCATGCTCGCAAACTTCTTCTCCACTGGCCAAGTCTGCACAAACGGCACCCGCGTCTTCGTCCCCGCATCCATGAAGTCGCAATTCGAGCAGCGCCTCGTCGAAAAAATGCAATACATCCGCCCCGGCGACCTCTACTCCCCCGCCACAAACTTCGGCCCTCTAGTCTCAAAACCGCACTACGAAAAGGTCCTCTCGTACATCCGCCACGGTATAGACTCAGACAAAGCCACCTTGCTCTACGGCGGCCCAGAGCCCCCCAAATGGCTCGCCTCGCACCCGGAAGCCTCGTACAAAAAGGGCTACTGGGTCCAACCCACCGTCTTCACAAACTGCACCGACGCCATGAAAATCGTCCAAGAAGAAATCTTCGGCCCCGTCATGTCCATCCTTTCTTACGACTCCATCGACGAAGTCGTATCTCGCGCGAATAACACGCCGCTCGGTCTCGCCGCCGGTATCTTCACCAAGGATCTGAATACCGCGCATAAGGTTATTGCCAGGCTCGAGGCAGGCATCACCTGGATTAATACCTGGGGCGAAAGCCCTGCCGAGATGAGTGTCGGCGGCTGGAAACAGAGTGGTGTTGGTGTCGAGAATGGCAAGAAGGGACTTGAGGCTTGGGTCAGGAATAAGAGTACCTTGGTCGAGATGGGCGGTGCTGTCCCAACAGTTTTTGCAAAGTTGTAAAATGGGATGATTTTTTTTTTGTGGTTTTGAAGCGATAGAGCAAGGAGAGCGGAAATAGAAACTCTTTGGTTTTTTTTTGTGTGTATATTATTTGAGGATAGCTACTGATTACTTTCAAATATGATGAGTTTAACGACATCTCTTTTTACCTTTTTTTTCGTGCCAGATAAGAGCTACCTTGTCCTATAGTTTCCTTTTTTCGTCTCCAACATCTTCTCTCACCTTTCTCCTTTTTTTTACTACTGTACGTGTAATCATACAAACTTCTCATTCCCTACTTTCCCCGCTCCCAAATGCCTGAGACAACAGCAAACAAGGGAACATTATCGACACTCCATCATTGGCCGGATGCACATGGCATGTAAAATGCAGGGGAAATGCAATGCAGCCTAGGATCTTGATTCGTGATACCTCATCAGGCCATGTTTTTCATCTTTTTCATAAGACACTCTGGACAGAAAAAAAAGGTAGCTGGGGCTTAGGTTCTGCAAAAGAATTATTTACATTGCGTAGGTATGTGAGTGTGTGTTCGTTTTAAAAGCTTTAGGAGTATGCAAACAATTTCCATGTCCCTCCTTCCCTCCGTGTGCTACCTCAACGGCAACACCTTTTCATCTTCAGTAACGTCCGATACATTTTTTACGGGTAAGGCTGCGGGGCTAGCCGCAGGCGTCAGACATGATTCCTTGCTCGTGGGCGCAGTCGCGTTGTCGTCCTGGAGTCCCATCTTCACCCGCTTATTCACATAACCCGGGTTAGGACTCGCCCAGGTATAGCCAAAAGCGTGGCCCAGCACCTCTTGCACGCCTTCTGCGAGGATCTGGACTGCCTTTCGGCGATTCGTACTCCATTCCCACGCGCGGTACCAGCGACCAGCTTGGACAGCGGTTTCCTGGCCGCCCTCGAGCCCGTCGAGAATCGAACGCCAGACCAGCATCGTCTTTTCCAGTTCTTCTGCACGCGATACACCGATGACACTGACACCGAGCTTAGAGCCGCCGACGTCGTCGATGGACTCGTGCTGCCAGGGTATACCAGACGCAGGGTCGCCTTTGGAGCCACACAGCGCACCAGCCGAGATCCATGTCTCGAGAGCGAAGCGTATAGCGATGACTTCAATGCGCTCGCCATAGCCGTCGCAGAATTCGCTGGCTTTGCGCACGGCTTCGCGGACATCCGATGGCGCAGGATGGAAATCGCCTAATGCGCCGACGGGGATGCCTTCACGACGAAGAAGTCCCATACCGAGAATCGATGCGTTGGGGACAACATCCACACCCGCGTTCTTCAGGCGCAAGACGCCCTTTGGGCCGGCAAGCTCCTGGTTCTGAAGCGTAAAGTTTGCATACGACTGCACTGCGTCGAGGGGCTCGCCCGTCTCGCGCAGAATGAGCTCAGCCAAGTCGCCTAGTACATCGAGCGGATATCCTGAGATGCCGATATATCTGATTGTTCCCTCCTCGTCTCTGATGCGGCGCAACTCCTTAATTGCTTCCAGAACCTCTGCCGCGCTTACAAACTCGACGTCGTGGCAGTATACGAGATCCAGGTACTCTGTTTGCATGCGCTGCAGACTCCTCTGGACGCTATACCGCACCCATTCTGTGCTATAATCAAACTCCTCGCTTGCTATCCGCCCGACTTTTGTCAAGATCATGTATGAGCTGCGCGGGAACGTCTCGCGGACAAAAGGTGTGGCGAGCGCATCGCCGAGTAATTGTTCGGAGGGTCCGTAGTAGGGCGATGTGTCGAAGGCACGGATGCCATGTGTGAGGGCCGATGTGACGAGGCCGGTGGTGTCAAGGGCATAGGGATCAGTGTTGTATAGGTGGTTGAAGGTTGCGGTGCCGAAGACGAGGGGTGGGAGAATGGAGGAAAGAGGGGTACGGCGCTCATTAACAAAAGTATAGGGAAGCGGCTTCTGGCGTGTAGGAAACTTGGCCGTTGTCGTTGCGTGTTCAACCGGTGTTGTCGCCATGATTAGCAAGCAGGATTCACAATGGTCTCCGCGATTGTAGATGTCGTCTTAGAGATTCGTGAAAAGAGATGTTCGTCTCCAAAAGAATGAACTAACTGCCGAATGTATAACGTCCGTGTCCGCGAGGCTATCGTTAGTACTCCCCACGATATGAACAGGCAGGTGGTACAGTCGACGATGCCCCACTAGAGAGTGAAGAAAAATAAACGTCGAGTATCCTTCACCAAACCTGAGAAAGAATTCTTGATACACAAAAAATGAGTCGCGATTTGGCAAAAATGGTCGGGACACGATAGTAAAGGGTGTGTTGAAACAAGAATGGCGGGGAGCAGACGCCGTGTAAAAACATAAGTAGTAGTAGTAGTAAAAGAGAAAGGACGCCCCTCATTCTTCCGTAGTCGCCTCCATCCCGCCTCACGGCATCTACTAATCCACGTCCCAAAAGCGTGAATCAATGTCTTCACCACCGGTCCATTTCGGCTTTGGGCTCTCTGGCTGGCCGCGCGATTGCAGCAACACATGGACTAGTCAAGTTTGGCATGCATGGCGCCATCTGCATCTGCATTCAGTGTCACATTTTGCTACTCCACGACGTCAACAGCGCCTGTTAATTCGCTCACAACAAGAGTAGATGGAGAGCAAGAGGAAAAAAAGTGGGCGAAGGAAATGATTCATGCGTGTAATGTGGTCAAGCGTAAGCGGGGTTGGGGGCTGATGCAGTACTATTCTTGCAAGATAGATCCTTGTCTCTTGTGGCCGACCTGGCACGTGTCATCTCGCCTAGCAGTGCAAAATGTACTGGTCTGTGCGCTGCAGTTTGGGTGAATGGGTTTCCAACCGACCAACGAAGGATTCCGCTTTGCCTTGAGGAGCATGGCTGAATGGGCACTCGACAGACATAGACCATGCTTTCATATCCCGATAACCAGGTACAAAGTCAACAAAAGTTAATGTTGCGAAATCCGCCCGAGGCCAGCCGCCTCATACGCGTACTAGTAAGTCCTGTCATATGTCGTAGTAGTCTCTGCACAATCGGCCCGCGGAATCCATGTTATTCGACATCACTACTGGGTAGATGCATAGTCCGGACTCCGGAGCTCTACCGCTCGGGGGAGGTATCCAGGTAGGTCAGGATAAGACTAGAAATACTAATCATGTATTCATGAGCCCCGTGTACGGGGTTTTTCGGGTATCTATGCAAACTCAGCAAGGAGAGAAAACATGTGCTTGTTCTAGTTTCGCTGCAACAATAGGAACATTTCTATGCTTTCGTCGCTCCCGTTGTTCAGCTCGCTGTATCCCTCTCTTCTTCCTCCGGGAAACGCGGCTCGACTGGGCGGCCGTAGCCCTGGATGGTGAGGATGCGGTTTCGATGGGCTTACTACTACGTCATGGCTTGACGGTGTATCTTGTCGCATCGCTTTTTCTATTGCGCTCGGATTATCTTCCTTTTGGTTGAACGATACTTGTGCTGAACGTGCTCCTGAAGAAGACTCTTGGATGTCTTTGTGCGCACGCAAATGTGCCGACCGATGTGGGTACGATGAATGCGACGAGCTGGCAAAAATGCGCGGAAACATTTTGTTCATCAAAGGTTTGCAGCCTGGAAGGCATCCGCATGCGACGCCCACAGCACTTTCGATGGACATGATGATGAAGGTGGAGCCTCCATACCCTATTGTTATCGTCTTAGTGTCTGTGCATGGCCGGATTATGCAATCGCTCAAGACAAAAGAAATGATGACATACAGAATGCGTCGAAAGAGATGAGGTATCGGTGCGTAAAGTAGAGTCGTATGATCCCAGCAATGCAAACACTATTAAGACGTTAGGTTTGGGTTCGCAAGCCGATAGATACAAGTAAACTCACATTACCCCGAGTGAGAACATCATAATCAACGTGAACCGCTGCCGCCGTGAGACCTGCACATTGATGAGGTTTCTTGCAGGCCATAGAAAAACAATAAAGTCGCTCAGGGTATTTTGTCCGCCGTGGAAATAGTAGATGAGCTTGATATTGAGGCATTTTGCAGTGCCAATAAACTCAAAAATTTTCCAGTACGTGCTTACCGGTCTGTGAAGCTCGTTATCAGTACATCAAGTCCAAAGCAAAGTCGAAGATCATTCTTACGAGCATTGGAATAGTGTCACGAAAAAGCAAGCTGTGTTTAGCGTCACTGTGTAGAAGATCATCAAATGGCAAAACCACCTGTCGAGCTTGGCTGGGAAAATGCCTACACACTTCATGTCAGGTCGCTGTTTGTTCGAGTTTGTATCTTGATTTTCGCTTACGTATATAGGTCAGAAGAATGGCGACTTTCATGAAAGCTGTGATGGCGGTAAAGAGCAGCTGAGTAGCCAAACCCATCTAGACAAGCGTAAGCATGAGCATCTCCTGATATCCCATACGACATACCTGAGCAGCCTTCATCGATCCATACAGCTTCTCTGGGTGAATATCCCCTTTTTGGAATTAGTTTTCAGACTCGGTAACATCAGCGAACAGAAGCATACATAGATGATAGCCCATCTGGTAGTCTGGTAACATGGATATTATGAGCATGATGTTGCTCCCAATACACAGCAACTACTAGTGTTTAGCTGTTGATCCATGGAGTAGGGCTTTGCATATCAAACTTACTGCTGCAATTGACATCAACCCATCATCCCATCCCAATGTCTTAACAAGAACAGTTCGGCAATACAGTCGACATGACATGAAAACGGCGACCAGGACAGTCATTGGAATGACAACTCCCAGTGCCATGGGCAGATGGGTTATTGGGTCGACATAGTTCGGCGGCGGGAACGACGCAAACTCCTGCGCTGTGGGAAACCTCGAGGTCATTTCGTCTCACACACCGAAACGGTGAGTCGACTCGAAGTCGAGATCCGAGAAAATAAAAAATGAAAATGAACTGTGGTTCCGAGGAAGCAAAAGACTAGGGGCGCAGCGCTCGGGAGCATCCGCGGATATTATAGCCGGCATACAGCACATGTACCCCGCGGTACGTAGGTACAGCCAGCCATTGACAAGAACTTGAAACTGTCTTGAAGTAGACTACGGCATGTACGTTGCGTAGCGTGGGACGGTCGTTGCTAGCACTTGCTCAAAACAAGCCCATTGTCCGAAGATGATAACCGATCTCCAGGCTACTCTTTCCGACGACATGGTTTGCAACCATGGGTGAATTTTCCTTTTCTGATTCCCCCCCCCCCCCCCCCCAGTCAGAGAGAAACCATGTCAGTTGAATATATAGTAATAGTATTGTGACACACAGATAGGCTACCAACGAGCCAACTCTCGTCTGCAAATGCTTGGTCTCTTGCTTTGCCCCCCCACGGCACAGAGTGCGGCTCAGGGGGTGATTAGGATTGCAATTGATATTGTGCCGCGGCAGCTATACGTAACGGGGCGTATCCTGGGCCTCAGCTGAATTGACGGGTTAGGACAACCGGATTAACACCCCTGCTACTTGAATCACTGGATAAGTGCCGCACGTGGCTGCACAGCCGTTGTAGGATCCATGCGCCCCCGCTGTGTGGCGTCGCCGGGACTGCCGCGACATTATTTATCACAACTCCTGAGTTGAGTTGTGCAAGAATGCTCCATCTTGAAAGCCGGGCAAAAATCAACTGTTGTCGGCAATGTCACGAATTTTCCTCCCAACAATCCTTCGCGGTTGGCCTCAGATCCGCAGTTCCTGGGCAAAGCCGTGTGGTAATCGACATGATCCCTGCTGGGCGATCCGTATTATTGGTAATGTCCCCCGAGTTTGGGTGAACCTTGAGCTTGTCCTTGAAACATCAAGGTCGGCGAGGACCGATGTGTTTTGCGCGCCTTGCTTCCTAGTGTCCGGCAATAACTGCTAGACTGGCCGGCACTTTGCCACGTGCCTGTGGTTGTCTATGCACATAGATATGCCAGAGGTCGACTGTGCCCAAAATGTGGAAGGTGAATCGGTCAATCAAACCCGGCTGCCTGTCCCACCGTAGTGTCAAAGATAAAGCCGAACGGCTCTTACTAGTTTCTGGAAGCGCACCTTAGGATGACATCGGGTAGCGACTGGAATTGGCGTAGTGTTTCATCTAGACGGCAACTACATGCTGGGATACAACGCCTTACGTGCAGCCAGACGCGTGATGGTTCATCTTGATGCAATTCTCAGCCCGTAGCGTAACCCAAAATTGCAATGTCCCCGCGCTCTTGGCAAGCCTTGTATTGATTTACGCCCACGCAGAACTTTGTCAGCTACCCGATGTTATGCCTGACTCCAGAATGTGGTTGACCAAAATGCATCGTCGCTTTTGTAGTAGCGGTATAGTCCATTGATCCCAATTGCAGTCAAATTCAGCACTTACTTACGAACAAGATTACTGCGTGATGACGTCTTTGATCTCAAATGGAGATGGCTGCGAAATGGGCTCTGCAGCCGACACCTGTAGCTGTCTCATCATCTGCGTATCCCTGCGCCTGTGGGTGCTTGTGCCATGTATCTCTTGTGTAGTGTGTGCAAAGATTGTAACAATTGCTGCAACAAAAACAGGGTGTAGTATCCTGGTACAATACTAGTGTAGATCTCGAACAAGAGCTTCCATAAAGGGCAAGAGTTTAGGGCGCTACGATCTGTCATTCGACAGAGCAAGACAAGGTGATAGCACTCTGCTGTGTCATTGGCGGCAAGTTCAACACCCGTTTCTCAAATTGGTAGGTGTTGTGCTGCTTCGTTCATGATGTCGTTATCAACATTTGTCTTTAAAAGGGAATGATCTAGAGCCTATTAGAAGTACAGTAGAAGTATGTAGAAGGTGTGACGATAGAATATCTGGCGTCATTGCAATGCAGTACTTGAGAATTGTTCAATCTATGAGCGATCACCTCGGACCTTGAAGGCGCAATGCTGTTCACCCAGAGTCTACAAGCGCACACGAGCTATCGCACAAGCGAGTACAACACCTGGCTGAGCTTTGTTGCAGACGTGCAACGGAGAGTCTTGGTCGATCATACCCATCTCAAGTAAAGTAAGTAGCGTGGGGGGTTCAGGAACGGGGGTGTTTGCCAGTTGCTTCCCAACATCACAGCATCATTGGGGTATAGCGTGACGACCTCCTCAGTGTTGGTCATGCATCCAAGATGCCCAGGTCAATGTACTCGATGAGTCCAATCGGAAAAACGCGGCACTGTCATGCTCCGGAGACTAATGCTCTCCATATGTGCTGGGTTCAACCTTTGGGATGAATTTTGTAATAGTTTGAGGAACAGTGAAAAATAACGGGTTTTGGCCTTATCGTGAGATGGAGATGATAAGCAATGGCATTTCGAGCGGACTTCGTCCTTATGCCAAGGACGGAGATGCAGTTCACTCTGGCGATGATCAAACCCGGGCAAGTTTACACTGAGCCATACCCAGATCAAGGATCGGTCCAGATACACTTCCTGCACCAAATCATGTGGCATGCCAGATGTAACATAAACACTGGACTACGCGACCGCCAATTCGCTCCAAGTAGCATCTTTGGGGGGTGGCTGGGAGTCACACGCACCTAGTAGAACGAGAAAGTGGTGTCCAGAGCCATGGGACATTCCACGTGTAGAGTAGTTCCAAGTTGTAGTGGTTGTCGAGAGCCATTACACTGGGACTACAAGAGGCGGTGGTCATTTCCCGTCATGGATGAGGTCCGGCTCTGAACCCACCTCCTCTAAAATAGCTGCATGTTGACATAAATCGTCCAATAACTAATCGTCGAGGGGTAATTCACGAGGGTTGAAACTGGAAGTAGCTAATTAGTGCTGATCATGGAGAGTGCCGAGGCTCTGAACGAAGGCATAATCGCAGCCACACCCAACGGGACATAGATCAAATGGGTTAGCAAATGTTTGGACTTGAAATTTGGCCCGATGCCGTTGGGAATCAGCCCATGTTGAAGGCGGGGCAATGGAGCCCAGCACCTGCAACAAGGGTCGTTGAGAAAACCCCTGTGGGGCTGTACTGCGCTCGAGTGGCTGTGAATGTGACCTTGCTGATCCAGCTTTCGCAACCCGTCATACGATTGCGATCTCTTCCTTAGGCAGTCGTAGGAGCGGAGCCGCGTGCACCGGTCGTGGTGCCATTTTGGGATGAACCGCTGTTTTCCCGCCCCCAGGTACCTCGCCCTGTGTCTCTTTCAGAGCCATGTCCGTTAAGCGATCTTGTGGGCCGGAACTCCAGACCCGTCTTCCCTCCCGTTTGCGACGCAGATCACAACTGTTGAACGAGTCAGTTGCGACGGCATGTTGTTGAATTGTCGTCTCTTGAAAGGTGTGGTATCTGGTGACATTGAAGGAGTGATCGAGATTGGGCGTGAAACAAGTTCTAGGCGCCACACAGCTCAAATAGGAAGGACCCTCCATATTATGCGTACCCGGTCCGATAATGGACCATACCTTTCTACACCTACGGCCGTAGTTTGGCGTTGGAAGCACATGCCAGTCTGCAACAACCCCAGTTTCCAAGAAATAACTATCCACGTCCGGTGCATTCGCCCCTGCGATTTCAACAGGCAGCCTTCAGTGACTCCGCGATTTGCCACAATAGGGACATGTTTTCTCGGGCCGATTGGGTGTAGCCTTACTACATATACCACACCAAGGCTACGCGTGTCAAATAGTAACGCGCGTAAGGTGGAGTCAACAGTGTATGTCTTGTATTCGAACCCAAGTAGAGATGGAACACCGTCCAGACTCCGGGTTTTCCCTTGGATGCGGGGTCCTGGGAAAAATCTCGGAATGGAGAAATTTCCCTAGTCGAACGAGCATTCAGGGCGTCTCAAACTTACCTCGGTATCTTCACAGTGATACAGCTGGGCTGGAAAGACAACTTTTCAGAATCCATATCAGGTTGCAGAAGTCACACAGGAACAACAATCTCTCAATTCTGGTAGGGGCCTTTTGAGCCAGAAAAAAAGAACCCAATGTGCGCCCAACAGAAACACGCCGACTCCACTATTCCCACAAAGAAAATAAAGTATGTGGTGGGAAAAACATTCAAGCATGCTCACTTGACCGTAAATGTTGGATTGACTGGGCATCTGACAGTCTTCCATCGATACGAGCACTACTTACTTTCCCCTCATCTAACGCTGCTCTTGACCGCTCCTTCCCCTCCCCCACACGAGACAGTTCGATCACACAGATTCAGTCTCGGAGAACCCTGCAGAAACACACAGGCCTAGACTTCTTCCAACTGCGGGTCTCATTCGAACAGCTTGCCACAAGATCACGGTATCAGACAGTGTGGAACCAACCATGTTTGCGAATTTTTCAACAGATGTGAACTGATCTGACAACACGTAACACTTCTGACTATCTATTCCCCCTAGTCTCCAATCAAGAGAGTTCTGCTTTGCCACAGATCGACTCTAAATCAAAAGCCTTGGCACTACAACTTGACACTGAAGCCTTGCTTGATGAACTCAAAGGCCATATAAGCATACAAAGTTGATTTGGTCTCCGGTTAGATGGTGGACACCATCTCATCCAAGCACAATTGAGCACTTACTATTGAAACTACTAACACTTCTCAACAAAACACGCGTCCTCTCACAGACAAATAGCAATCCCCCTTCCCCCCCCCCCCCCCCCCCCCCCTCCCCAAAATTTTCTTCTCACACACCTGTCCACTGTCTACCTGACCTATCCAGCATTTCCCACCTTCCTGGTGCATATTTCCGCACCACTCCTCATTCACGTCCATGCTCCTGTATACCTACCAATCCTATCGACTGTTCATAACCATCATCACCCCCACCTTCCCTCTTCTCCTCTTCCTTTTCACTTACTTAGGAAAAGTCCCGTAACACCATCCAAATTCACAAAACCATGCATCCACCTACCTCTTTCCCCCTCAATACCCCACAACTAAGCCAAGCATCTGAAACCCCCACACAATACTCTGATATAATGCACCTTGCAGGAAACCGTTGATCTCACAGTCGCTTCTTCAAGATCAAAACGAAAACAGCATACTAATGAAGTGAAACTGCAACAACCCCAAGTACACACAGAATCTCTTGAAAGCCGGGGAGAAACAAGAAAAAGTAAGAGTAAGAACCAAAACCTACATGCGCAATTCCAACTTGCACGAGATCTGAAAAATCACACTCTCTTCCAGGCGAAGAAGAAAATGAACCCAGCATACATCATCGAGACTCATGACAAAATCTATTAGAATCTAAGACAGTTGCATGCAAACCTCTCCACACTACCACCAACATCCGTGATAAACTCGCACAATTTACATATCCACTGCAATTTCTCTTCTGTGGTCCAACGTATGTAAAAGACAATCAGACATAAAAGAATCCTGCTGTAATTTCATCAATGCAAGCTGGTACTTGCACACTCCAAGTTGTAACCCAAAGTCCCCTCCCCCCAAAAAAGGCCAAGATGCTGAAATTTATGCTAAACCCATCAAACTCGTGATATCAACCAACGAAACAAGTTACATCATCATGTTAGCGTAGGTTTTCTAGTCGAATTGTTCGCGTTTCTATATCTTTTAATCCATCCCTTCTAGAGCACATGTAAGATATTCACACTCGTTGTCCACACATAACAAAACACATGGCGAGATACACCCAAAAAAAACACTCCCCTTCAAGACGACGGAGAACAAACAGAGAGGCGAGAGGAAAACCAAATATTCCAAATGTCTTCATCATCTGATCATACAAAATAAAAGATGCCCCGAAAAAGGAACCCCAAAAAAGATTCCCGCGTTTCGAGTCTAAAATCGGGGGCCAGCTATCATCCCTGCCTACGCCAATCCGCCCTCCCCCTAACCATGTTCCATGCGCGATACACACTGAATCAATTGCATACCCAGAGCTATACCTATCAGTTGCAACTAACCACTACTTTCGACATTTATACCCTAAGTAGCTTAGCAGCGTAGTCGGCAATCAGAGTCTCGGTGGGGAAGCTCATCTCCTCGAGCTTCTGAGCGTAGGGAGTGGGGACCTCAGCACCAGTGACCCTAGCAGGGGGAGCCTCAAGGTAGTCAAAGGCGTACTCGCAAGTAAGTGCCATGATTTCGCTTGCGACACCGAAGCTGGGGAAGCCAGACTCGACGCAGAGCATGTGGCCGGTCTTCTTGACGGACTTGACAATGGCTTCAACATCAAGAGGCTTGATGGAGCGCAGGTTGATGACTTCGGCCTCAACACCGTACTTGGACTTGAGTTGTTCGGCGGCGACGAGGGACTGGCCGACGCAGCGGGAGAGGGTGACGATGGTGAGGTCCTTGCCGGGGCGCTCGATCTTGGCCTTTCCGAACTGAGGGTACGGTTAGTATGCTGGTCAGTGGGTAAAAAGGTGGGGTGTCTTACAGGAATGACAAAGTCGTCCCTCTGAACCTCCTCGCTGACAGGGAAAGAGAGACCGTACAGAAGCCTGGCTTACGTTAGCAATTTGCAAACTAACTGCGCAATCAATGTAACCTACTCGTTCTCCAGGACAACGACCGGGTTAGGGTCACGGATAGCAGCCTTGAGCAGACCCTTGGCATCCTCTGCACTGTATGGCGAGACAACCTTCAATCCGGGAATGCTTCCGTACCACGCAGTGTAATCTTGCGAGTGCTGGGCAGCGACACCAGCAGCGAAACCGTTGGGACCACGGAAGGTGATGTTGCAGGGCTGAATACCACCAGACATGTAGTGGGTCTTTGCGGCGGAGTTGATAATCTGGTCAATGGCTTGCATGGCAAAGTTAAAGGTCATGAACTCGCACTGGTATCTCTGTCAGAATTGCTTTTGTAGATCAGGAGAACTTGAAAGTACTTACAACGGGGTGGAGGCCAGCGAGCGCAGCACCGACGGTCAGACCAGCGAAACCAGACTCGGTGATGGGAGAGTCGATTACCCTCTTCTCACCGAAGCGGTCGAGGAGGCCCTTGGTGACCTTGTAACTAGGAAATCCATCAGCACCCGCTTTAGCTTGAGCCCAATTCGAATCGATGGGACATATGCTGCTTCTGATTGCAGCTGTCTCTCGCTCATCGCAGAATTGAATTGTCCGAAATGGGCATGGTGGGTCACATACGCTCCATTGTATTGCGCAACTTCCTCTCCGAGCACAAAGACCTTGTCATTTCGCTCCATCTCCTCGGCCATGGCCTCATTGAGCGCCTCTCGCACAGTCATCTCCTTTTGTCCCGACGCATATCCTCTCCTTGCAATTGACGGTGTCAGGGCAGCGGCGCGGAAAGCAGGTCGGAAAGCGGGCGCCTGTCGTGTCGAGGCAATGAGGCGCGAGGCCGGTCGGAGGAGCCTTGAGGCAGCCATTGTGTGTGATGTGCGGGTTTTGGGGGGTGTGGTGAGGAAATGCCGGAGGCGAGTACTGGCCGCTGAGGCTTCTGGTGGTTGCTGGGGCTGCTGGACAATTTCTTCGGAGGTCGGGGATGCGAATCGTTGGGGCCCTGAACGCGCTAAAAGTCATAAAGCTTCGGGTGGGTCCCCTACTCTCAAGTGCGAGAACACCCGACACTTGACTTCTTCAGCTCCGGCAGCCCTCAACGCCGGGGATTAACACATACGGCGGGGAATAACGCCTCTGCCGGACGGACATGCCAACTTGAATCCCGCACCGCATCTCCATTCCAGACATGCTAATAATAAACACAGCCCTTGAACATTCACTCATCCATCTCCCACGTTCGGTGTCCATTCCAATAGGCGTATTACGTATTTCATTCTCCTCTATCTTCACCACGTTTCGCGTTACCGTCACCTACCCTAGACCTTGCTTTGCTACCAGCTATTATACTATATATATCCGCGTCTCCAAGGCGCGTTGATGTAAATGCTAGGAGATTGCTCTCCTACATGGAAAGATGAAACAAAAATGCCCGCGACCAACCAGGCCTAAGATGCGAAACGAATTCTAATGCAAGGTGAAGCAAGAAAGGAAAAAAAAATTAAGCATCCGCTGGTTTCCTTCCGACCATGAGGTACATGGGTGTGAAAAGCTTCTCGCGGCCACCGGCAACAAGGCAGTCAGCGGCCAGGGCAAGACTGTCGGCGGTCTTCTGAGTGCCCTTGGGGGCAAGACCAATTGTCTCAAGGCAACCAACGAACCTGTGGACGAGTCCACGTCCAACCTTGGTCATACGAAGGATGGTGGGGATGTCGCCAAGGGTGCTGATGTACTTGAGCTGACCAGACAGAGGCCAGTACCATGGGTAAGGGTCGTCCCTCTCAGCCAAATCCTCGTGGTGCTCCATGACGAAACCAGCCGCCTTCATGGCAGCGAGCGCAACCTCAACCTTCTCCATGTTGGAGATACCATCACCAATCTCGATACCAAGGCGGATCTCGCGGTGGTGAGGGTTGTCGTTATCGTACTTGTCGGTCATGAGCCACTCGTATACACCAAAGACACCGCCGGGCTTGAGGACGCGGAAAATCTCGCTGTAGATGCCCTCGAGCGACGGTGCGTGGACGGTAGCTTCGATGGCGTAGACGGCATCGAAGGAGTTGTCAGGGAAGGACATTTGCTGGGCGCACGTTAGTGGGGAATAGTACTAGGCGTCAGGCAATGCTTACCATAAAGTCACCCTTGACGAAGTTGAGCTTGTGTGAAAGACCCTCCTTCTCGGCGTAGGCAGTCGCACGCTCAATCTGGTAGTCGTTGTTGTTCAGGCCAGTGACGTTGACACCAGCGAACTTGACAATCTCGCGCGCAGGTCCACCAACACCACACCCAACGTCGAGAACGCGCATGTTGTCCTGGAGGTTCATCTTGTGGGCAAGGTAGTGCTCGTGACGGGCAATTGCCTGGTAAAAGGACTCGCCGTAGGCATAGCGACAGAAGTGGAAAGACTGGCCCCAACCATACTCGTATAGATCGGTAGCAAGGTTGTAGTAATGCCTGGTGAGGGTGGCGTACTCGTCTCGTCGTTCCTGTCACACGTTAGCCTACATGCTAGTGTTTAGGAGCCACCTGTTGCATACCTTGCGAGTCTCCTCGGTCTCGTCCTTTGCCGCCTTGTTGTCCCAATGCTTGAAGTACTCGTCAACGGCGGCTTGCTGAGCAGCCTTGTCCTTGCCGAGCATGGCCGTCATGCCACCGCGAGACTTTGCAGTCTGGCCGTGCATGGCCTTGTTAAACTCGGCATCGCGAGTATGGTCCTCCTTCTCAAGCGCAACGGGAGACATTGTAGATATTAGAAGGGATATAAAGAGTGATGTAAAAGTGGAACAGATGAAAGCGGGTGTCGGAGAAGCAATTCCAAAGGCGAGGACCCTGGAAACTTTATAAGAACGCAATGCTGGAGGGAAAGAGCGGTATGGGTAGGCAGGGTGGACAAATTCAAAGGGGGGAATCTGCAGTCGGCCAATCACAGCGCACTCTGTACGCGGTCTGGTCAACGGCACTAGCGGCTGCCCCCTCGTGGCGCGTGAAAGCCAAGCCTGGACATTTGTTCCTAGCGCCACTCCACCAACCTTGCTCATCAATCTTCGCCGCCCGTCGTCGCAATCAATCATCGCTGCGACCCACTCTCACGTACACAACGCCTGCTGATACGCTCATTGCCATCGCCAGAGTAGATTGCCGCAAGACATTCTCAATAATCACGACTGCTTGCGCGCTCCTTGCCCGCCATGCCGCCCCAGATCAAGAGCGACTTGAACCGCAGCGGCTGGGAGACGACTGACTTTCCGTCCGTCTGCGAAAAATGTCTGCCCGATAACCCCTATGTGCAGATGCTCAAGGAGGACTATGGCGCCGAGTGCAAGATTTGCACGCGACCCTTTACCATCTTCCGCTGGAAGGCCGACCGCACCTCCCGACAGAAGCGCACCAACATCTGCCTGACATGCGCGCGTCTCAAGAACTGCTGCCAGCACTGTATGCTGGATCTTTCGTTTGGTCTGCCCATTGTTGTCCGTGACGCGGCGCTGAAGATGGTTGCACCTGGCCCGCAGAGCGACATCAACCGACAATACTACGCGCAGGAACACGAGAAAGAAATCGAGGAGGGACGGGGAGCCATGGAAGCCTACGAAAAGACCGACGAGAAGGCGCGTGATCTTTTGAAGCGCCTCGCACAGAGCGAGCCATACTACAAGAAGCAACGACGGTTAGAGGCCGAGGCGGGCGAGAGCAGCGGACAAAAGGCGTTGCCAGCGCCCGGCGGTAGTGGTAGCGGAGGTGCAAGTGCAGGTGCGAGCCGCGAGAGCAACCACATCCCCGGACCCATCAGAACCCGAGACTCTCGCGGTCCTTCTGCACGAGGAGGTGTACGGCCAGGACGAGGAGGTCGCATGGGAGGTCCAGCCGCAGAGCCGAGTCCGCAAGACTGGCTACCACCTTCTGACCCCAACGTTGCATCGCTCTTTGTCACTGGTGTAGAGGACGATCTGCCAGAACACGAGATCCGCAAGCACTTTACACAATATGGCCAGCTCCGGTCGCTGGTTTGCTCGCACCGAGCGCACTGTGCATACGTCAACTACGCCAAGAGAGAGGATGCAGAGACTGCGGCAGCATCTCTCAAGGGCAAGGTAGTTATCAAGGGTTGCCCGATGCGAGTCACTTGGGGCAAGCCGAAGCAGCTGGACAGCCTGGACCAGAATGTCAGGATGCAATACGCAAAGGAAGGGCGTCAAGTGGCTGGATCATCGCGACGGGCCGCTGCCGCTTCTCAAGCCGCCATTGAGGCTGGTCCACAGAGCAGTCTTGACAGCATGGTCATTGCGCCGCCACCCGGTGCCGACGATGAAGTCCAATATGCCAGTCTGGCAGGCAACTAAACTAGTTTAATATTTCCTTGCATTGGGACGGCGTTTTGCGATGCGCGGATTGCATGCATGGGTATCACGATTCAATTTGTTATGGATAAAAAGCCTAGGACGAGCAGCACTTTGTTCCGCCTAATGTAGTTTTTCCCTTTCCCTTTTTGATGTCCTCGTTATCGCCTCGTTCGGTGTGCTCATGTATCCGTAGTTCTATAGATTGTTAGCCGGGAGGCGCCAATGCCAGCGATGTTGTATATTGCATACTGTATTTGCCATCTGGGTCCTCCGCTTGGCCCTGCACTACGTTCTCGCGCAGGAACTTGGACACCTCTTCTGCATGTACCAAAGACTTTTGCAGCTCCTCGCTTCCAATGCGCAGATTGCGATTTGACTCAAAGGTCTTGCGGACCTCTGCGCGGGCGGCCACGAGTGTGTGAGTGTCGCCTATCGCTGTGAGCATGTTTTCAAAATACAGTGAAGTGTCCGTACCTTGGAAGGCGATGCGCGCAGACCGCAGCAGATTCCGGTAAGCTGCCAATGCCATGGTGTGTTGACGTGAGAGTTGAATGGATAGCAAATAACGAGGGCGCGGAGGTCCGCAAAGAAGATTAATTGCACGTGATGCTGTCTTTCGGGAAGATCCCTGTCGTCGATCCAACAGTTGCGTCGGCGCTGATGTCAGGCCTCACAGAGGTCCACACACGAGCACGCACAACTGGCCTCTACAGTACAAATCGAGCTCCCACGCCGGGCTTCGATCTGCCACTGAGTCACCATGGTGTCTTTCTGGCCCTGGAAGGTGACTATCCTCTCTCACTACCTCCCGCTTTCTCACGCTAACGGCAACAGGGCAGCGAAGACGCCGCGTCTTTTGAGAGAACACTCAACGCCCTCACTGGCAAGATCAACAGAGCCGCCGCGCGAAATGACAAACAGAAGCAGCTTGCGCGCCGCGCGCGTGTCATGTGGACGCTATATGCTGGCTTTGCATATATTCTGATCGCCGTCGTCCTCACTTTTGTCACTGGCTGGCAGAATTGGGGTCCCATTGAGGGGTCTGTTGTCGCGGGCGGCCCACTACTGTACGTCCCACCTTTGGAGCCGTTAACGCGTCATATCTGGCTAACCACCGTGCCGCAGCATCTACGGTCTACGCTATGCGCTCATGAGCTACTTTGACTACCGCATTCGGAACACGGAGCATTACCTCGAAAAGTTGGATAAGGAGCGCGACGCCACTATCGAGCGTCTAAAGGAGGCCACAAAGTACAACTCAACGCAGCAACTGCTGGAGAAATACGGTGGTGCTTCGCCAAAGCCAAAAGAGTCGGTTCAGGATGAGGATGACTCTCCTGCTCGCAGCAGGTCAAGGGGACCCCAGAAGCCGCTACCGCCGCCAGGTCCACGCACTGGCATAGCTCCTCCGCCTACTGCAAACATCCACCGACCTCAGCCTCCCCAGCTTCCGACAACTCCGCAACAGGTGCCTTCGATTGTGACACCTCCACCTCCGCCATCGCTGCCTCCCCTCAATGCTCCCGGTGCTGAATTTGCATCCAATGCCTTTGAATCTCATCTGAACAAGCAGCAGCAGCAGCAGGAACCTGCCATACAACCCCCTACAGTCCCTGAAACCCACTGGTACGACCGTATTCTCGATGCCCTGCTCGGAGAAGACGAGACGCAGGCTAAGAACCGCTTCGCCCTAATCTGCACAGAATGCCGCCTCGTCAACGGCCAAGCACCCCCCGGCGCGCGTACACTGGAAGACGTCGGCCGCTGGCGCTGTGGCGGCTGTAGTGCATGGAACGGCAAGGAAAAGGTCCGTGAAGACGATGTTACACGCCTAGTCAAGGGCTGGGAGGCTGAACGCCGTGCGAAAAGCGAGGCTCATCTCCGCACGCAGAGTCCGGACGGAGGTATCGATTCCGACAATCGAGAGACGGAAGATGATGGCATTATGATTGGGGCTGACGAGGGGCTGGGCGTTCACGTTCCCACCGAGAGTACCGAGGATGATGATGCACCAAGGGCAAGGGTTACGAGGAGTAAGTCGAGGGGAAAGGCGAGGAAGTGAGAACTTGAATTCCAACGTGCATGATGGGGATTTTTCCTTTTTTTTCTTAGTTATTTTTTTCTTTCCTGTCAAAAATGGAGGGGATCGACTGCAAGACTAGCGCACAATGGCGGGGATGTATAAGGTATTTTTTTTATATAGGGTTAACCCGGCGGTTAGCCCTAGTCCTTGCAGTCTCCCCCTTTTTTTCCGTTCCTTTTTGTTGTGTTTGTAAAACTATGAAAGTCCTTTTGTTTTTGTCCATATCTAGAAACGGGGGGGAAGGGGGGTATCACTCCATGAAAACTCTTTTCCATGGTATTCACTGATAACCTTTTTTTTTTCGTCTTAAAAGTGTCGACTCTCTCCTTCTCTCCCACGAACAGTCTGTATACATCCCTCAACCAGATACCCCCCCATATTCCTATTAAATTTCCTCCTCACCCTCCTCCATCTCCCACCCCCCAAATAAGAATGAAAACAAAAAGTCAAATCACGCCAACATAGGAAACCCCAGCCATATCAAGCCTCTGACACAAAACAATCTCGAAATCAATCGCCCGATGACTCAATCATCACTCCACTCCTCGACCAAAAACCTACAGTGCACATTCCAATATTCCCACATAACGCGCCTTGTCTCATTCATCTCCAGCTCCTCTTCTTCCTCTCCCGCCGTGGCAGCAGCGGTAATAGTCAGGTACGCAGTGCTATTCCGTCCATCACCCACCACCACTGATCCTTTTGGCTGTTCTGGGTGCGACTCAGCGAGGGGCATGGGGGTGGTGGTGGTAGAGGAGGAGGGCGGTGCTGGGGTTGGGCGAAGGGCGGTTGTGGTAGTTGTGGTGGATTTGGGGCGAGGAGGGGCGGGAGCTCGTTTTTGGAGTTTTGTTGGGGTAGAAGGGGTGGTGGTGGTTGTGTTAATTTTATGGGTGGGCTTTTTGGAGAGGGAGAGGTGGCGGGAGAGGTTGGGAATGCTGCTGGATTTGGTGGTTAGGGGTATGCGGGTGCGGTGGGCGGTGGGTGCTGTGGTGTTTGTGGGTTGGGAAGTGGGTGACTTTTCTGTGCAGCGGAAGGGGATTATGCGGGACAGGTCTACGCTTGTGGCTTTTCGGGGAGGGGGAGAGGTGCTGGATGGAGGTGTTGTGGGGGGTTTGGGACATGTGGTGATGGGAAGCTTGTTAAGCCATGTACGTAGCCATGCAGATTTTGCGACTCCTGTGTCTTCTTTTGTTGAATGACATGTTGCAGAACGATCTTTTGCTGTGCTTTTGTAAGCCTGGATTCTATTGCTGTGGTGGATTACCAGCACCTTGGGTACTCATGGCAGCATTTCTATTCTTCTTCCGAAGAGTGTTTCTCTTCTTTAGCGGTGCATTTGTTCGTGTAGTGTCATAAGCAAAGGCCGTTCGTCCTTTCTGAGCATTAGGATTGGCATGTCCTCGCGAGGGTCGCGGGATAGGGCAGCTGTTACCGCGCCTTGTGCTGTGCTCAAATTGCCTTTCGATTTTGCATAGGGTGCAAATTTTGCGGACCTAATGATCTAGTCAGTAGTTCCTAATAGAACCGTTGAGTAGATGGTAGATATGATAATCATCTACACCGAGGTATAATGACATTTGAATCTCATAAGACAATGTATCATCAACTCTGGGGACGCAGATCCAGTACTTACACGCTCCATGTTGATTGTCGTACCGCGCCGCTTGACAATGTCGCTAAGATGCTGAGAGACTGGTCGTCCGAACAAGAAAACAGTAGCTTGGGCAATAGTGATCGTGTATAGAAAGGGTTCCTAACTGTCATTTCCTGTAATACACAAGCATCTTCACACCCTGTGCGGGGAAAGCGACAACTGCCGGAACAGGGTCGATGGAGGGTCTGCACCGGTATCATCAAAGAGACATCATCATGCACTATGAGAAAAGACAACCCAAGTACTGCACTAGAACCAACTCCATTTCCCCATTTCCATGGTTTCTTACACAATGGAAGGTCTGGACCTTGCAAATGCTTCAGTTGAAATTGTCCAAGTTTCGGTTGAGACTGGCAGCTTCACTTTCGACTCGACTTGGAAGCGCCCTATAGAACTTTGACTGCTTCCCCAAGAGTTCACCGGCCTCGTTTTAACGTTGGACAAGAAGCTCCTCGCATCTGGGCTGGCGGTTGATGAGCTTTTTCTGTTCTTGCCATATGAACTTCAGGTCCTTTTCTATAATCTTTCTTCCTTCCATCCATTCATTGGTATACTCTGTCTCCCAAATGAGCTCCATTATCTTCTTCAATGACGGCCAGATGATTTTGCTCCAGCAAGAACAGCATTAAGGCGTTATGCACAATCTGTACGCTGTGGTTTGTTGGTAAGGTTTTGAGCAACTTGTTAATCTCGTCGCAAGTGCATTTGTGCTGCCTGATGCGTTCATGGGCTTCGTCTAATGAATTCTTCTCTGCTTTAATAATATTGACTTCCTGTTCTTTCATCTTCTGCCACTCAGCATGTGCAACCTTGAGCCCATGTCTGCAATTTCCGATCTCCTGTACGATGAGTGTTTTCAGTTTGTTGCACAGAGTTGAGATGTTGACTGGGTGTTGAACTGGAAGGAGTAGTGGTTTCCAGTGATATAACCGTGTTGTGTGATGATGAAGGCGAAAGTGAAGATGGGGATGGAATCCGTTTGGTCTTTGGCTGTCATCGTCCACACTGATGAAATTCGTCCCGATATCCTAGCATCGGAGTTTAAGTTCTTGAGCATGCAATGAGGTCAGTAAACAAGTTGAATGAAGAAATGTGAGAACGGTTAATGTCAAGAGCTGGCAGCGACGCTAGCGACGTAATGGTTGTGATTACCACAAAAACACAGGGAATGAGTTAATGGCAACTTTTCAGGAAGGCGCATCTATACCACTGCCTTCTTAATGCAACGACATGCAGAGGACAAGGATTAGGTACCATCAAGTCCAGAGGCTACAAGTCTCAAGTAGGCGTATGGCATCACGCGCATGATTGGATTTAACATTCGAGTCGAGTAGATCTACATAAACTAATAATTCCTCAGTTCACCACATGTCACCTCATACAACATACATCAGCACATGGACGTAAACAAATACAATAACAAGTCGCTGCGTCGTCTGATAGCGCAGCTAGAAGGGTATCCCGAAACAAAAACAAAGCACAAATACAAAACCAGCTGCCAGGTGCAAATCCGAATCGCTCGCTTGCCCGTTGTCGCCATAATCATGAGTGTTCGTGAAGACTTAATAATAAATGCCCTGGCACACAAAAAAGGTCAGGAACAGTTCGTATCTTTCACTCGCGCAACAAACCACCAATGCCAAGACCTACACCTTGATCGACGCGTCCGCGCTTTGGCGGACTGGTCTGATTTCGCAAGTCCGCTGTTGATGGCATGCGGCCCCTCTTGAGCTCGTTTGCGCGAGTCAAGCCATGGCCCTTTTTGACCTGGCCGAAGATTTTGCTCTGCACAAGATTCGAAGGCTGCGAGGCCGGTGCAGACATGATGCCCTTTGCTGGGGGCGGTTGTTGCAGCAGGCTTCGTGCCATCTGGCTCGCTTGAGATTCCGGCACCTGGTCGTCTTCTCGGTCTGTGAAAGCCTCTTCTTCGTCAATGCTCGAGGCAGTGATGGTCGAATTGCTGCTCTGGCGCCGGATGCTTTCGGGCTTCTGCTGGTAGTGGACTGGGGGTGCTGACTGGGGAATGGTGGTTGGCGCAAAGAGGGGCGGTGTGCGAGGCACCTCGGCACGGGGGAAGGCAGCTCTCTGGTTGGGTGTTTGAGGCAGTGATGACATGGATTGTGCACCTCGCTGGTGACTGAAGCGTGCCCTTGGCGCCTGCACTCTGTTGGGAGTCGAAGGAGCCGTGGACGCGTCTTGGCTGAGCATCTTGTCGGCCAACAACAGAGCCTCAAAGTTGCTCTGGCTCCTGTTTTGCTGAGAGAGCGGGGGAGGCGGAACGCGATTGAGACGGTTTCTTGGAGTGGGCTGTGCGGGAGTGCCAAAGGTAGAGCGGGGCGAGGATTGCTCGATTTGCTCCAGCAGAGGGGCAATGTGGTCGCGGTTGTTGCGGATTCTCGTCTTGAGCCGGTCGTTTTCCTCGATGAGACTTGCCAGCTCGCCCTCGCGGTGCTCAGTCAAGCGCTTCTGCTGCTCCAGCATCTCTCGCAGCTCGTCGTTTTCGCTCTGGAGGACTTGGTTCTGGCGGGTCAGTTCAGAGACCATGACGGCATTGGCCGCGTTGGCCGAGTCCTGGTACGTCTGTTCTGGCGCGGCCATTGTGGCACGACGCTTCTCCTCGGCTTGCTGCAGCACGTCGAGCTCGCGCTGGGCCATGGCCAGCTCGACAGCCATGCGGCTCGCGGCTTCTTGGCTCTCCATGACGGCCATGTTGTGCTGCAGCTTGTAGTGGGCTGCCGAGAGTCGCATATCGCGCAGTGCGCTGGACAGGCTGTTGACCATGGCCCTCAGTTCCTGGACAGAGGCACTGTTGACCTGGTCCTGGGGATACAGGCCCGCGCCCAAGTCGGCCAGGGCAGACGCCTGGTCAGGCAGCTTGGTCGTGGGCGGGGGAGAGGTGAGCTGGGGAGTGGGGGGAGAAGGCGTCCGCATTGCCGCGCGAGCAGCGGGCGCCTGTGAGGACGAGGGGGGCGGCGTCATCGAGGACGTGGTGCGGGGGGCGGGCGAGGCCAGCTTGGCGGTGGTGCCTGGCGACGCGGGCTGGTGGTGGTGTTGAGGAGCGTGTTGGTGGGCGTCCATTGCGGCGCGGGAGCGCGACTTGTGCGTGTGTGGAGAAGGCGAGGACGGCGTCGGGGCGCGCTGTGGGCCGCGTGCGGTGGCGGGCAAGGAGTCGCAGGCGGTGGTGAGGGTGAAGGAAGGGCAAAATGGGCCGTGGTGGCAGACGTGTCGTGGGCGGCCGCAGCGTCGCGGGCCCAGTGCTGGCTGCCTTGGTTGCAGTGCGCGCAGGCGGCGCTAGGCCCAAACGGCCGCCATGTCGATAAAACACAGACAGCAGCGTGTCGGCTGGGCAACCGCGCCCTCCCGTTCACGCTCAGACTGGCTGCTGCGCCCGGCGCGGAGAATAACTCTGGCCCCAGCCAATTTGTCTTGTCGCCACACGATCCTCGACCCTCGCTCCCGGCCGGGCGTGCCTCTAGCTCCTTTGTCTGTCGATGCGAGTCTGCATGAACGCCTGCGGAACCCCTAGGCGTGAGCGTGACATCCTGTAGCGCCCAACACCATGGACCAGTCTTCGTCAACCCGCCCCTCGGGCATCCCCAGGCCCGCCCCCGCCTCTCGTCTGCCCGTCCTGCGCCAGTCGGCCAGCCAGTCGCAGCTGCGTGCCACCCCCTCGACCGAGCAACTGCGCAAGAAGCCCTCCTTGGCCTCCATCTCGCGCCCAACCGCCTCGACCCTGCAGAAGAAGACATCCAGGGCCTCGCTCGTCCTCCCCAACGGCCTCCCTCCTCCTGCTGCTGCTGCCGCCCCCTCGATTGCCGCGCCCCCGAGTTCAACCCCAGGACGGACCCCCTACTCCTCTTCCCGTAGAGTCAGCGGCATCCCCAACTTTGGCCAACGCCGCACCTCGACTGCTGCCTCGAGCGCTTCCTCCAACCACAGCGATGCTTCAGCCTTCAAGAAACCCCTGGCCCGGCCTGTCTCGTCCCAGCCCAAGGAATCGTCACGTCCAGCCTCGTCTTCTGTTCCTGGCGGTCCGGAAGACACATTGGGCCGCCTGGAAGGCTTCAGGTCCGCCTCAAGGGCATCTTCGCGCGCCAGCTCACGGGCAGCACACCATGAAAGCGACGCGGAACACGAGGCCGCCGTCTCAGACGGCTCGGACCAGCAGCGGCCCTCACTTTCGGAAAGAACCATAGAGAGTCTATCGCAACTCCCATCTTCACCAGCACCAAAGAAGGGAAGGCGCAGATCGAGCTTCTTCAACAGTGACAACAGCATGCCGCCACCGCTACGCCCGGCGTCGGCCACGTCCAACGGAAGCAGGCCATCGACCAGCGATGGCTCGCAACAGACCATCCCAGGGACTCCAAAGAGACTTGCTGTCCCGCCTACCAACAGAATGTCCATGACATCCCCAGGCAAGCGGAGTGCGAGTGCCAATGTCATTTCATCAGCTGTGACGCCTACCAGACAAACATCCCTTGTGCGCTCCGCGTCAACCGTTAAGAAGCAGCCACTATCGGCAGCCCACAATCTCCAAGATACACCCAAGCCGCGTTTGATGGCCAACACCAAGAATCCGGCTGCCCGCACTCCGAGAACCCGGGCGTCCCTCGGCAACATGTTTGCACAATCAACGTCGCCTCCCGGTACTGCCGTCAGTTCTCCAGTCACAAGTCACGAGACACCAGTGAAAAAGACACCAGACACCGTTCGGAGGGTCGCCAGCTCTTCAGCAGCTCTGCGAGACCATATTGCAAAAGCTAAAGCGGCAAAGAAGCCAGACATTGCTCCGGCACCCGTCGAAGCATCGCCAAAGGCTGCGAGCTCCTCAAATGCCTTGAGAGAACAGATTGCAAAGGCTAGGGAAGCTGCCAAGCGAGCAAGGGCCGAGCCCGTTAGGAACAGTACACCCCCTTCGGATGTCATTATTCCCGATCCAGCCGAAATTGCAACTTTCGACTTTGGTCTCAATGAAGACCCTTTTAACCAGCGCGCCAAGGGCGGCGCCTCTGTTCTGCGTCGGCGTATCGATACTGCTCGTGGAGATGGCCGCCTGAACATTGCTGCAATGGGCCTTAAAGAGATACCAGATGATGTATTATCAATGTATACTTATGATCCCGACGACACAAAGGTGGCGTGGGGCGAGGTCGTAGATCTTACTTCTATTCTTGCTGCGGATAATGAGCTTGAAATTATCCCAGACAGCATGTTTCCCGATGTTACAGTCGAAGACATGATTGACTCCGACGAGGCGGGTCCTCAGTTTGGTGGAGTCCAGAATATTGACTTGCACGGCAACATGCTTCAAGAGCTGCCCATGGGCCTGAGACGACTTACACAGTTGTCCAAACTGAACCTTGTAAGTTTTTCCTCAAGCCGGCGGGGTTCTCCTCCATCTGGCTCCACTTGTGTATTGTATGAAAGTGCTAACAATGCCCAGTCAAGGAACAAACTGTCCATGGAGGTATTTGACATTATTGCCCAAATACCCACTCTTCGGGAGTTAAAGCTAGCCGAGAACAACCTGGAAGGTCCCTTGTCACCAGCGCTGTGTGATCTTACGGCATTGGAGATTCTGGAACTGCAAGCAAATAAGCTAGATAGCCTCCCCAGTGGCTTCGAGCGCTTGACCCAACTCCGTACGCTTAATGTAACCGACAACCAGCTCCGCAGCATTCCCTCCGAGGTTTTCTCTTCCGCACTCATTGAGCTGCACGCATCTAAGAATCGCCTCGAGGGTGCTTTCTTTTCCAGAAATTCTGTAACGCATCTGCAAGAACTGCACGTGGCCCAGAACTCTCTTACGTCGCTATGCGAAGACGACTCAATTGATTTGCCCGCACTAAAAGTCTTGAATATCTCTATCAACCGATTTACCTCTTTGCCTGCAGTATCGGGTTGGAGCAATCTCATCACTCTACTAGTGGGAGAGAATAAACTCACAGCTTTGCCAGAAGGTTTCACCGCCCTTCAGCAGCTCCGTACTGCGGATTTTACTGGCAACGACATAACCCAGCTTGACGAAAAGATTGCACTTATGGAGAGTCTTGACCACCTTACTGTGGCTGCCAACCCTCTGCGTGATAGAAAATTCCTTTCCATGGGTACAGACGACTTGAAGCGTGACTTGGCCTCCCGGTTGCCAGCTGATGATCTCCCTGCCGAGGGTGATGAAGAATTTGTAAATGGAGATGCTCAAGAACCTCAATCCAAATGGGAACTTACCCCCTCTGGCACTTTGGATCTAGCAGGCAAGGATATGGACGAGCTTGAAGTTGACGATGCTACATCAGAAGTTCTTGTTAATGGCTTACGTCAACTCCAACTGCAGCGCAATAAGTTTATCGCTATCCCGCCTGTTGTTGGAACTTTTCAACACCTCACTGTTCTTGATCTTTCCAGGAACGCCATTGGAGTTGCATTGTCAGCGCCGCTTGAGCTCGCTCAACTTCGCGATCTTCGTCTCGCTAGCAACAAGCTGACAAGCTTGACACCACTGACGGCCCATCTCACAGCACCGCACCTTGTCACCTTGGACGTTTCAATAAATCGGCTGAGTGGTGCTCTGCCTACCCTTCACACCTCATTCCCGTCGCTCACCACTCTGTTGGCATCAGACAATAAGATTTCAGAGGTCTCTGCTGAAAGTCTGACGAACCTGAGGATTGTGAACCTTGGAAACAATGACATTGACCGCTTGGAGCCACGTATTGGCTTGCTCCAAGGCACTCTGACTGGCTTCGAGGTTGAAGGAAACAAGTTCAGGGTACCCAACCGACAAGTCCTACAAAAGGGTACAGATGCCGTTTTGACATGGCTTCGAGACAAGATACCAAGAGAGAGTTGGAAGAGTACTGACAGTGCCGGTACTGAATTCTTCGATGCTGATGATGGTGGCTTTTAGGTTTATCGGTTGGTATGTTAGACTAGAGCAGCAGGTTTTGGGAAAACAAGGCAGGTGTCTCTATGGGAGAGTCATTCTCTTTGACTATATTCCAGGTATTTTGTAATACTTTCATGTAGATATTTGCCCCATGGTAAAGGGTTTGGGAGGATTTTCTTGTAGACTTCTTCCTTGGTATATTTTCTTACTTTTCCTCCCTCACTTCTTTTTCTTTTCACACTTGCTATTTATATACTCGCGTGTCAAATGGGGGAATTGCTACAATGGCCGTATGGTGTTTGTTGTAAAATTAGTCATGGCGATAGGATTACGCAGAAAAATGCACAGCCCTATATCCTTTTAGAATGCAACTCGATAAAAACAAATTCGACTAATGGGTGATCACCATTATTGCTCATAATTTGGTTCAAACGTCAATGTCCCGAAGGATGTGCGCCGTCTCGTCGACCCACTTACTAGCGGACTAGCGTCGGCGAAACGATTTCCCGCCTGCTCGCCTCGCGCACGCTAAGCGGCACCTCGAAAATTCGCGGATTGTCGAGATTTCTTTCCCCGACAGCCGTACGATTCACTAACCACCAGGTCCGCCGTCGAGGTACGTTAGCCATTCCCGCATCACACCGAGCGCAATCGCAGCATTCAATTGTCAACGCGACACGCGATACGAAAAGGCGCAGTTGGATGACAGAGGGCTGATTCGAGCATAGACAATCCGATACAATGGCGATCAAGCACAACCAGCAGATTCAGAAGAATCACTTCCACAAGGACTGGTACGTTGAAGAAATGGGAAAAGTACTGCATCATTTCAGTAAACTAACTGCAAGACAGGCAACGCTACGTCCGCGTGCACTTCGACCAGGTAATTCCCCTCTCACCTCGCTGAGAGTAGTGGCGCCTGTGTACAAATTTCTGACATTGCAAACAGCCTGGCAAGAAGAAGTCCAGACGCAATGCTCGTGTTGCCAAGGCTGCAAAGGTCGCCCCCAGGCCTGTTGACAAGCTGAGGCCCATTGTCCGCTGCCCAAGTAAGTATTCTCCGCCGAATGCACTTGACAAAGTCGCTAACCGCCTTAGCCATCAAGTACAACCGCCGTGTCCGCCCCGGTCGTGGTTTCTCTCTTGCTGAGTTGAAGGGTAAATATCCTCTTCCAACATTGTTGAGCACTACTAACATGTTCAGCTGCCGGTATCCCCCGCAAGTTCGCTCGCACCATCGGTATCTCTGTCGACCCCCGCCGCCAGAACCTTTCCGAGGAGGGCCTCAAGGCCAACGTCGAGCGCCTCCAGGAGTACAGGAAGCGCCTCATCCTCTTCCCCCGCCGCAACGGCAAGACCAAGAACGGTGACGCCTCCGCCGAGGAAGTCAAGGCTGCCAAGAGCGGTGACAACCTCGTCAGCAACACCTCTGCCGTTTTCCCCATCAAGAACACCGTCCAGCTCGAGGAGGGCCCCATTGGCAACTACGAGGCTACCGAGAACGCTTACAGGAAGCTCCGTGACTCCCGCGCCGAGGCCCGCTACGTTGGTGCTCGCGAGAAGCGCGCCAAGGCCAAGGCTGAGGAGGCTGAAGCCAAGAAGAAATAAGCTAATCGCTGGTGAAGCGACTGTGTGGTTCTTTGCTATGGCTTACGACACTATAAAAGTCAGGATTACGATACGGCAATGGGTAGTCCCAGCGTGGGCAATCCCAGCATGGGCGGCGTCACGGTTAGGTCTGTCTAAGGTTGACAGCATGTGAATGATACCTAGTTTTTCAAATGCAAGCCGTGCCTCCCATTTTATGTTGTCATAGTTGTGTCCGCCACGAGGTAGTATTTGTATCACTAATGCACCGTCGCCGACTGAAATTTAGCATTGGAAACGTCTGATTGAAGACTCAATTCGTGGCTGGTAATGTGATCATCTATGGCAGTAGCCCGGTTTTGCTTCGTCCCGTATCTACCAAATTTCGGTCAAACTACAAGTCAGCCTCCTTTTTATCAATACGGACTTGGAGGAGAGTGCTGCTCAGCATTGACCAAGAGAAGACTTTGGTCTACCCATACATGTTCTGACAATCCAAAGGTAACGGCGAAAAAAAAAATAAGAGACCGAATTGAATTCACAAGGGGTGCAGTCTACACTCTACTTTTATCACCCAGTCAATCTCCAAAAGAAGTAAAAACATGCACACTGACAAAACAAAAGGATTGCATGTCTAAAGTCATTTCATTCATTTCAATCATGAAAAGGTATCATCAATCCATAGATATGTATATCAATATCCTTATTAAAAAAAAAAAAAGAACACTCGCGCTCCCCAGAACCAATCCCAAAAAACTCTTACTACGATTGCATATTGAAATCCCAAACATTCGACGCATCCAAATCCAATGGAGCCTGAAAATCCAGAATATCGCCATCTGGAAGTGGAAGCTGGGCCTCGGAGTCTGGGTAACTAGTTGCAGATCCTTGGTAGTTGGATGGAGGAGCAGGAGGAGGGTGAGGAAGAGGAAGGGGAAAGTTGAGTTGTTGTTGTTGTTGTTGTTGTTGTTGTCGTTGATGCTGGCCTGTTGGTAGTGGTTGTGGTGGTGCTCCAGCAAGGTTTTGAGGGTGTACATCGCGCATGATATCGTCGATACCCCAGTTCTGAAAAAGCGACGTAGCAGAATCCGCTGTGGGTGCGGTGGTCATCATAGGTGCAGCGCCCGCACTACCGGTGGCAGGACTCTTCTCACTCGCACTCGTGCGGCCGCCCTCGTCTTCATCCTCGGTTGTTGTTGTTGTCGCCGTCGTCGTTGTCGTTGTGTTTCGACCCCCCATCTCCAACACAGCATCATCCAGCATGCTGCTCAAGCAGCGGGCTGCCAGGAACGCCATGTCTGATTTCCGACCAAGATACCACAGACCCTCGATGCAATCTCCGCATCGCGCCCGCGCTTGCTCGCGTTCTTCGCCTGTGAAGTCGGTCGAGGCCGCGATGGACACGAGTATGTAGCCTGCTCTGCACAGGGACCGCACGAAGACGATGGTCCACGGTTCCGTCAACAGTGCCGCTTCACTGAGCGCAAAATGGAATTCGCTCCGTACACCCCCGGCTGCGGCCGCGGCCGCGGCTGCCGCAAATTCCTCTTCGCTCTGCGTCGCCGGATGTATACTCGCCAGACTCAGATCCGCAACCGCGAGCGCATTCTGGCGACGCAGCGTAGCCACGAGGTTGGAAGACAAGCGGCAAGCTCGCTCGTTGGGGAGCGAGAGGGCTGCAGTGTCGATTGTGTGAAGGAGGTCCGAAAGGAGGAAAACACCGAGATGCCAGTGCCCCGCGAGAAGAATGTACCAGGATTGGATGCGGGTAGGGAGCGTGGCGTGATGGGTTATGCAGTCTGAGATGAAGGGAGCGTAGGTGCGGGACCAGTACGTGTATACTTGGAAGGCGGCGTTGATGGCGGACTAGATTCGTTTCTGTTAGTATATCATCTTGAGGATACTGAGAAATTGATGGATTGTGCAAATGAACTTTCCAAGTTCCCTTTAAATTTGATGACGGGATTGACTCACTTCTAGTTTATCTGCTGATGCTTGTCGCGAGACTAAGGTTTGAATCTGGGATACCCGTCGATACAAAAGCACTTTTACCGGCGCGGCGGAACTCAACGTCGATGCGGCGAGTTTGTAACTGCATGGCCATCTCGTTGCTTTGGGGTCTACTTGCGAGTCTGGGTTGCGCATGAACAAGTCGCCCCATACTTTGTTGTCTTCTGGGTCCTTAGATGCCCCACTGTCCACGGTCGGGGCGTCAACGGTGGCGTCGGGAGGAACAGGATGGAACTGAGTGTTGAACATGTTTGGTATCACTGGCCATGCGGTCGAGGCAGATGTGGCGGCGGCGGGAGGAGTGGGTTTGCGGCTCTTTGGTCGAGGGAGTTCGCAGTCTTCGTCGTCGACGACGACTGTGCGTTCTGAAATCGTAGCGGAAAGTGTGTCGAACATGACGCCGAGCCAGTACAGCAGGTTGAAGGTATCGCGGTCTTCTTGTTGGAGAGGGTCTTGGAACTCTCCGTCTGCTGTTCTGGGCATGGTTTGTTCTGCGCGTTCCAGTGAACGTCGCTGAGCCATCATTTGGCGCAATGCTAGTTCCAGAAATATCGGTGACTCATCGTCTTGTATGATGCTCTTGAAGTATTCGTACTTGGCTTTCAGTTGGGACATGCTGTACGGAAATGGGCGGGTTATATCGAGAGGCCGTTGTGTGAGCGAGAAGATGATCATTGCGAAGACGATGCGGAACGAATCAATTCCAGCTGCACGGTGAAGTATCTGGGATGTCTGGTGCCACAGACCTTCTTGCATTGACCGCTCAAAGTAGTTCGACTCTGGGAATTCGTCCGTCGAGAAGTTGTAATCTGTCGATCGAGCCCGCGAACCTCGGTCACCGGCTTGAGCCCATTGCGATGCAAAGGCCACAACGGCCATGTTGAGTGCTTTAGAAGCTGTACGCTCTTCCTCAGCCGTTAAAGCTCGTATACGAATGGAGTTGTACGCTCGGTCAAGCTGGATGACGCGGTTGTACATTCGATTACCCCATGACGAACCCCATTCCCTGTTTGTTCTCCCTGATGATAAGACAGACGTTTTATGTTTCTGTAGTGTGTACGGACAGTTGTGCTCGGTCAGCCAGCATGAAAGGGCGTTTTCCATGCTGTCGTTGTAAATCCGAAGTAGGCCGTTGGTTACGAAACCACGTGAAGTCCTTTCCCCTAGGAGCATGTCTTTGAACTGAAATGAACCCTCACCCATCATCCGCTTATCTTCAAACCGTTCATTGAATGAGGATCGTTGGGAGTGTGATGACGACAAGAACGGGCTTCGTCCATAGCTCTTGCGTGATCGCACTGGTACCAGATCGCCAGCATAGCTCGACCCGCTCATCTCGTTATCTAAATCCTCCGACTGTGGGTTGTTTGAGTCATCTTCTTGATCCCCCTCTTCCCCGAAAGACTTTGCGGAGCGTCTTCTTCGGTCAGCCATCTCGAAACTAGCGTTGCTCTGGAAGCCGTGATGCTGAGTCGTGAATCCTTCAATGCTGTCATTGCTACTCTGAGTCCCAGATCTTGTCCTCTTCCGTTGGAGTTCTTGGTTTGAGTTGGTAGTAGCTTTCAACCAGTTGAAAGTGCAGGCCTGGTTTTTTCGGAGGCAGTTCGAACAGGATTGGCCTGTAAAGTCAGCAAATCTTTCTGCATCGCAGGCTCTTTTGCTGCGTCGACACGCATCACAACTGCGTCTTTGGCGGCGGCGAGGGGGATCGGCTAAAGCAGATGGCTTGGCCACGTAAGGCGGAGGAGGTGGTTGTGATGACTTGTCAATGTTCTCCGGGACCTCCTTCATAGTACTGCCTTCGAACGTCTTGAGCATCTTGGATGTTTTGAGCGTGCACACACACACGAGATGACAGACCAGATAGACTCATCAATAGTGCCCCAGGGGCAGAGACTATAGCGGATACTTGAGGCAACATGGATGCAAGCACTGCAGAGCACGGTGTCCTGGTCCCTGCAACGACCCCGCTTTTTTATATTCACTGTACCCATTGCGGGGGATGAACTGCGAGGATGCGAAATCTTAGACCTATTCCAAAACGTCATGACCGAGTCTTGGTTTCAAAACCGATGGCTGTCGGGCTGATGTTCCGCTACGTGCCGCTTACGCCGTGGACCATTCACAACGTGATCGCCAGAGTGAGGCGCTGCTCTTAGTTAGGATCATGTAACAGCACAAACATATGGAAATCGGGCACACGCGCTGGGCGGTGACGAATTACACGTGAAATGCATTGGCGTTCGGTGTTTTTTTCCCTCAGGAATAGCGCCTTTTCGGCCGTTTTGGTCAAACCTGGATCCCTAGCTGAAGCGCTTGCTTCCGCATCGCCATTTTCCATCAACCAAACGAAAACACCTGCCAGTTTGAGCATGTCATCAAATCCACTACTGTACTCTGTCTCGCCAACTCCGTTATGATGCCTTCCCTATTGCGATTGTAGATGCAGTGCTTGTTCGAGCATGAAGAAGCAGTACTTGCGTGGCAATAATGCCTGTATCTTACTCCCATCAACACAGCCACTAGAAGCCGAGGAACCTTGCCCGAAATGATGTGCTTCCCCGGCCTTCTCTCTGCGATGAGCCGCTCGATATAAACGTTGAGCAATATTCATGCGGCCCGTTTCTAGGCATAGAATAGATCTCGGGAGTATATAGCGTTCGTTAAAATCGATGTCAGGACCGGGATACCTTGATAACGGAATCTCGGAAGGTATGATTAGAACCTGGAACGATTGATTTGCAATGGTTGGCCCGAGAAGCTTCGCACATGTCGCTTGACGTGACATTCACTTGACGTGACATTCATGAGAGGCTGTGCTAACAATCGTTATCAACCATTGATCCGATCATGGATCAAAATATTGAGTTGAATTTGCAGACTTACTGACGTGTCCAAGCGGCTCTGAAACCCGAGAAGTCGTTGCTTTGGACTAGAGAAAGCCCGGAAGATAGCCCCTGACAGGGAGTAGAGAATGTTTCCTTTGCAGCATATCTCGCCGCCAATTATCAAGTCACGATGTCATGGTGGTCCATCTGTCCGGGATTGCTTTGCACGCGCTCTTCAAGAATCTTCGGTACTTGATCACGGCTAATCGAATACGCAAAAGTGTGCAGCATTGACACACGTGGCTTCAACGTTATATTCGTCAATACAGGTGTGGTGTGCGTAATCTTCGACCAAAGCTTCCAAGGATGAGATTCTCTCTATTGAAGCCGTAGATAGATGCGCTCGAGGGCTGCGTTCAGAGTCTGTGCTCCTGTCGCATGTTCTCCATGCATTGTCATGACATCTTCTGATCGCTCGCAAAACACCTCCAAGCCTCACTAAAATCGTAAAAGAGCGGTCGACGGGTACTGGTTTCCGAGTTGGGAAATTGGTCCAATCCAGAGGGTCGACGGGAGTGCCTCCATTTCTTATCAGAGAAGGTATCTGCAAGTCCAGCCGTCTGAGCCAGTCGGATGCAAAGAGGGACGGCTCGAGTTGTCGGGTCTATCATCCCGTCTGTCTCTGAGAAGCGAGCTTTGATCCGTTTGGGCATAATTCCATCTCTTCCGATTTGCCTGGGCCCAAGGTTACCTTCTAACCGAGATGCGTCGCAAGTGCGTTTAGTACGATTGCTTCGGCACTTGACGTGATCTCAAAATCTACCGTCGAGGATCTTAGGCCCGTGATTACACGATTTGTCCTTCTCGGCTTCCCGGGCAGATAGGTCTTAACTATTTTTTTTGCAGGAATACAACAACCGCCCTGGTATGCGATCTGCCCTGTCATGTGACTTGCTCTGTATGCGCGAAAAATCGTGAGCTGTTGGTAAAATGTTGGAAGGTATTCTGGGGGTGGCTTTTTCTGAGCTGGATTAGGTCTCGAAGGGCGTGAGGGAAGCGTATCTCCAAACAGAACGGTATACTTAAACTCTGCAGGATGAACAGAGAAGTCAATTTCCTGCAAATATACATGACGGGGACACCTGCAATTTGAATCATGACGTTTTGAATCGGCCGGCCATTCTATTCTGTATCGGTACCGAAGAATCGAAAGATAAAGCATGAATTTCCCGATACAGAATTCGGCGTCATTGATCCGCAGGACGCTTTGTCGTCGCAAAGCCCGCTTGTATTCTTTTCCCTGTAAGAGTCGTCGGAATACCGCGGCACATCCTCGACTAGCTCGAAGTGGTGGATATTGCGGAAGCGGTCCGGAAGCGGATCGGAAGCGAGATCAAAGCCATTTGGTAATCAGATAGAATACCGTAAACAAAAGGGTGTGAACATCAAAATTTCTTTTTCATTTGTTCTCCTTTCTTGACGAGCCAGGCCATAGTTAGAGGTTGCGAACCGCTGCGAAGAGGTATGTATGCGCCGCTTGCTGTTGTAAAGAATCCAATCTTCTCCCGCTGGGTTTATAGTATCCTGTCGTTCTGATGACTATGTTGTTTACAGGAGTTTCGCTTTTGTGATTTCTACAAAGCATTAGCTGGTCATGGATGCTGGCTATTTTGGATTGAAAAGTGCCAGATGAATTGGGGATACGCATCACCCTGGCCCAGAGTGCATATTGCGCTGGAAAGTCATCCCGTCTCGGCGTGGAACGCCCACCAGACGTCCAGACTGATGAAACGCACCAACCTCAATATCGATGCGCAAAACTTGGTCGCAGGCCTCCTAGCACTTCCATGTAGCTTCTCTATGCTGATATATCGTCTTGGTGATCATCTTTGGTATCGTTTTCATTCATACCCGCATTATCGAGTCCTTCACGCTGACACGTTGGAGCAAGGTACTCGGGACAAAACTGACTTTCTGTGAGTTGCAGCACAAACCAAAGACGTTAGGATCGAAACGCTGAAGGAAGGATTGCTTGGTGATCCTAGTCTCAATACTCAACATACCTGCCATGCATGTCGTCTCATTTACAGTGTCTGCACCGACGTGCTACGTCCAAACATGCAGTCTACTAGTTACCGCAAAATGACGTGTTTTTAAACCCATTTGGGCATAGAGCTGCTGCATAGCTTTCCCCCTACTGTTAATCATTAGCTAATGGTCGAAGGGTCATGGTTCCTTCCTTTTAGTTTGAAGATCCCCCGCTTCCTCTTCCGCTATCGCCTTCACTACACCGACACCCGCTAGGATGGATCATGGGTCGAGAGCTACCAGTGCTTATTATGACTACATACCAAGACGTGGGAGCGTCGTGGTCGGCCGATATCCTCAGGTCGATTCGCATTACCTACTGGCAGAAAGCCGTCTTTCAGGCCACCAGCGAAATGGCTTGACGACTGAGCCTTGCTTCTTTTTTACACCAACACATTCGCAAGCAAAATGAACATCTCAATCTGTTTCTCCAAGGATTAGGGCGAGGCCCCTGTCGAAGCTCATGGGCTCAAAATGCCACCTTTTATCTTCCGACGAGCTTACCAATCGTGGCTACAAACTGCACGTGGATGCTTGGTGATCTCAGAACAGTGGGTCTCGGAAACGGGCGCGGCATGGGATGTGCTCATTCGACCCTGAACAAACGGGTTGACAAACCCTGCAACAATAACACCAGCTCAGCAAGCTAGGGGCGTCCGCCTCACTTGTGGTCTGAGTAGACGATTACGAGGGAGGAAGAGGCACAGCATATATACATTGCACAGGCACGCGACGTCCTACAGCCGAAAGCAAAGGGGTTCATCGGATTAGCTGCCAATAGGGGCACAGCCATCAATGGGCAAGCTTCAGGTTCTCAGCATACCGGATGCCCAGCAGGCTTATCTTTGGTTCGAGCTAACAGACTGAATGGGGTTTTCTGCAAGAAGTAGCGGGCGATAGTTTCGTCTGCCATAAGGCGTGCGCGTCATATCCGTTTCCCAGGAGCACAGCCTCGGTAATACGGGTGGCTAGCATTGGAGTTGCTTCCGCGCGGGACAAAGAGGGCATCGATTTACTTCGCTTTACCCGCATGCAAAATCACGTGGATACGACTATGCAGAACGGCGCAAGTTGGCAGAATAACAGCAAATGAGTACAGAAAAAAGGGCATCCAGAGCGCTCACATTCGTAGGACGCTTCATGTTTCTTGGACGGATACCATCATGCTCCGCTTGACATTTTTCGACACCGAATACTGCATACCGTCAACCAACTGGGAACACGAGTCGGCATAGTTCCCTTTCAATGCCAACGACTGCGAATCTCGCCACTCAGCAACGCCCCCCGATATGCCACCCAAATTCCATCCGGCCAATTAGTCCGTCTACAATGACACCGCATCTTGGTTCTGCTACTTCATCCGTCAGACCCCAGCAAAAGCACTCGAATCCACAAAAGTCACATTCCCACTCGTCTTTTGCACTCCCCTTTCCCCTCCTCACCATCTGCATATGACGCGTGTCCAGCGGCGCAAAATACGCAAAATACGCATTAACATCCCACTGCGGCTCCGCCTCTCCCCGCTTCGCTTCAGAGCCGCAAGGTGACGTCCCAAAAACCATGCCTTCCGCATCTCTCTGAGCTGCTGCTGCAGCAGCATCACCATGCAGAAACAAGCCTTGGTAGGCACAATTCTGCCATGTCTCCCGCGCAATAGAAGTAGATGGTGGAGTTATACCGCCCGGCGACGTATTAGAGCCGCATGCATACCACCACGAACCCACCCCGCTTTCATCCCATGTCCTGTGCATTGAAGGATCCGTCCGTGCTGGGCTTCCGCCCGCAAACCCAAGTTGACGCCGTATGCTTTCCTCGCTGAAACCTTGATCCAGATTCGCACACTCGGGCTCTCCAGGTTCCGCGCTGGATCCAGCATACTCGCTGTGTCCGTACATGTGCTCGCTCGCACTTTGACACCACCGATTATTCGTTTTCGCATCGAGATGCTGCGGGGAAACTGGTTTGTCGTTTCCACTAGACTCTGTGCGGACCGGTGACTTTCGCGGCTTTTTCTTGCTGTGGCGTCCAGCCATATTGGCACAGAAACAGTAGGGAAGAAAAAGGGAAGAGGAGAAGAGGATATGTGCTTGTAGATGAGGAAACTCGACTTGAAAAGGTGAGGTTGCCGAACATATGAGAGAAGCTTTATATCGAGTGTTTGAAGGTATGTTGTGATAGTGGTGTTTGGGAGAGTCAAGGGCAACAGGTAAGTGAATATCGTGAAGGTGAAAGTAATTGAAGTGATGACTAGACCGAGTCATGTGTAAACATCAAACTGATAAATCTAGGCAAAAAGATTCAATTCCTTTAGCTCATGACCTTATTTTGCTCAAGCAACACACTCAATGTACGGGAAGTGACCAGCATCTACATCACAGCCCCCTTTTCTTTTCTCCGACCCAACCAATATATTCACAATTGCAAACCAAAGTCTAGATTCTAACCAAGCTTCTCACCCGTAAGCTTGAACAGCATACTGCCACTCCCCGGCTCACTAACCACAATCGCCTGCGCCAGCTTCTCCTCGGTGATATCCGGAAACCTTTTCTTGTAGTACTTGTCTACCCAAGCCTTCTTCACAGCCTCGACCTTGTCCTTGGGCACGAGATGGACACTGCATCCACCCCAGCCGGCGCCCGTGAGGCGACTACCACATGAGCCCGCTGCACGCGCCAAGTCGCACAGCTCGTCTAGCTCTGGGCAGCTGCAGTCGTATATCTCGCGACACGAGTCCTGTGTTGTGTTCATGAGGTCACCGAGGGATTGCAGGTAGTCCTTGTCTTTTGAAGGCGGGGATGCGAGGAGCGAGCGGAACTTAATGACGCGGAGGGCTTCTGTGAAGACGTGCAGGGCGCGTTGGCGGAGCATGAATTTGTCGGCGCGGACGGGGAACTTGGACATGTAGCGCTGGTTTAGCTCGTCGACGGAGATGCCGAGGAGGCCGCTGATTTGTTCCCGCGTGTAGCCCTCTTCTTGTGGGAGGTAGTTTTCTGTGTGTTGGATCAACTTTGTGAGTTGGGTCTCGAACTCTGCGACGGAGATTTTGGTGTTGTCGGCTACGCCTTCTTTATCTTCGAAGTAGGTGTCATGGAAGCCGCGTAGACTGACTCCTAGTGGTGAGGAATCTGTTGGGAGAGGCTTTTTCAAACCAAATGCCTTTGCTAGAAAAACTGCTGCCAGAGTGCACTCTACTACACGCAGATTGTAGCATACTGGGGCTGTGACATGCTTGTCGGCTGCAACGAAACTTTGAGCTGTGACAAAGGCGAGCTCTGGGTTGGTTTGTGGGAATTCAATGTTTGTGCACTTGAGGCTAGGCTTGAATGAAACATAGAGGGCAGAGCCGCGCAGAGAGAAGACTGATGCTGCTTGATCCATGCTGAAACATGTTAGTTATGAAGACAACGAACCGAGGTGTTTGCTTACCCTCCGGAGTTCACACCGACTGAACGCTCAGATACAATTGCAAGCTCGCATAATTCAGTCTTGTCGATGTTTTGCTCACCATTAGCGCTCAGCACAGCCAATGCACTCGTGCAGACAACAGAGGCCGAACTTGAGAGTCCACCACCGCTCGGGACAGTTCCGTCGCATACAATATCCATTCCGACTGACGTGAATTTACCGCGCTTCTTCTGCAGAAGCTGGGTTACACCCTTGAGACCGGACTTGAAATAGTTGGTCCACTCATGTTCTGTCGCATCAATTGGAATCTCTCCCTCAGGGATATCGAACTCGCGCGTGGGGAATTTCTCTGAGTTGAGGTTTGCAATGCGTACACGGGGCTTCTCATCGCATGGCCGGACAGCAACTGCCATGATGAAGTCGGCTGTGATGGCCATTGGTAGTACCTCGTAGAGAGAGTAATCAATGTGCTATGTATTGTGAGCCGCAAATCATCTAACAATCTACCATAGTGTTTACCTCGCCAATAATATTCACACGACCAGGACTCCTGGCGACAAAGTCTGCCTGCTTGCCGTAGAGGTCTTTGAATCTGGCTAGCAAGCTGTCCCATCGCTTAGTCTCGACTGGGAAAGCGTCCTCTGGGTAGATGTCGCGTAGCGACGATGCCGTTGGAACTTCCATGTTGACAAATGTGGACGTGGTTTGATGGGCAATCTGAACGGCAAACAAAGAAGGGCCAGAGGAAATCAGGCGACAAAAAGTTTGAGAAACAGGGAAGAGGATTCAATTTGAATTCGCGGAGAGTCGCAAGATCTCGCAGACTGGCGCAGCGGGGTCCAACTGACGACAAGTGGGGTCCCCAAGCTTAGCCATTTAAAGAAGTGCATCCGACGACACCAGATCCGGTCCGTCGACTGCATCGAGCTGCAGGTACCGTCTTAGTTCCGATGGCGCACTCTTCTCCAGGGTACAAGCCACAAGTCTGATCAGCTGCCAGTGCAAGCGCCATTGACAGGCGCTGGACCCTAGATCCACGGATTACTTAGGCTGTTGTTATAGCTTCGCTTTCAACGACGTCGGACATGTCCAGATGGCCAACATTCGCCAGTGCCCGATGCATTGCAAATGCGAATGCTGAGTTGACTCAGGCTGAGCGCGCCAGTGTCGCTGTAAACCAAAGTAGAAAGATCCAAGGTGAGAAAAGTCGAATTGGACATTTTGGGCTTTTTTTGTTTCCTATTTGGTGGGATACGTGCTTAGCCCAGACCTCGTCCCCGGCCACGCAGTCCCCGCCCTATGCCACTGCCGGCTCTGCCCCTAGTAGAATCGCTGCGGCTGATACCTCGTCCTCCCTGCCCGCCTACTCCGACATAATTTCCTGTAGACGATGTCGAAGCACCCCGCGGTCGGCCCCTGCCCCTGCCCCGCGTGCCTGGTTTTGCTGCAGCTTCGGCCCGTTGACGGTCTTCTTCAATCTTCCTGGCTGCCGCTTCTCTCCGTGCCTGCTCTTCAGCTGCGCGACGTTGTGCAGCCTGCTGACGATGCGCTTGCTCTTCTTCGATATCAACTAGATCTTGTGACGCGCCTTGCCATTGTGGGTTTAGAATAAGGCGCTGGTTGTGTTCAGTTTGCGACAGGATGCGGGTCCATGTCTGCAGTAGGGTGGATGCATTTTGCACAGTGCGGGCCACGGTCTTAGAAGCAAGTCAGCTGAGGCATTGTGTGTCTTCCGAATTTGTCCCTTACAGCCATGTTGTCTTTGGCCTTTTGTAGGCTCTCAATGACACCCTCAATGACTTTGTTCACGTTTCGTATGCTCTCTAGCTCCCTGCGCAAAGCCTCCTCTCGCGCCTCTTCGGCAGTATAATGTGACTCTTTTGCGCGTGGCCTGGAGCCGGTGGTGCCTTCTGCCTCGCTTTCGACATCTTTTGTCTTGTTCGTTTTGCGCGCTGCGGGGGTGTCGAACAACGCGTCGCCGTCCGTGTCGGAGTCGGAGAGGTGCAGCGCGCCGAGATTTGGTGGATCCATTGTGCGCCGTTTTGCTTGCGTGTCCGCAGAAGAGCAGAACACGTAGGACTGCTCGAGCTGGCCGGGTTTCAGGCGAGTTGACAGGTGTTTGGCGTGTTTAACGTATTTGGGTTGGCGGGGCAGGCGTTAGGCGGTTAGGGCAGGCCGGGGGGTGGAGGGTCCGGGCGTTTGTTGATGTGCGCCCGCCCTGACCGCTTTGCCAAGGAACAGCACCCGCCATCTCCCAGCCTCGTCACTTCCTTCATCTTGCATCGACCCTTCCCTATCTGAGGCAGCCCCCATTGTCTCCACCCGCCCTTGGACTGCACCTTCACCCTCACCCTCACCACTCAGCCCAACTATCGCATCCACGCCCGCGCATATCGCTACAGCATCTGTTGAGTCTTGGGACAAGTGCGCGCAGTGTCATTGGAGCTTCGCTTGACTTGTTTTGATTTTGGATACCCACTATTCATACCCATTGCTACACCAACATCGCAACCGCCCCCCCATAAACAAACACGCAAACACCCAACATGGAGCGCACCCCGTCGCCGCCCCGTCGCCTGCGCACTCCGCCTGCACCGCATCATGGAGACAACTACGAGCCCTTTTCACCGCGTCGGTCCAGCAGAGTCGCCGCTCGACGCGACATTCACATTCACCACGCGCAATCAACCCCACGAGCTAGGCGCGACGTGACTCCCACAGCTATGTCAAAGTCACCAGCTGTCCACGCAAATGCCTTGGCTCTCTCACCTCCCTCGTCACCTCAGCAACTCCGCTCACCACGCTCTACCCGCCGCGCACCCTTGGACTCTACTCTGCACGACTCCGACTCCGATTGCGCTGCACCATCTTCAAGTCGACGCCTCCTCTTCTCCGCATCAATGGCGCCGGGCATGCTACCAACGCCAGCTAAGACGCCCCGCAAGCGCCGCGTCGACGACGTGAGTTCAACTGCGCGAGTCTTGTTCCCTACCAACCGGCCTTCTACCATTGACGAGGCCATGCCAACTCCCCGCAAATCGCGCAAGACCAAGGATCTTTATACTCTCGAAAGTTTCGCAAAGCACATGGACGAGACCACAGAAAAAATTCCCATCTACACGGATTCCAAGGAACGCATACCCACTCCTGGCGCCCAAACCGAAGAGAACCCGTTCCTCACCACCAAGGGCAAGGGAAAAGCAAAGAGAGCCCCACAAAAGGCCAAGAAGACGCTGGACATGAAGTCGGCTAAGATGGAGGAATCAGTCGATCGTGACGAGGGTATGGTTTACATCTTCCGTGGTCGCAAGATTTTCCGCAAGTTTCACGACGATGCTCCATCTGGCGCCTCGGACGCCGAGCAAGAAGACGAACTCTCTGCCGATGACAGACGAGTTCGCCGCCAGATTGGTCATGAGGCCCGTCGCCCGCTCACTCGGTCATCTATCAAACCAAAACTGCTGTTCCAGGCCGAGATCAAAGAGCGCAACCGCGCGAACGGTATCGAGGATGACGATGACGAAGAAGCGACAACCGACATTGAGCCGACAGTTGCTACGCCAAGCCGGAACAAGGGCAAGAGCGTTGTTCAAGCACCATCTCTAGCCACCACACCGCCACCCACTGTTCGCAAATTCAAGAAGGGTAAGTTTTTCCAGTCGTTCCTCCTGAGTTCTCTGATACTAACTTAAACCCAGAAATTTCTTTCGACTCTTGGACGCGAGTCAAATCAGCACATAGCTCTAGCAGTTCAGCAAAATCATCCAAGAAACGTAGTGGGGAGCCGCTTGAACGCGAGACCAGCGACAAGCGAGCTCGAAGTGAGCATTCCACCTCTTTCCTGTCAATCGACAAGGTCTAACGGCCATATGCAGCCCGTTCGTCTTGATGTTAGTTTGCGTAATCGACGGGAATGGCGGAACAATGGCCATTGTCACTTACCCGATTAGGTCTCTGGCATGTTCTGGTGCATAACCCGTTTTTGGTCCCATTTGCATAGCAAGCGTTGTTTTTGTCTTACCTGATCTTCTTCTTTTCTTCTTGCTCTTTTTTCCCACCTCTTTTTGTTTTTTCCTTCTTTCTAGAAAGAAAAGGATACCCCATGATTACGAAAGAAGGGGAGAAAAAAGTGTCTGACAGCTTGAAGCCAGCACTTTTTTTTCCAGTAGCTCACTCTGGTGTCGCGAGCCGAGCTTCTTTTTAATTTCTGTAATGTTTGGGGGAGAGATGCAAGGGCTCCGACCACGTTCGTTGATTGCCCCACATATTAAGGGAGGAAGGGTGTGTAGGTAGCGTACATATATAGATAACGAGCTGCGACTCGGAAATGTTAGGGACCGTTTGGTCCCCCCTCGGGCGCCTCTGGACAGGGTCGAGGGGAAACAAAGGAGGTAATGAACGGGGGAGGAGTAAAGGCCATTTTTGTAGTATAGATGAATGAGAAAATATCGAGATATAGAAATTGCTCATGCCTGTGCTTAAAAATGCTAATTATACAAATGAATACATACATAAATTCTACTACTAATACAATGCGTTCTCATATGCCTTCCCAGCACCAGGCCCCAGAATGCAGGAAACAAAACTACTTCTTCTTATCCACTTTTGTGAAAAAACTACTCATCTTCCTCATCCCACTCGTATCCACCTTCTTCAACTGCTTTATGCCCCTCCCTTCCATCTTCTTCTTCTTGTCTTCCTCTTCCTTCTTCCGCTTCTTCTCCTCCCGCTCCGCCATCTTGTCGTCGTCTTCCAGCACTGCGCGCTTCCGCGACACGTTGTCGGTTATGCTGCGCAGCGCTGCGGCTTCGGCTTTGAGAGCGGCGATGGTGGAGAGGTGTGCGGTTAGCGGGGTGAAGCGCGGGGTTAGGAGTGGGGTGAGGAGGGAGGTGAGGGAGGGAGGTAGGTAGGAGGATGTTAAGTAGGTGAGGGATGTGCGGAGGCGGAGGAGATGGGGGATTTCTGGAGGTGTTGTGAGGGCTGGGGTGACGGGATCTTCTTGCGTTGTTGTTGTTGTGGTGGTGGTGGTTTCTGACTCGAGGGTTTCCGTGTTGCTGGTTGAGACAGCGCTTAGGGTGCTTTCTTCGCGTTTGATATTCATGACCGGGATATCCAAAGCGGTCTTTATGAATTTTTCTTCGAGAGAGGCGGGGAGGCCGCGCTGGATCATACGTTCGGCTTTTGCGACTAGCACTTCGAGGAGCTTGGGAAGGGAGATGCGGTACATGGTTTCGTCACCGGCGTCGACTGTGTCGCATATGAAGCGGATGCGGTTTTCCAGCATGGATTTCAGGGATGCGTGTTGTGATAGAAGGGCCTTCCAGTGCGGCGAAGAAGAAGAGAGCGTGTCGAGGTAGTCATCGAATGCAAGGAAGTGCTGTTTTGTGTCTTTTGCGGTCTTTGGTGCGAGTGCGGGCAGAATGAGGAAGAGAAGATCGATGGGCGTGGCGATGAATAGGTCGGCGCTTTTGGCGACATAGCCACTGCCTATTCTCGAGGCATCTGTGTCTTCCTTCTCCTCTTGTTCTTGGGTAGTGCTATCGTTACTGGTGATAAGCCAACTTCGGCAATCCTTCTTTGGGGCCGCAATGCGAGTGAATTCGTAAAAACCCCTTTCTGGACAAAACAAGTAGCGCGACGGTGTTTCGTTTGCAGGATTGTCCAAAGTGACTATGCGCACATCCTGAGAGGCATTCTTGGGCAAGACAAAGAGTTTTGGTGGGTTTGGTGCACTTGCGGGGAGTGACTTTGCGGTGCATGTCGTGGGCTCTGGTGTTGTTTCTGTGGGTGTCGCCTTGGCGGGTTTTGAGCGTGTTCGTGCCATTGCAGCAATGGTATATGATTTCTGTACAAATCAAGTCTATTGCAATATCCGGGTTGTATGTTCTGTTCTGCTCTGTTCCTGGTGCTAGGGTGATGGTCAGTCGCGTCGCGTGCAGACAACGCGCGACCCCTGCAAAGACGCCAGTTTCGGATTAGATGAGAAAGCCGTTCCCACAGGCGCTGTCATGTCTGGGGTCAACCACGCAACGCGGTGTCAACAAACGCCCACGGCTTTCGGCTACACATTTGCGCTCACACTCACATTATCAAACGCCCAGGCACACGCCCGTTGAGAGCCTCATTCTGCCCGTGTTGCTATGGGCCCTGTTGAGAGATACACGCTCACAACACTGCACCACCACAACAATGATTGTGCGCGAGAGTCCAAAGGCCAAAGGTGCGTCATCCGCGCTGAGAGTACCGTAGATACACGCGCTGAGTGTGTCCGTACAGTCAAGGATAATCAACCCAACTGGCCTCCGCAATCGTCTGTGGAAGCAGTGCTCAGCTCGCCCTCTGCACGCAGAAAATACGAGAGTCGCCGCGAGCGCAACTCCGTTTCACCCTCTCCCTCGAAGCGCCGCCCAATGTCGCGCGACTACACCCAGCCCATGAGTGATGGGGACGACGAGGACGAAGAAACCCTACGTCTACAGTTGCAAGCCATCGAGGCAAAGTTAAAACTAAAGGCATTGCAGAAGAAGAAAGCAGAATCTGCCGACGCTGACCGCAATGGAGCGTCCTCACGAGCCAGCATAGCCAGCACCATGCGCAGGGCCGACCCATCACCATTAAGCAGTCAAGAAGCGGGCGTACAGGTGCCACGCTCTCCCACTCGAACACGACCGCCACCCGACGAGCCAAAAAGTCCTGCACGAGTCATGCTGGGCATCGACAAAGGACTGACAGCACGTGATATCAGTCTCAAGCGGCCCTCGAGCGTTCTGGCTGGGAGGGCACGAGCGGGGTCGCTCAAGGGCAGCGAGACCCCTAAGATCAAATCTTTCAGCGAGCGCATTGCGGAAAGCAGGAACAGGGACAAGGACCGCGAGGAGAGGGAGGAAAAGGCTGAGCTGAGGAGAAACAGGGGGTTTGGCTTGCATACCATTGAAGGCTTAGCAGAGCGACCATCACTTACTAGGACCAGTTCTTCTCAAGGCTCTGAGACACCTAGTTCGCGCGAAATGCCCCCGCCGTTTTCAAGACGTACCAGACCTCAGAGCCGTTCAGTTGATTTGAGAATTCCACCCTCCCCTCGACCTGGCTCCACATTGTCTTTCCGCAACGACACTTCACGCCCGGTTTCCTCGTCTTCCAAGACATCTTCCTCCAGTTTTGGCTCAATCCCAACCGCTGCTCGATACGCTGAGATCTCGTCCCGAGATGACAGCTCAGAGGCCCCTAGCTTTGAGCCTTTTTCTGGTCTGCACTTGAAATCGCGCGAAATGCAGCACAATGTCGTCACACGCACCCTGGAGGGCAAGACTGTCCTCACTATTCCCCAATTGCTCAAGACGGTCAAAGCACCAGAATTTGAACCTCCAGATTGGGAAAACGACTATGTTGTACTGGGTGTCATCTGCTACAAGTCAACACCGCACAACTCCAAGAATGCCGCTAAAGATCAGACCAAAAACAGTCAAGAACAGACAATAGATCAAAGCGGCAAGTTCATGGTGATCAAGTTGACTGACCTCAAGTGGGAGCTGGATCTATTCTTGTTCGACACCGGGTTTTCCCAATTTTGGAAACTTCCCCTCGGCACAGTTGTCGCCATCTTGAACCCCGACATCATGCCGCCACGGAACCGCGATACAGGCAAGTTTTCCCTGAAGCTGACCAGCTCGGACGACACCATACTTGAAATTGGAACAGCACGAGACCTGGATTTTTGCAACGCAAAGAGGAAAGATGGAAAAGATTGTGGTCAATGGATCGATGGCCGGAAAACGGAATTTTGCGAGTTTCACATCCAACTACAGGTGGACAAGGCCAAGAAAGGCCGTATGCAAGTCAATACTATGACTGGCTTTGGTGGAGGCCCGGCTAGCAGCAAGTTTGGCATGTTTGGTCGAAGTGGCGCTTCAAAGGGTGACGAGCTCAAGCGCGAAGGAAGGTATCATGATCGCGAACTACATGAGACTGTGTACATCGCCCCGCGACCTGGAGGCACGGCCAAGCTCATCGATCGGGATCACCAAAACTGGGAAGGGGGGGCGAGCCGCGAAGACCGCTTTCGAAAGCAACTGGCTGAGAGGGAAAAGGAGCGCGAACTTGCTAAGAAGCTAGGGACTATGGGAGACGGTACTACTGGAGCTGATTACTTGCGGTCGAAAGGCGCGGGTACTCCGAGCCTACCCACCAGAGCACGCCCATCTTCTCTCATCTCGACAAGCTCAAGGCTAGACAAGCCGACCGAGACGGACTTTTCAAGCCTTCTCAATCGCACGTCAAAAGACATCTCCCTGGCGCCTGTAAAGCGGAAACGAGCCGCTTCGGGCAAGTCGGTCACCTCGACCGATCCAGTAGGGTGGGCATTCAAATACGGCCGCATCCCGTCTCCCAAGAAGGTAATACCTTCGGCATTTCGCGGCACACGCGAGGCGAGTCCTGCGAAGAAGAGGGCTCGTCTACTGTTGGATGGAAAAGGCATACGTGAGCCTGGCCGAGAAAGCCTTGGCGGACTCGATGTAGGGCTTATAGCTGCCCTCGAGGATGACGACGACGATGATGATTTGGAAGTTGTCTGATTGATTTTTTTGCAGTACTAAAGGCGTTTTGACGTGCAAAGAATATCCCGACATCATAGGGGATGATGATATGGCGTTACAAATACAGCTCGCTGATTGGCTAGAGCTAAGCGAAAACGGATATTTCAACTTTTCTGGGCTCTCGATACCACATGGAGGCTCCTCATAGCCTTACAGTAACGATTTTCACTAGTGTACAATATCAATTTTTCTTTTCAAAAACGCACTCACGAACCCTGCATTCCCATCATTGACGCTATACTCGAGATACCCAATTTAAGGCCCTCTCCTTTTTCTTGCAGGTGGTTGCCATAGCGACGCCGTCCGGAGAGAAATCAAGGCACTGGAAAGGTAAAAGTTCCAGGGGTTTAGATCAGGCCGTATGGCGTCCACGGGATCTGAGATCGGCGATAAGATTTACGCCTTGATCAACTACGAAGATCCCTACGTTCAGCCCCTCATACTCTCTGCCCTGGAAAACCGACTTCCGCCATCGTCGTACGAACTCATCACTTCGCTGTCCCAACTTCCCAGTCCCTCATCGCGTCTTCTACAGTTTGTTCAGTATGAGTCTATCGATTTCGATCACCTCATGGAGCATTCATCTACCTCCCTGGCCAACGCCTACGTAATTCGTAAAGCATTGATCCGGAAGCACTACCTTAGCACCACCATTGCCAACTGGATTACCAAGTATCCCGACTCTGTTCTCAAGAAGCATGTCAAGCCTAGTGTGGAGTTTGAAGTTGACTATGCCGAGTTTCTGGACGATGCGCTGGTAGAGGCGTGGGAACTAAAGGAAAGCTGGGCGCGAAACGAAGAACTTGGGGATGATGAAGATGGCGCTTCTTCGAGCAAAAAGGAATGGTGGATCTTGAAACCAGGAATGAGTGATAGAGGCCAAGGCATCCGCCTCTTCTCCAGTGAGCAAGAACTCACCGAGATATTCAAGGAGTGGGATCCAGACAGCGACAACGAAGACGAAGAAGAAGATGCCCGTAGTGATTCCAATATGCAACAGTTGAAGATGGAAAAGGACGAAGATAACGGAATCATAACGTCCCAACTCCGCCACTTCATCGCTCAGCCATACATCCACCCGCCTCTCCTTCTCACCCCACCAAACAACCCTACCAGTGACCTCCGAAAATTCCACATAAGAACCTATATCCTCGCCACAGGTGCCCTAAAACTCTACGTCTACAAACAAATGCTCGCCCTATTTGCTGCACACCCCTATCTGCCCCCTTGGTCCACTGATGTCGAGCCTAACAGCCAGGAAGCTATGCGCGCCCACTTGACCAACACCTGTCTGCAGGAGAGTGGGGATCGAGAGGGCTCTGTGGGTTTGTTCTGGGATTTACCGGGTAGTCTGCCCACCCAACCAGATTTCTCCGGCTCATCTAGCAGTGAGGGTGGAGATGCGGGACGCAAAGTTAACGTACCATCGAACTGGAAAAACACAATCTTTCAGCAAATCTGCGATATCACTGCCTCGACGTTTGAAGCCGCGGCGAGAGGAATGTCCATCCATTTCCAACCGCTACCCAATTCTTTTGAAGTCTTCGGTCTGGATTTCATGGTTGGAATCGACGATGAAACTGGCGGGTTGAATACGTGGTTATTGGAAGTCAATGCTTTTCCGGATTTCCGGCAGACGGGAAGCGATTTGCAGGAACTTGTGAATGGGTTGATGGAGGGGGTTGTGGAGAAGGGTATCAAGCCGTTTTTTGGAGTTGAGGGAGCGGAGAATCAGGATATGGTGGAGGTCCTGGACGTGGATTTGGGGAGGAGGTAGGTGGACTATTTCATTGTTTCCTTGAAAGAGGTCTCCCTGTGGGTGGGAGGAAGGTCCGGGCTGTTTACGCATTTGGGAAAGGAGCGGGTGGTTTTTTTACGCCAGCTTCAAATCTGTGTCGAAGAGTTAGTATGCACGTAGCTTTGTAGATTCTAAGGTAGAGATCTATTTACTACTCTAAACCAAAGTATGTTGGAGTGAGGCGAAGGCTTAGACTTCGACGTTAGGACTTGATTTTGGCCCGTGAAATACCATCCATTAAGATAGCTTCATAGAGCAAACATTGATTGAAGAGCACGTGAGATATATCTTGAAAAAAAATTTATAAAGGTCGCACTACTCTAGCGCCCGCCTACCTCTTCCTGATTCTCGTCATAAGCTCCCACCTTTTTGCCTTCATTGTCAAGGAATGCCTTAACGCTTTCGTAAGGATCTGGAGCAAAGGAGATCATGTAGACAATGACAAATGCTATCGCTACCAGGCCAACGACTAAATTTCATTAGCTCATATTCTATTCGCGAGATATGATACTTACTAAACGCAGCTGGCCCACACCGCATCAAGGGTCCGGCCGTGATTGCGAACGCGTCAACGATGATGCTGCCAACGACTAGAATGACTTCCGTGATAGACAAGACCATTTGAATGACAGAATAGATTAACGAATTCTTTCCATCTCGCTCGCCCATTGCTTTCGCTTTTTCGATATCGTAGTACGCGGTAACAATACCGAACACACAACCGATGAGCCCTAAAAGGCAATAAGCGACTTTGCGCGTAGTGCTCAAAAGACTGCAGTCTCACCGAGTAAGCGTAGGACGTCGTTTAGTTTGCCAACAATGGCACCGACAAGACTGCATCCAGTATTAGCAAAAACTGCTCCAAGTCCATCGCCCTGCCCAACCTTCTGCTACGTACCGTCGCCTGAAGCTAGCTGTTTCAGCGACACCGACATTGAAGAAGAAGCTGATTGTGCGAATCCAGCCTTTGAACTTGGAGAATCCCACTTGAAGTATTACCTTTGCACCTATACCGAAGAGACTAATGCCTTCAGACGCAATGCAGATTGATGTTTGCACTATCTCCAATACGGACATGCTCTGCGCATTGGCCAACGACGCTGCTGCGCCCCACAAGGCAATTCCATGCAGAATACTGTGGAGACCAAATTGAATGGCTTTGATCCACTTGCTCTCTGTGAATTTGCTCTTGATCCTGGCCCAAATTTTGGGTTTATCTATCCAACCACTATTTTGCAACTTCTTTATCTCGTCGTGTATGGCACGAATGACTTGTTGTACAGTGAACTTGCTCGGACGTTTTCCTGGGGGCAGTCTGTTCGTACCATTTGGTCAGGTATTCGTTGAGTGGACTCTTCACATCAGCAAGTTCTTGTGCTATAGAGGATATGTCACCTTTTAGGGCAGCAAAATCTTTATCAAACTAAGAACGTTTCTCGAATGCTTCGCGAATATCTTTTGCTGTCTTATCCTCATCGAGCTTGCTCTGTGTCTTTGGCACCAATCGGTAAATCAGTTCGGAAATACAAGTCTCAAAAAATGAGTCGTACCTCATGGGCAAAAAGAAAGAAATGAAAAACAAAAACATACGACAGCGGGGATTCGCCAGTGGTCACCCACCTGACTACTAGTCCGCCGGTATCCAGCTTAAATATGAAAGATCGGACGGGTTTTCTTGCTGACTAAGGATCCTATGGCCGTATGTATCAGAAAAATAAAATTAACAGTATTACATTCATGAAACAATTGAGATTTGCTACTGAACGGAGTTGTAAAAACACTAGCCCTGGCCAAAAACCCGCCAAGACCCCGGCATAACACAGTCACAACGAGCTACCCACACCGCAACACACTCGAACCAAGTCTGGATAAAAATTCCAGAGCCCTAAGTGTCTGGAAACTTACTACAGTAATTGAATGCATTGTTCTGACAGGGCTGTGGAGTGCATTCCAAGTTTCCTTAACCGCCCGCCAGCTACACGCCTAGGTGCTGTTACAAAGATGCGGGCAAACCAAATATGACAGAAGAGCAAGCTCATGGCGCATATCACCAAGCTTCGTTACCTTTCAGAATTCGCACCCGAGGCTGCTGGACCTATCGTTCATCGATATTTCTCTGGTGGGATATTTCTTCTTGACTTCGTCGATGAGCTCAAATATTGGGGGTTTCGCAATAAGCTCAGCATCGCGGAACTCCATCCCATTCGGAAATTTAATTAGCGCAAAGAAATTTGGGGCAGCAGAGGTAACACGGGCAGCTTCTCAGATTGCACAGTCAAATAGTGCCTCGGCTTTTCGGGCCACGTGACGCAGTTAGAGCTAAGCTGTCATCTCACAGTAATCGCCTATAGGCTTTAGTTATGATATTATACGCTCTCAAATGACATATGCAAGAAGCCACATCGCCACCTCAGTTGTCCGTCAAATGAATGACCTCCTTCCACCAAGGATGCTCCATAACCTGATGTATCGTTGACCTAGCCTTTGGATCCATTTTCATCATTCCAGATATCATCTCCTGTGCCCCAGAACCGAGTTGACGTCCCCATACCTCAAATCTCAAGTCTGGCTGGTCTTGTACGTCCAGCTCAGTCATTTCAGATACTAGTCTAAGAGCTTTTGTCCATTTCTCGCTATTTATGTGGTTGAACAGGCCCTGGTTCGCTGGCCCAAAGTACGAGAAGTGTCGCGTCAATATTTCTTGTTCGGGGCTAATACCAAGCTTGACGAGCGCTTCATAACTATCGATGAGTAGCAGTTTCTCAGCCCCGAGGACAAATAAGCACTGCGCGAACGCTTAGCGCGGGTTTCTTCAATGACAGCCATGAAAATGACGGAGAACAGCTTACAACCAGTCCAAATGAGTAAAGGTCTGATGCCTTAGACAAACCTCTCCCAGTCTGCCCTTCTGGACTGCGCCACATGACGTTTCCTACTGCACGAGTGCTGTGAAGCAGAGCTCCTGGTTCAAGCCTGAAAGCAATGTCAAAGTCACCTAAAGCGACGTTGGTGATTTTCTTAGTACCCTCTTCGTCGTTAGACCAGTTTGTTTGATAATGGATTCATTGGCTAACTAAGGTAGTTGGAGCGCGAGTATATATAGGTGAAAATATTAAGTAGCTGGGTACCAGCCACCCCACAAGTCTTTCCTTCACCTTTAACGTTTTACATATTTAACACTCCCCCTTAGCTAATAATCTATAGCCTTATAAGTTAGCCTCGTTAAACTCTAAAACTATTAAGGAAAAAGGAGAAGAGTGCTTATTTTTCTACCTTGCTTGTAAGCCTAAGGGCTATATAAAAACGTTTAAAAGGTTCTTATAGCAGTGCCTTTATAAGGCCGTTAGCTACTTATAGCGTTATTAGAATATATTTAACTTTAATATTATTATTTTTTTACGCTTCGCGAATAAAGTGCTATTTAATATTAATATACTTTACTCTTCTATAGTTAAATAGGTTGCTTACTAAAGTAATAGTATCTTAGTTATCTATAAGAATAGTAGTTAGCTCTTTATTACTCTTACTTTAGTTTAAATTAGCTAATAGCTATTATAACTAGATTACTTTAGTAGCTACTTTTACTTAGCCTATATACTCTACTTTATATAAAGAGAGTATAATAGTTAGTTATTACTTTAATAAATAGCTAATTACGCTACTACTAAAATTAAATAAGTATTTTAAAGTTAAGTAGTATATTACTATATCTCCCCTCTAGTTAGTATCTATATACCTCTTTAGTAGCTATAACTCCTCTATATAAGTTAATACTAGATTCTATAAACTATATAAGTAGTAAAGAAGGTACTTAACTACTAACTTATATTATATAGTTAAGTTTAATATATAGTAATTAAGATAAGATACTATAAAAGCTATATTTAGTTTAGTACTAAGTATAAAGTATATAAGAGAACTAATAGCTTAAGTATAAGTATAAGTAGCTAATTTTATTATATAGTAGCCTTTAAGCGCTAATTTAAGTTTTTAGCTAATAAGTATTATAACTATCTTATAATTACTTATATTAAAGTCTTTAAGTACTTACTATAAGTAGCTATATTAAGTAAGCTAGAGCGTTCTATTTAGCTTATCTCTAATAATATTTATCTTAAAGTAGAATTAGTACTCCTCTAGATTACTTATTTTAAACTATTTAGTAAAGAATAATTTTAGCTCTTAAATCTTATTAAGGTTTAGTTTAGTAATTAGTAGGTTATTAATATATATAGTAATATATAGCTAGTTCTTAATAAAGATACTTATATCTAATATAAGTACTATAAACTCTTAGCTCTTTATAAATTCTAATAGTATTTAGTATTAGATTCTTAGGCTTTATTTTAATCTATATAGTACTTTTTAAAGTTAATATAGCTTACTTTTACTTCTCTTTAGCTCTTTAGAGAGTTTAATAAATATTTTAGTATTAATATCTCTATAGAGAAAAGCTATTTTTATATTTATTTAGTAGATTTTAAGATTATAGATAGTAGTAATTATAAAAACTACTTTATAGCTTATAGGCTTAATAACTAATATAAAGATTTCTTAATAGTTAATTCTCTCTTATTATTTAAAGTCTTTTACTACTTAGTAAGCCTTATATTATAGAACTTTACTTTAAAAGCTATATTTAATCTTAAATACCTACTTACCTCTAAGTATATACTAACTTATTTTTAAGACTAAGTTCTAAGTTTTATTTACTTAGAGAGAGGTTAGTTCCTTATCTATTACTTTAAACTATTATACTTATTTAGGCGTTAATTTAGCGTATTAGTATAACTTTAGTTTAATAAGTTCTATAAGTACTTCTACTTATATTTTTATAGCTATAAGGCTATAAACTACTTTAGACCTTATTATAGCGCGTTTAATAATATAGAGGTTTAAGTAATAAAATAAAGTTTTAGCTAGTACTATATAGTTTAGTTTAGTTTTAGCTACTATAGTCTTTAAAGTAAGTAAGGCTATACTAATAAATTTTATCTTATTTTTAGCCTCTAAGGTTTATAGCCTAAGTAATTTAATACTATTTAAGTTCTCTTTAGAGCTTAATTTAATTTTACTAAGTAGTTTAGTAGTTTTAGTCTTACTAAGTAGTTTAGTAGTTTTAGTTTTATTAAGTAATTTAGTAGTTTTAGTTTCGCTAGATAGTTTAGTATTATTAATTTTACTAAGTAGTTTAGCGTTTATTAATATAGTTTACTTAAGTAGTTTAAGCTTTAATAATTTATTAGCTTCTTATATCTTAAAGAATAAATCTTTACTTTCTTTTTTTTAAAGTACTTAAAGCTACTTCTAAAGTTATTATAAGGCTACTTTAGCTCTTTACTTTTCTTCTACTTAAAAGTTTACTAAATAAAACTTATTTTCTAAGTATATAAAGTTATATATAGTAGTAATAGCTTTATTATTTTATAGTATTTTATATACTAACGCTTCTTTATATTCTAGAAGTTAATAAGTAACTCTCTTATCTTCTCTAATCTTATTTTATTAGCCTATTTTATAGCTTAAGTAGTAGCTATTTAAGAGTTTAAAGTAAGCTATATCTAATATTACTTTAAACTAGGCCTAATATAGTATTATATTTAGCTAAATATATAGTATAAGTATTTAAAAGTATATAATTAAGCTTAAGATTTTAGACTAGTATTTTATTAAGAGTTTACTCTTAATAAGTATAGTATAAAGCTATTCTTTAAGAATTTAGTTTATAACTTTAGCTATACTATTTAACTAGTACTAGTCTATTATAGTATATTTTAATTTAATCCTCTTATTAGTATAGTAAGCTTTTAGGTCTTTACTTATAAATTTACTAGCTTTATTTTAATAAATTTAATAGTAGTACTATTTATTTATTTTTTAGCGCTATATAAAGTACTTAATTATAGTAAAAGCTTAACTTTATTAGAATAGTAGTATAGCTACTATAAAGACTATTATATTATTAATAATTATAATTTAGTATCTTTCTTTATATCTCTCTTTTAGTAGAAGTTTAACTATATTAAAGTAAATAAATTTTATAAAGTATTTACTCTTTTTTATTAGTCTCTTATATAGTGTTTATATAAATTTTACTTTTATATAGATTTTATAAATATAAGCTAGTAAGAGTAGTTTTATATTTATAACTATTTTTTAAAGCTTTTTAAGACTACCTTACTCTAAGTATATAAATTACTTATACTAAAGTTCTAGCTAGTTCTAGCTTAATAAGTATACTATAAGTTCTATAGATTTATACTATAAGAGAAAGAGATATAGTTTACTAATCTTATTAAAATATAGTATAAGGCCTTTAGTAGTAGATACTATAATAGTATTATTAGTTATTTAAAAAGTTCTACTATACTACTAAAGATAAAAAAAAAGATTAAGTTATACTTAGCCTTTAAGTTATAAATTATATTACTAAGCCTTATTTATCTCTTTTATTCTTTAATATAAAGGCTTATAATTATAGTTTTTATTATTAATACTATATACTTTATTCCTCTATAATTAACTATTAGTAATTTATTTTAAGGTTATAGAGAGTTATATATAAAAATACTCTTATTATAAGTAGTATAGTAGGTATAGCTTATATTAAGGATTTAGTTTCTTAAGAGAAAGATTTAGTTTTATTACTTACTAGCTATAAATATAAAGCGATTTATAGTATTAAATTTTAATAGAGCTTATTAAAAAGCTAAACTAGCTATACTTTAAGGCTTTTTAGTTTTATTTATACCTCTTACTTTTTATTCTAAATACTTTCTACTCTTTTTAGTTTTTTTCTACTTCTCTTTTAAGTATGAGTATTTTATAAAGTATATACTTTTATAGTATAAGTAGTATCTATAGTAGCTATATAGTTCTTAAAGTTTAAATATAATTTTTATAATAAGACTAACTTTATAAGTACTTATTACTTTAAGTTTTTATTTAAAGCGCTTAGTAGCTATAATAGCTATATTAAAAATTACTACTTTTATAGTTAGCTCTTCTCTATTATTATATTAAGTAATAAGACTATAAGTTTAATAGAAAGTAGTAAGAAAGGTATAGTAGTTACTACTTAGCTTACTAAAGAATTAGTTAATAAGAAAAAGTTTAATAATAGTATAGTTCTTATCTAAGGCTTTAAAGTCTACTTTTATAGTTTAAAGATATTTAGTATATTTAGAAATATTTTAATTATAAAAGTTTAAAGTTAGTTACTTATAGATTTAGTATAGATTTTAAAAGACTATACTTTTTATTAAGTAGTAGCGTACTCTTAGCTTACTAATTATATCTACTACTATCTTTTCTTTCTTAACTATAGCTTTTATATTAGTACTATAGTAACTTTTAATAGCTTATAGTACTTTATTTTAGTTTTATTTTTATAGTTCTTTATAAGTAGCTTTATTTCTTAAATCTTTATTTTTATAAGAGTAAAGTCTATTAGTATTTAGTTCTTTTTTAAAGTACTATCTATAACTAAAGAAACTAAGAAATTTAGTAATCTACTTTTTTTAATAAATTTAGTTATTAGAACTCTCTAGAACCTTAATACTATAAAGGCTAGTATTTAATAGTATTTTATCTATAATATTATTTTACGCTTAACAAGGTATCTCTTTTAGTAGCTTATTTGTACTTTATCTACTATATTATTACTTTCTTTATTTAGTACTCTAATTTACTATTAATAACTTATTTATATATTTTTTAGTCTAGTTAAAAGGTACTATAAAAAACTTATTTATCTTTAAATATTAAGAAGCTAAGTAATCTTAAGAGTGTAGTAACTACTTTAAGTTTAAAAAGTTTATATAAGCTTACTAGACTAATTTTACTTTCTTTTATATATCTACTATAGTTACTTAAAGTAATAGTTTTTAGCTAGGTTATTAGCCTATAAGCCTTATTATTAGTTAGAAATAATAAAAGTTTAAGAGTAGTAGTTATATACTAGTAGAGTATAGTATTAAGAGTTTAATATTATATAACTAATTTAAGTAGTTATAGTTAAAGATTATAGTAGTATTATAGAGCTATTATTTTAAACTTAGCTTTATTTATTAAGAGGTAGCTAGTTCTAATACTATTTTTTATCTCTAAAGTTAGTATTAGTAGTTAGTATTAAGTATAAACTCTTTAGTAATAAGTATTTTTAGCCTTACTTACTATTTTATTTTATTACTAACCTTCTTTTAGTTTCTCTACTACTACTTTATATAGCTAAATATTACTTTCTATAATTAAGTTTTTATAATTTTACTTAAGTAAGTGTGTTCCTATCTAAAACTTTATATAAAAAATTAACCTCTAAGTAATTTTCTAAGTAGTTAACTATTATAAGCTAAGATAAGCTACTTATAAGTAATTAGTTTAGAGGATTTAAAAAATAAGGCTGCGCTATAATCCTTTAACTATACTATAGTTATATAACTAATTATATATAATTAGATATATTTAGCTAATTAGAGCGCGATTATTAATAATTACTTTATTAATTATATATAATTACTTTAATAGCTAATTAGAGCTACACCTTCTACCTAATTATCTATAATTACTATATTAATTATATATAATTACTTCTACTCCTTAGTATATAGTATAGGTATTAAACTCTTATAGCTTAATATATTTAACTTAAGTTTTAAGTATAAGTATAATATAGAAAGTTATTCTACTTACACGTTACTATCTACTATATTATACTTTACTACTCTATCTATAAAAACTAACTAATAAGAAGTTTAATATTAAAAGTTTTATATTACTTCTACTTAAGCTATACTCTTAATACTTTAAATACTTTTATAATAAGTAATATTATAATAGATACTCTAGCTACTTTCTAAACTAGAGAAACTATAGCTAACGCCTATAAGTCTAATCTTTACTATAGTAACTATAATAAACTTAAAGCTTAGCTTCTTTAAGTTAACTATTACTTCTATGTTACACGGGGTTTGGGTCTATACTGCTCTGGTCGGGTCCGCCACTATGGCCGATGAGCCTTACGTTAGTGTTCCGTGAAGTTTGTCTGGCGAGACAGTGGAGTGGTGTGCTTGGATAGAAAGGTAACAAAGGTTAGACAACTTAATCTATATTGCTATAGACTAACAGGTAACAATCTTGTTAAGTAAAGATACTAGTAAGAAAGTACAATTTGAGTTGACCACAACGAGAGTAAATAATGAAATCCATCCATCCTTATATCCTCATTGCTTCAGTCCTGGCATCTGGCCAAGCCGCTGGCATCTCAGATGTCGTTGGCATCTCTAGATGTCCTGGCATCTCCAGAGGACCTGACATCTCCAGATGTCCTGTCTTGGCGAGATGCCAAGTCACGTGATCTACGCCCCGCGTTGATCATTACCTTCTGACGTGGACGTTCCATAGGCTCCCTGCCTCCCATCCCTTCGTCAAGGAGAGAATCCTTCTTGTTACTTGTAACATTATCCCCCCTCTTAGGCGTATCGTCCCGATACCCTGGATTATCGTTTTGCCGCGCCGCGTGTTGAATCGTCAGCTGCATATAAGGTCGGTGGGCCCCAGGCCATTGTGTCCGTCCTTTTCCTGACTCTAGCCTTCCTAACCATGCCCAAGGTCCAAAAACAACGTGCCCCCCGTGCTCAAACTTCGACTGAACAGAAGCGTGCTCGTGCTTCGCGAGCTGAAGAGGAGGGTGTCGAAATGGATTTTCGTTGTAAGCGCTGTGAGGAGAAGAAGATACGTTGCTTCGTTGAAACGTCCTCCGGCCGTTGTGCTGGGTGTATCTCGGTTGGCGCTGAGTGTAGTTTGTTCGTTTCTGAGAAAGAGTGGGAAGAAATCCAGGTTGAGCAGGAGCGTATAGAGCTGGAACTTGCTCTTGCTGAAGAGGCCGCTGCGCGTGCTCGTCGTGAGCTTCTGGAAGTGAAGAATAGGAAACGTGCCTTTGCGCGTCGTGATCTTGCGATAATCGCCGTCCAAGATCGTGCGAAGGAGCAGGCCGAGGGGAGCTCAGCCCCTGGGGGTACGGGCCCTCCTGTTGTCGAACCACCGCTATCCGAACCGTTGGCTGATTCGGGCTGGTTACAGGCTGATCCTCTTGATTCTTCTTTTGACTATTCTTTTCCCCTTTCTCTCCCCGTGGAGTCCGATTACTCCGCTCTAGGGTTGACTTTTGTTTCTCCGGTTGTCTCCGGTGGAAATCACGTACCAGTGACTTGCAGTTCGTCAGATTTCCTTCAGGTTCCCAAGTGTTGTGGCTCTCGGGCCATCCTTGCCACTTGACCAAGTACTTCCACTGACTACCGATTTTCCGCAGGTCCTTGACTTCTTCGACCTCGTACTCGTCGTCTTCGAGCTCTATGTCCGTTGCTAGCTCGGCATCTGGAGGTGCTGGCTCCAGGAGTTTCTTGTGAAAGACAGGGTGGATTCGCATGCCTTGTGGGAGTTTCAACTTGTAGTTTACTTTTCCTATTTCCTCTAGGATCTCGAATGGTCCTACTCGGAGGTTGTCCAATTTTCTGCATGGTCGTTTAGTTTTCAGGTTTTGTCGTGACAGGAAAACTTTGTCCCCCTTCTTAAAGGTTGGTCCCTCAATCCTTTGTTTATTCGCTGCTTTGGATGTCGTGAGGTTCCGTTGAGCTATATTCTTGCTCAATTCTTCGTGCAAATCTCGCATAAGCTTCGCTTTGTCGTCTGCCCCTACCGCGATACTCTCAATGTCCTTCGGATCTCGATGAGCTACCGGCTCATATCCGTAGTTCGCGTAGTGCGGCGAATGCTTCGTTGTTGCAGATCTCGTGCTGTTGTAGGCCAATTGCGCTGTCGGCAGCAACTCTACCCAGTTGTCCTGCAATTTGTTGGCGTACATCCGTAGGTATTGTTCTAATGTCTGGTTCGTTCGTTCCGTCTGGCCGTCTGTTTCCGGGTGAAAGCTCGTCGAAAGCTTCTTCTTGACACCTAACTTCGCCAGGAATGTATTCCAGTATTTAGACGTAAACAGTTTATCACGGTCGGTGATGAACTCTTCAGGTATCCCATGCTCTGACACTAATGCTTTGGTGACTTCGTACGCGCACTCCTCTGCCGTAATAGTCTCTTCCGTAGGCACAAACTTTGCCGCCTTAGTCAATCGGTCCACGATTACTAATATTGTGTCGCAAAATTGAGCTGATCCTGGTTCCAACGATCTCGGGAGCTTCACTATGAAGTCCATCGTTACACTTGTCCATGGTCTAGATGGTGGCTGTAAGGGTTGTAACAGGCCGTAGGGCTTATGTCTCTTGGGCTTGTTCTGGTGACATGCCAAACAGTTGCCTAGTATTTCCTGCACCTTCGTACGCATACGTGGTATCGCAAACACCTTAGACAGTCGTCTAACCATTTCTTCGATTCCTGCATGTCCGTATTCTGTAGACTCGTGCAGTTCCTGTATGAGACTCGATCTCATGTGTGGAGGTACATATGTTCGATCCTTCGAAACCATATCTCAGTACTCTCGTTCGTCGTTTAACAGTCCGTCGGAGCCTGCTTCGTCGGGCTCGAACTGCCAGCTGGCTGCTCGCTGCTGCCATTGTTGCTGTAGCGTTTCCACCTGCTCGGCCACCTTAGCTACCTTAGCTAGTTCCGGCTGGTTATACTTCAGACTGCCATCGGGCATCGTCTTAAGTAAGGCGTCATGTGGTTCCTTATGACCCTCTTCGCGCAAATCAGACCTTCTACTTAAAGCGTCTGCTGCTCCGTTGAGCGTTCCCGCGCGGTGCGTTATCTTGAAGTCGAACTAAGCAAGCATCTCAGCCCATTGGACTTGTCGTCGGTTGAGTTTCTTCGTTGTCATGAAACTCGTCAAATTTTGGTGATCGGTAAAAACCTCGATCGTGTCGGGGAGTCCTAACAGGTACACCTCCCATTGTTCAAAGGCATCGACTACTCCAAGTAGTTCCTTATCGTGAACGTCATAGTTAAGTTCTGCTCCTGAGAACTTCCGTGAATGGTAGAACACCGGTCTCCATTTCTTATCCGTGCACTGCTGTGACAATACAGCTCCGAGTGCGTAGTCAGACGCGTCGGTCTCGACTCTAGTGGGTCGCTGAGGACTGTACATCTCGAGTACTGGCGCCTCCAGGAATATCTGCTTGATTCGATCAAAAGCCTCCTGATGTTCCTGTTCCCATTTGAAACCTATTTCCTTCTTCGTTATCTCCGTAAGGGGTGCCGTGATCTTCGAGTAATCTTTGATGAACTTTCGATAATAGTTCGCAAATCCTAGAAAGGATTGAATATCCTTGACTGTGTTGGGTTTTGGCCATTCCTGTACAGTCTGTATCTTCTTGGGGTTCATTTTCACTCCTTCGGTTGAGATGATAAATCCGAGGAACTCCGTTTCCTGTGTGTGAAACTCACACTTCCCTGGTTGAAGGTATAGCTTGTATTCCTTAAGCTTCCGTAAGACCTTCTTAACATGCTCGACATGTTCTTCGCGTGTGCCGCTAGAGTACACTAGTACATCGTCTAGATACGCGGTAACAAAGATTCCGAGGTATTCGTGGAGCGCGTTATTGATGACTGATTGAAAGGTTGCCGGCGCATTCGTCAACCCGAATGGCATAACCGTATACTCGAACAGTCTATACTTCGTCTTGAACGCCGTTATCCACTCGTGACCTTCTTTGATTCTGATTCGGTAAAATCCTTCCCGAACGTCGAACTTCGTAAACCACTTAGCTCCCTGGAGTCGATCCATGAGCTCTGTAATTAGTGGTAAGGGATATCGATTCTTCCGAGTAACGCTGTTCAACCTCCTGTAGTCGACACATAGTCGCCACTTCCCGTTAGGCTTCTTTACGAACAATATAGGCGAGGCCATCGGGCCTGATCCTGGTCGGATAAATCCCTTTTTCAAGTTCTTCTGGAGGTAATCCCGCAGCTCAGCATCGTGCTCGGGCGCTATAGGGTACATTCCTCCTAGGCTCAACTTCGCTCCTTCCTCCAAGATGATCTCGTGATCCCAATCCTGGTGTTCTGCTAAGTCTGTTGCTTCATTTTCCTCGAACAGTTCCTTGAACTCTAATGTTCGGTATTCTGCTGGAACCGCCAGCAATGGTTCGTCATGAACGGACGCAACCTGTGGTACCGGTCCTTCCTTCGTGGTCGCGACCTGCCGTATCCAAATGACTCCTATTCTCTGAGGGTCCTTCGCATAGATTCTCGCGATCTTATGCGGCGAAATCACACCGAATCTCCCATCTAGGTTTGCGCGTTGATCCGTCGGGCGTGTTTCTCGTCGTATACCAGCAACCTTGTGCACAGGTTCTCGGCTGTGTATCGATTTCTTCTGCTAGTCGATGGCAAGGTTATGCTCTAACAACCAGTCGTAGCCAATTATCATCTCAGTCTCGCCGAGATCCATAATACTAATCTTCGTTCGGCTTTCTTGACCAGCCAGGCGTAACGGTACTGCCTCGGTCTCAAGTCGAATCCAGCCGTTCCCGTATGTCGTGGGACTATCGTCGGCTAATACCACTCGCATCGGCACCTTCTTAGTCCGATAGGGTATGTTGTTCTTCTCCACCACTCGGGGTGAGATAACGGTTCGTGCGGCCCCACTGTCTATAAGCGCCGTCACCTCGTGTCCGTCTATAAGTACCGTAGCCTGCAGCCGCAAATCTTGCGCTCCCAGTTCGCGTACTTCCTTAAGGGTCGTTTTAGGACTGCCTTCACCAGCGTGACCCTGTCCCTAGCGGCATCCTAGTTTTTTGTCTGCTCACTTTTCCTCTTCTTAGGAAAGTAGCCTTCGCCGTCCTTGGCGGAATAGTGTATCTTACACTGATCGTCGTAGCAGAAGCTCCAATGGGTGTTCTCGTGCGGTATATCTTCCTTCGCAAACCCCTTCGTTGGTCCCGGCTTCTTTGTTCTGTAAATCGGGCATCCGTCTGCCTCACAGATGTTTGCTGATAGGGTGCTATGGAGGTAATCGTTCACTCCGCGAGCGTCCTCAAACTGTTGTCGGTGGAAGGTACATCCCTTCCTGCAATGCGTCCATAAGAGTCGTTCGTGGCTCTTTTCTTTGTTGGACCTTTCCTGACCCTGCCTAGGTACCCTAGTCGTCGTGACTCTTGGTCTTGCAGCTCTGTGCATCCTGCAGTTCTTCGCATTGCATTCCTTGGCGGATATCGTGCTATGGTAGTAGTCGTCTACCTTTCGAGCATTCCGTCGTTGTTCTCTGTGGAACTGGCAGTTGGTCGTACAATGGATCCAGCATAGCTCCTCATGAGCCTCTTTTTCTCCTGGCTGGTGCATCTGACAATGCTGTACTCGACACTCGTTATGCCATAAGTTGATGTGGCAGCAATCGTCCTCGTTGTTCCTGGTTTCTTCTCGCTTCCTCAAGTGATGATCGCACTGTCTTGGGCAGTCAACCCAACGTAGGCGCTCGTGTTGCTCCATTCGTTCCCTGAACGTCCGAGGCGTCTCCTCGTCATCAGATTCCTTGAACCTGGGTTGTTCCTAGGCAGCCCTGCAGGCAATCTCTTCTGCTCGGGGTCCCGTGATTGTGATTCGTCCTTCGATATCGCAATCGTTGGCTTGGTGCCTGGTATTTCCACAAATCCAGCACTGTTGGTGTCTTAGGCGGCGTAGTACTTCTGCCCCTTCAACCTGCCAATCCGTTGGTAGTGGTTCGTCCCACTTGAAGTCTTGGAGTCCTATTGCCTTCTGTACTAGCTCAAAGGCCTCGTCGGTGGCTTGTCTTGCTTCGTCGTACAGGTCTAGGTCGCTGAGGGTCTCGTCTAGTTCCTCAGTTGGGTATGGTGTTGCTATCCGTAGCATCCCGATCTTGACCGCTCCTTGCTTGACTTCGTTCTTCGGGCAGTCCCTGCGGAAGTGTCCTACTTCGCCGCAGCGGAGGCATGCCTTACTTTCGTAACGCTTCTGGCGTTCTTCCTTGGAAAGACCATCGTTAAACTTTCCTCGGGTTTTGTTCTTATCCTTGGACTTGTCTTGTACTTTGCCGGTCATGTACGTGTCTCCGTCGTGATCCTTGTTGCTCCGATACCTTCGGGTGTTGGCAAAGGATGGCCCTGGTCTGTATCCCTTCTGGGCTTCCTTCCGTTCCCATAATCGTGTGTCAATTCTTGTTGCCAACTCGATCAACGAGTACAAATCCTTCGGCTTGTCGTAGTGTACAAGTTCGTCCTTGATATTTTCCTTCAGACCTGCTTCGTATACCGTCCGGAGTGCCGAATCGTCCCAATTGATTCGTGCCTGTAACTGCTTGAACTCCGCCGTATAAGCTGAAACTGCTCTGGTCTGCTTCAGGCGAGATATAGCTTTCTCCGCCTGGCTTTCAGCATCTACCTCCCCGAAGATGCGTCCCAATTCCTCCTTGAAGTTGGCCCAACTGCTGAACAAGGTACGCGTCTCGTCCTTCGTTCCTTTGTTGTCGATGTCTGTCAGAAAGTCCTCCACATAAGGTTGCATCCAGCTTGCCGCTTTTCCCTTCATGTGAGTGTTGGCCATAAGTATTTTTTCTTCGTCGTTTGGCACATCGTTGTAGCCGCAGTACAACTCGATGTTGGTGAGGAACGTTCGTAACCCTTCTCGGTTACCATCGTACTTGTCTGGGGTTGCCATCTTGGGTTTCTTGATAGGTTTTTCGTTCGGTGTGGCCATCAGCTGACTCGTGAGCTGATTGATCATCGCTTGCATCTCAGCCATCTGCTGTGCATGGATCGTGGCCTGGTGCCTAAGATTCCGCAACTCTCGTAAGTTGTGTGCGTCGTCATCCACCTCGTCGTCACTCGGGGTCAGCATTTCGTCGTCGATTGCTGGAGTGGGCACTGGTCCGGGACTCTGGACTGGTCCACCGGCACCTGCCTGCGACTGAGCCTGGTTGTGAGACATCCTTGAATCTTAATCGGGCGTCCTAATGTTAATCTTCCTAAGTCCACTAAATCCGTGGGTGGTCAAAGTGTTACACGGGGTTTGGGTCTATACTGCTCTGGTCGGGTCCGCCACTATGGCCGATGAGCCTTACGTTAGTGTTCCGTGAAGTTTGTCTGGCGAGACAGTGGAGTGGTGTGCTTGGATAGAAAGGTAACAAAGGTTAGACAACTTAATCTATATTGCTATAGACTAACAGGTAACAATCTTGTTAAGTAAAGATACTAGTAAGAAAGTACAATTTGAGTTGACCACAACGAGAGTAAATAATGAAATCCATCCATCCTTATATCCTCATTGCTTCAGTCCTGGCATCTGGCCAAGCCGCTGGCATCTCAGATGTCGTTGGCATCTCTAGATGTCCTGGCATCTCCAGAGGACCTGACATCTCCAGATGTCCTGTCTTGGCGAGATGCCAAGTCACGTGATCTACGCCCCGCGTTGATCATTACCTTCTGACGTGGACGTTCCATAGGCTCCCTGCCTCCCATCCCTTCGTCAAGGAGAGAATCCTTCTTGTTACTTGTAACATTCTACTTAGCTAGTAATAAGATTAATAAAAAAGATAAAGTTATCTTAGCTACTAGTTACTACTAAGGTAATATAAAGAAATAGTTTAACTCTATTATTAGATAATATATAGATAACTCTATTAATAATAATAAGAATACTAATCTAGTTAAAGACTAGAATACTTTTAAAGCTAAAATATAATAAAACTTTTTACTTTTTAAGGAATCCCTAATTACAAAATATAAGATTTAGACTCTATACTAAACTAGGTCTACTACTAATTATATAACTTAATTTTAATAATATATAATAAATATTAAATAGAATAATAACGCTTTTATATATATATACTAATAGGGCCTTAAGCTAATAGTATATAGAGAACTTATAAGAAGTAGAGCTAATATTACTACTCTTAATAAACTTATAGTAAAAGCTATTTAACTTAATAATAAGCTATATAAGCTTATATTAGAAGAATAACTATTTAACTAAGAAATACGTAACTATAATAATAGAAATAATTAGCTTTAATAATAATACTACTAATATTTATAGCCTAACTAGAGGTAATAAAGAAGCTATTAGCTTAAAATACTTAGTATATATATAACTAATAGATATAAACCTATATACTTTAATAATATTAACTAAGGAAAGGGACCTAGTAAGCCTTACTATAAAAAGAATAAGAATAATAAGAAGAAAATTAACTACTATATATATAGTAAGAAAGGCTATATAGTATATAACTATATAAGTAAGAATAAGATTAAATAATAGCTTAATGTTTTATATTATAAGTTAGAGTTAAATAATAATAAATTATAGAATATTATTACTTAACTAAAAATTAAATATTACTTAGATAATATAAAAGTTATTAGTAGATTAAATAACTTAACTTTAACTATATCTAAAGATATATCTAAGGCTAAACTAGTTAGTAATAAGAAATATAAGATACTAAATAAAGAAGAATAACCTTTTATATTTAAATATAAGAAGATAATATAATTCTAAAAAGAGAATAGACTATTAACGCTTTATATAAAAAAGTAAAATAGTATAATACTAGACTTACCTAAGACTTATCTAAAAGATAACTTAGTAAAAGTAAATAAATAGATTAATATACTATCTACGCTACTTAGATAACCTAATATAGCTTATAATAATAATAAGATACTACTTAATAAATACTAAATATTATAGTACTTATAATTAGATATTAACTACTATAAGATTAAGACTACTTAATAACTACTAATATATATATATATTATAGCTAATATTAAAAGATTAGAATAGAGACTTATACTTTAAGAAGTAATATAAGTATAAAAAATATAAAGATAGAATAATTTTTATAAATCTATATAGTACTAGTATAATATAAGAAATAAAAACTATATAAGTATATTATAGACTATATATATATATAACTACTATCTAACTTACTACTTAGATAAGAGAGAAGCTAAATAGAGTCTATAGTATACTAAAAGTATACTTAAGTATAAATAGTTATAGTATAAATATAAAGATAATAGCTACCTAAGATACTTATAAGATAAACAAAAAAGAATATACTTTTTAGAATAAGAAAACTCTTAAGATATTATATAAATATAGATAATATATAAAGTATAGTATGTAAATAGCTCTTTAATAAAATATAGAGAAGACTAATAGTATATATACTTTAGTAATAAATATAAGAAGTATATAGTAGTAAAAAACTACTATAGATATTAATAAAAAGAGTCTTTTTTAAGCTAATAATAGAGTAATAAGGCCCCTCTAAGGGAATTAACGTACTAGAACTCTTAGAATTAATAAAGCTTAAGATAAAGCTTAATAGAATATAGATATAGGTACTAGTAGATTTAAGATTATAGGTAAACTATATTTTAGCGTATATAGTAGCTTAAGCTAAACTTAAAGTATAATAGAAATAATAGCCTTACTTACTATATATAGCTAATAGTAAGCTAATACTAAATAAAAATAAGATTATATATAAGGTTAGATAAGTAATACTTAGTATTTAGGAGTATATAAAGGAGATTAACCTAGATATTATTAGACTAGCTACTTATAATATTATTTTAGAACTTTTATAGCTTAAGAAATATAACTTATAAATTAATTAAAAGTTAAAAGTATTTTAATTTAAGTACTATAAAATAAACATAACTATAAGCTAGCTTATATATTAGTAGAGTTTAATAGTAAATAAAAGTAATATTACTAAGTAGTATAATAACGCTAAGAAGAGAGTATACTTAAAAGGTAGTTCTTAAAATAAGAAGCTATACTTTATAAATACTAAAACTAGGCTAATAAATTATAAAGTAAGAGGAAAAGAAAATAGTATAACTTTAGAGTTCTTTAAATAGTATAAGAAATATAAATATCTATTTTAAAAAGTAGTAAATAAAATAGTATTACTAGAGTATAAACTTTAATACTATAAGATAGTTCTATAGGAAGAAAAGATACTAACTTTTAAGCCTATATATTAACTATTAGAAAGAGAGCTTAAAGTACTAAAAGAGTATATTAATAAGAGTCTAGCTAAAGGATATATATAACTATTAAAGTTACTAGTAAGATATCTAATTATATTTATACTAAAGAAGAATAGTATAGATTAACTATATATTAATTATTAGTAACTTAATAATATTATAGTAAAGAATTAATACCTACTATTAAATATTATAGAGCTTAGAGATTAATTATCTTATATAAAAATTTTTATAGCGTTAGATCTCTAAGATAAATACTACTTTATTAAAATAAAGAAAAATAAAGAATAAAAAATAGTATTTAGAACTTATTATAAATATTATAAGTATTTAGTTATACTATTTAGACTTATAAACGCTCTAGTAATATTTTAAGAACTTATTAATAATATACTTAAGCTATACCTAAATATATTTATTATTACTTACTTAGATAATATTCTTATTTATTTAGAAGATAAGAAGAATTATATTAGATATATAAAGATAGTACTTAAGACACTAAGTAAATATAGCTTTAAACTTAAGCTAAAGAAGTATAAATTCTATAAGACTAAAGTTAACTTCTTAGGCTATATAGTAGGAGTTAACAGAGTATAAATAAGTAAAGAGAAGATTTAAGTTATTAAGAACTAGCTAATACTAACTATAGTTATAGAAATTTAATTATTTTTAGGATTTATAAACTTTAATTAGTAATTTATTTAAAATTTTTTAAAGATTATAATACTAATAATATAACTTACGCGTAAGAATATACTATTTATATAGAGTAAGAAAGTAGATAAAGCCTTTAATAAGCTTAAGATAGTATATATTATACTACTATACTTTAAGATATTTACTCTAGGTATACTAATAAAGATTAAAATAAATATATTAGACTTAGTCTTAGGAGGCTATACTAGTATATTTATTAGTAATAAATAGTACTTAGTAGTATACTATTTAAGAAAGTTCTTAGAACTAGAAGAATAATATAATATATATAATAAAGAACTACTAGCTATTATAGTATATTTATAGTACTAGAAAGTATATATAGAAAGCTACTTAGAACTTATAATCTATATAAATTATAAGAACCTAGTATACTTTATAATAATAAAGATACTTAACTAAAGATAGACTAGATAGGCTAAACTATTAGAATAATATAAGTTTAAGATTATCTATATACTAGAAAAAGAAAATAAAAGAGTAGATACTCTTAGCTAATAATATAATATTATAGAAACTAAAATAATAGTTAATAAACTTATACTTAGAACTAATAAAGATAGAAAACTAAAACTTATATATAAACTTAATATTATTATAAAGATTAAGAATAATATACTTAAAAAAGTATAGTAAACTATTATTAAAGAATATTATAATAACCTTATATATAGATATTAAGAAATTACTAAAATAATAGAACTTATTTAATATAACTACTAATTTAAAGGTATAAAAGATAAGGTTATAGTATATATTACTAAATACGTAGAATACTAGAGAAATAAGTATAGTATATATATACTTTATAGAAAGATATAAGCTTTAGAACTACTATAAGAACTATAAGTAGATATTTTTATAGATTTTATTATAGGATTACTAGCTTTAAAGAATTTAATAACTAAGGTTACTTATAATATAATACTTATTATAGTAGATTACTTTATAAAGTAAGTAGAGTATATACTATTTAAAAATAACTATATAGTAGTAGACTTAGTATATATTATCTATAATTAGATTATTTAATATTATAGAATACTAAAGTTAATTATTAGTAATAGAGATAAACTATTTATATCTAACTTTTAGATAACGCTACTTATAGTAATTAGAACTAAGAGAAAGCTATTAATAGCTTACTACTTATAAACTAATAAATAGATAAAATAAATAAATTAAATAATAAAGATATATCTTAGGATTTATACTAATTATTAGTAAGATAATTAAGTATAACTACTATCTATAGTATAGATAGTATATAATAATAAAATATTAGAAGTAATAAGTAAAATACTATTTTTTACTAACTATAGATAATATCTAAATCTCTTTACTAGAATATATTTAAGTTTAAAGATAGAAGTAGCTATTATAATAGCTAAATAACTAAAGAAAATTTATAAAAAACTATAAAAGTTACTTAAATAGGCTTAATGCTAAAGTATTTCCTATTAGAATAAGAAAAGAAAAATAGTACTTTAGCTAAAAAAGAAGGATAGAGTATATTTACTTATAAAGAACCTTTATACCTAATATTTAAGTAAGGGACTAGACTACGTTAAAGTTAGACTATTTTTAATTTTAAAGTAAAATAGACTAGTTACTTATATACTTAACTTACTAGCTAATATAAAGATATACCTAAGATTTTATATATAACTATTAGAACTAGTAGACTCTAAAACGCTACTATAAAAGATATTCTACTATAAACTTAAAGAAAAAAATAAATTTAAAGTTAAAAGAATTATTTTATACTATATAAAAAGAAATAAAACTAAATATCTAGTTAAATAGTTAGAATACCTTAATAGCGAGAATATATAAAAACTAGAATCTAACCTATCTAACTATAAATAAAAAATCTAAAAATATTAATAATAATAATAGTAAGAATTAAACTAAGTACCTATAAGTAAAAAACTAAATAACGCTTTACCTAAACTATTAATCTAAATAAATTATTATCTATAATAAAATAATAAATAAAACACTATATATACTAAGAAAAATTATACTACGCACTTTAAATAGAACTTAAGCTTATAACGCTTAATGTTATAATAGACTTATCTAATATCTCTAATATTACCTATATTATAGAAGAAAATGTAGCACTAATTAACGCTACTAGATAATTACTATTATCTACTACCTTAGTTTCTCTTAACTTTTCTATTTTAGACGTAAAGTATAACGCCTTCTTATATATATGCTCTTTAGCTTACTTTAATATCTTCTTATTTTATAATAGCCGCGAAATAACTTTAGCTAATAACTTTTTATTATTATTAACTTTCTTTTAATACTCTTTATAAGTATAGTCTAACAACTCTTAAGATATATTTATATACTTCTACCCTAGATAAGTATACTTAGTATAATAAAAATAAGAATTAGGTATAATATAGTAAATAATACCTTATAGAAAATAATAATTATAAGAGACTTTAGCTAAATAGTTTATATAGAAAATTTTAGAGCTTAATTATAAGTAACGCTAGTAAAAGAAAGAAAAAAAGAAAGATATAGTTACTACTTACTATATAATATAGAGTAATCTCTTAGTTATTAATATACGCTTTAGGTAGAACTACGTAATTTAAGAACGAATCTAAGAAGGGAGGAAGTAATATTATAAGCTAAGGTAAGCTACTTATAAGTAATTAGTTTAGAGGATCTAAAGAATAAGGCTACGCTATAATTCTTTAACTATACTATAGTTACGTAACTAATTATACATAATTAGATATATCTAGCTAATTAGAGCGCGATTATTAATAATTACTTTATTAATCGTACACGATTACTTTAATAGCTAATTAGAGCTACGCCTTCTACCTAATTATCTATAATTACTATATTAATTATATATAATCACTTCTACTCCCTAGTATATAGTATAGGTATTAAGCCCTTATAGCTTAATATGTTTAACTTAAGTTTTAAGTATAAGTATAATATAGAGAGTTATTCTACTTATATGTTACTATCTACTGTTAGAATATTGCTACTTAGGTAACGGAAGTTGCTGCTTGTTCTACTAGTAGCTTAGAGGTAGAGGTCTCTGCCTTCTACTTGTCTAGTAATAGACTTAGAGGCAGCTTATCAAAGGTTCTAGTAAAGAGAGATAAATAAGAGATAAAAAGATATTGCTAGGGGAGAGAGAATAGTTAAATTGCCTTCCTAAGGTAGTCTGTAGGATTCGCTCTACTCTTCTCTACTTTCTATCTACTAGCTCTTCTACTACTTATATATTCGTTGTCTTAGATTCTAGAAGAGTCTTCTTAGTAGTAGCTTGCGTAATCTATAGCGTAATAGATAGATATTACTAGATAATAGCATAATAGCTTCTAGTAATAGATTAATTGACGTATCTTGGTTGAAGGTTGAGTACTTGGTTCTATCGGAGATTAGCTGGTGAGCTTATATCTCCAACACACCCCCTTAAGCTAGGCAGCTGAGATCTGATTAATCTGCTAGTTTTGATTAGCTTGTTTGTTTCGATGAGCTTAGGCTGATAGATTCAATCGATCTGATGGGTTGGATTGTTTTGATAGATTGGTTCGATAGATTGGTTCGATGGATTAGTTTGATGGATTGGTTTGATGGATTGGTTTGATGGATTGGTTTGATGGATTGGTTTGATGGATTGGTTTGATGGATTGGTTTGATGGATTGGTTTGATAGATCTGATAGATTGACTAGATTCGATTGCGATCGAAAATCTTGAATCTTATCAGCGTTTGTAGCTTTGGTGAGACAATCAGCTAGTAGCTGGTTGGTACTTTGGTATTGTATTTGGATCTGTTTATCCTCCACCTTTTCGCGAATAAAGTAGTATTAAATATCAATGTGTTTCGTCCTCGCGTGGTAGGTAGGATTTTTAGATAGTTGAATTGCGCTTTAGCTGTCAGAGTATATAGTAACAGTTCCATCTAATAATATATCAAACAGTGGTTTAATACTTTTAATAATCTAGTTTAGATAGATACTCTGTTTTGTAGCTTCGCGGTAGGCCATGAATTCAGCTTCTGCGCTTAATAACGCGACGGTTAGTTGGAGCTTTGATAGCCATAAAATTGCGCAATAACTCTTGTTCAACTAGAGTAAAAAGATATATCCTGTGGTGGATCTGCGGGTATCAAAATCACCCCCCCAATCTGCATCGGTGGATCCGATCAGTTTGATCTAATCTAATCCCATCGATGTAGATTGATCAGTTTTGATAGAGCCTTCTTAAATATTAGAGCTAAGTTGATATAATAGTCCAATTTAGCTTAATTGCGATAGGTATCCCCATAGGTGATCAAGGTTGCTAAAATGTTCAGGGCTTGGATTGGCCATAAATCGCGATAGAAGATTAACTGCGTAGGTAATATCTGGCCGAGTAAGGATAGATAGATAGATTAGTGCGCCAATTTATTATTAAAATAGATTAATATCTTTTGGCGTTGCTGTTTGGTCGTTTTTTGCAAGCTTAGTACCTTGTGGTAAAGGTATTTTTCTTGGCTTAACGTTCTGCTTATTGAAACGAGTAAGCAGCCGTTGAAGATAGCTTTCTTGGCTAATATATATCGATCGATTAGATCGATTAATTTGGATACCTAGGAATTCAGTTACATCGCCAAGGTCTTTAATTTCAAGCTCTAATATATCAGATAGCTTATAGAATAGCTATTAAATCCTTTGTTCGTCTAGTCCAAAAATGAGTAAATCGTCCACATAGGTTGCGATTATTATTTTCTATTTTTAATAGATATAGGTAGCTATATCGATCGGCAAGGATTGAAAACCTAGTTAATAGAGTAAGCTTAATAGCAGTTTCTGCCATTATCGACTAGCTTGTTTAAGCCCATATAGAGCCTTATTAAGTAAACAAACGTGGTTAGGATAATTTGAATTTGAAAATCCCTCTAGTTGTTCGATATAGATCGTGGTATCGATTAGTGCATTTGGAAAAGCTTGTTTTATATCCCAGCTCTGTATAGCCCAGCCTTAGGCTGTCGCAATCGCAAGTAACAGACGGATAATATCGGGCCTTGTAGTATTGGCAAACGTTTCTTGATAGTTAATGCCAAACTCTTGTTGAAAACCTTTGGCTACCCAACGAGCTTTGAAGATAAAATCGTTGTTTTGTTGATATTTTCTGTTAAGTACCCAGCGTCCTTTAAGTACTGGTTGGTTGGAAGGCCTTGGTACAAGCGTCCAAGTATTATTCTTTTGCAGGTGATCTAGCTCTTTTTGCATTGCCAATAGATATTGATCCTTATTGTCATGCTTAAGAACTTGGGAGTAGTTTTTTGGATCGGTAATATCCTTGGAGGTAAATAGGATTTCTTTAAGAATAATATCCTCTGTTGTAACTTCGGTAGATAGGGCTGATTCTGTCGTTCTAGCTCTATTCTTGATAAGTACAATTGGATTTCGTCCAACTGTTTTCATTTGATTGGTGGATTTCTGATCGTTTTGATTCACTGGTTTCGTCTGATCTACCATTGGATGAAGGTTTTGGTTGGTATTTGGATCAGCATTTAGTTGATCGTTGGATTGATCGTCGGATTGATCGTTGTATTGATCGATTACTAGTTGTGATTCAAGATCATAAGCTTAATCGTTGAATACTCCTTCAAGTATTTGAACATCCCTTGCAGTTACAATCTTATTCGACTTTAGATCAATTAGTCGATATAGATTGTTACTTAAATAGCCAGTAAGGTAGTACGGTTGGACTCGAGAATCGAGCTTACCCACGAATTCCTTTGGTTCTTTTCGATAGGCTAGTGATCCCCAAATTTTGATATTGTTAATATTTGGTTTTATTCCGTATTTTGCTTCGAAAGGTGTTCGAAAATTGATAGAACTATGCGGTGTTCTATTATATAGATATACCGCTGCGAGTAAGGCTTCTGCCCAAAGTTTGTTTGGCATTTTTGCTTCAAATAACAGAGCTCTGATCTTGTCGAATAGGGTTCGATTGATTCGTTCTGCGCCACCTTTAGCTTCAGGATTGAAGGGGGAAGTAAAACGTAACTTAAACCCTCTTCGATTTGATAGCTTTTGTAATTCTTTGGTATTTAGCTCATTATCTGATTGAATGAGCTTAATTAGCTTTGAATCCTGAACTTCAGCTCTTTTAATAAAAGCTTTGACTGGCGTTATAAGCTCTGATCTTGATGTGAGAAGGTCCACTTCTAGATATTTCGTGTGGTAGTCCAGGAAGGTAATGTAGTACCTATAGCCCTTGTTCGTTCTTGGCTTGATAGGTCCTCCTAGATCGCAGTATATAAGATCGCCAAACTCATTGACTTGAGTTATTGGTGGATTTCTGCTTATCTTGCTAGTAAATTTGCTTTTTAAGCAGATCTCGCAGTTGCTGAATGAGTTGTTTGTTTTAATATTTGAATTCATGCCGTTGGTGTTGTCACAAAGCTTATTTAAGCTTGTTTTACCAATATGGCCGAAACGTCGATGCAATAGATCGATTTGATCGTTTTCTTCTGTTTGATTGATTTGATCGATTTGATCGATTTGATAGTTTTGATCGTTTTGATCGGTTGGCATCGATTTTGACTAATTGGGCTGTTCTGATAGCTTTAGCTGATCAGATATATTGGTATCGTCTGATGTTAGTTCGGATGGTATGGGCTGTTCTGTCAGCAGTGCTGTATAATTGGCTTGTATATGGATCTGATCGTTTTGATGGATATCGCTAGTCGTGTGAAAGATCGCGACTTTTCGATTGTAGTAGCCCTTGGCTAGTATTTGGCTGGATTGGATAATTAGACTATAGTCCCTCGCAAACTTGAATTCAGCTCCTTTTTCAACTGCTTGATAGAGACTAAGTAGGTTGACGCGAAACTCTGGTACAAGGAGTACTTCTTTTAGCACAACTGATTGATTAGTGCTAGTAAAAGTAATTGGTACTTCTCCTTTACCAATCGCTGGTAATAGTGTTCCTGTATTACCCCATTTGATATAGGTGTTGGAAATACTGCTGATATTTCTGAACAGCGTTCGGTCGGAACAGATATGCGCACTAGCTCCACTGTCTAGTATCCATTCAATAGATTTGTTTGTTTTGACCGATTGGGTTATATTGATATCAGCGATAGTTTGGTTAACTGATACTATTGTTGATAGAGCTGTTTCAGATCTATTGGAGCCTTGGTTGGGGCGTTTGCTTGGATCTTTCTGCCAACACTGATCAATTGTATGCCCATTTCTTCTGCAGAAGCTGCAGTTTTTTGAGCTTTTATATTGTTGGGTTGGTAAGGTCATTTCGATATCCTTTGGCTGCTGGTTTCGATAGGATTGATTGGATCGATGGTATTGATCAGATCGATGGGTTGGATCTGATCGATGATTGGATTGATGATCGAATCGATGATCTGATCGATGATTGGATCGATGAGCTGGTTGATAGATTTGATGCCTTTGGTAAGGTTTGGTATCGCTTCTTTGGATTGAGTTGTTGGAGCTGTTTTTGATCGATTTTAGTCGTCGAGCTTCGTCAATAATCTGACTGCTCATTGTTTCAAGATTAATTTCTTTATTTGATCTAAAATCTTGAGTAATTGCTGTGACTAGATAATTGAAATCTGAACTCAAGTTATTGAGTATTAGCGCAGCAATAAACCTGCTTGGTAATTCGATACTTCGAGCTTTTAGGCTGAAAGTAAGCCTTAATAGCTTTTGAAGATAGTTTTCCACGTTGTTTTAGCAGCTTGAAACAGTAGTATTAATAAGTTCTTTGCAGATAAGAAAGTCTGAGCTAAAACCTTCTTGCGCATATAGAGCTTTAAGGTTGTTCCATAGCTCTACTGGAGTATTGATTTCTTTTATTTGTAGGAGAGGTCCATCTTCAAGACTAAGTCTTATAGTAGATAGTACCTTTGTCTCATTGTTTTTGAACGATTCTGGACGTTCTTCTAGTGTAAGGTCGGCTATTACAGCTATATCGCCGCAATCTTGTTAAATTAGAATTGATTGAATCCTTATAGCCCACATATCGTAATTTAAGCTTCCTTTAAGCTTTAGTACTTTGAAAATACTGTCAGCCATTTTAATAGACTGATAGATTAATTAGTTAGATCGAGCTTATGCTGATACTATTGCAGTTACTGTCCTTACTATAAAGAACTCTAGCTGCAGATCGTCAGCTTGATAGATTGAAAAAACTGATTGATCGATTGATTGATTGATAGATCGATAGGTTGAAATATCGATAGGTTGAAATATCGATAGATTGATAGATTGATAGATTGATAGATTGGTGGATTGATAGATTGGTGGGCTGGTAAGTCGATCGATGGATTGATCGATCGCTGGATTATTCAATTGATCGATAGATAGTTCTAGTCAGCTGATCTGACTTCGGATGATAGAGTTTCTCAGCTCTTCGCCGTGGTTATCCTCTTAACCCTTGTTACCCTAGCTCTTACTAAGAAACTAACCTAGATAGGTATAGTTCTTATATAGACAGCGCTGATCGTAATAGATCACAATAAACGTATAGTACTAGAAGCTTCGATAGATCGCGTAATCCGGGCTCATAACCTGTTAGAATATTACTACTTAGGTAGCGGAAGTTGCTGCTTGTTCTACTAGTAGCTTAGAGGTAGAGGTCTCTGCCTTCTACTTGTCTAGTAATAGACTTAGAGGCAGCTTATCGAAGGTTCTAGTAAAGAGAGATAAATAAGAGATAAAAAGATATTGCTAGGGGAGAGAGAATAGTTAAATTGCCTTCCTAAGGTAGTCTGTAGGATTCGCTCTACTCTTCTCTACTTTCTATCTACTAGCTCTTCTACTACTTATATATTCGTTGTCTTAGATTCTAGAAGAGTCTTCTTAGTAGTAGCTTGCGTAATCTATGGCGTAATAGATAGATATTACTAGATAATAGCATAATAGCTTCTAGTAATAGATTAATTGACGTGTCTTGGTTGAAGGTTGAGTACTTGGTTCTATCGGAGATTAGCTGGTGAGCTTATATCTCCAACATCTACTATATTACACCCTACCGCTCTATCTGCGAAAACTAACTAATAAGAAGCTTAACATCGGAAGTCTTATATTACTTCTACTCGAGCTATACTCTTAACATTAACTACGCAACTTAAAAATTAAGCTTAATATTATTCTTATATCTTATATAGATATAACCTTAGAGATAGTAAAGCTATAATAGTACTATTATAAGATAATTATATTAACTATTTACGTACTAATATCTCTAAGTAAGCTATTAGCCTTAATTACTCTAGTAATATAAGATACTCTACCTACTACGCTGTTAGTAGAGAACTATATAAAAGCCTACTAAGTATATAAAAGAAATACGTAACTACTAACTAAAGTAAGAAGCGCCTATTAGGTACTCCTATAGTTTAGCTAATAAAGTTAGATTAAGGCACTCTAAGTATAAGTAGCTTATAGTAGTAGAGTAAAACTAGTAATACTATATCACTTATATCTCTAACTACTAAAGGCCCTACTAAGTATAAGTATATTTCTAGATATAAGTTCTAAACTTAAGTTATTCTAGTTAGAATACTAGCTAAGTCTACTTTAGATATTTTTACTTAATACGCTATTATAATATTTTAGAGTAGTTAGCTATTACTAGTTTTATTCCTATAAGCTCTATTAGTTTTAATTTTAGCGTACTAAATTAACTAAGGGAGCTATTTATTAGTAAATATTTAAAAAATAGAAGGGGAAGGAGTTTTTATTACAGCAGAGGTATCTAGGCTTATAACCTATTTAATAATAGATTTATTAGCTAACTAAGGTAGTTAGAGCGCGAGTATATATAGGTGAAAATATTAAGTGGCTGGGTACTAGCTACCCTACAAGTCTTTCCTTCACCTTTAACGTTTTACACATTTAACACAGTTGACTAGTATATTATCGGGCTTGATGTCTACCAAGATTGATCGTCAGTTGGTATATTGTCGGAATAGATTAATTTGAACTGCAGATCGTACCCATGTGCACCCAGTTCTTGCTATGTAGTTCTTGTATGGCTTCTCCTGTCTCCTGCAGAATTTTCTTCCGTGCTGCATCTGAGATTTCTGGATCGTCTCGAAGCAGTCCAAGCAGGGTATGTTGATAGAAGGGATAAATCAGGAATTTTTCGTCCTCACTGATATCAACGTGCATGCGAAGCCGACGAGATTGGGGGAAATCTGCTGCAAGACGTAATGACAGGTCGTGGAATGATCTGCATACTTGTTTTAAGACGAAAGACTCGCTATGAGATCTAAAAAGACTTCTGTTAAGAGACATCCTAGAAGTGAGATCTTGATGACGTACTCGGCTTTGAAGATATTGAATCTAGGGTCTTTGCACTCCCGGAGCAACTCGCGCTGAACATATACGCGACCTGACTTACCCACGATAGTAGATGTCATTCTGATCCCTATACGTGAAATCGGGTATATGCGATAGGACAAACGACTGGGAAGCATCTGTGGAGAGCTTTGAAGTCGGACTCTATGGGCGAAAAGCTGTCTTGATAGTGAGGGTTGATTTGTAGTGAAGGTGTAATGGTGTGTGCTGTCTGATTTGGTCAGCCGAATAGCCCGCTTCTTATGGTAGGCTAAGCGCTCACTTGGTTTCCTTCTGGCCAATCCGCGATGGCTTGTCTCACTACATCTTTTCACTTTGCCTACTTAATTATCTCTACTAAGAGGCCCTAATTATTAGGCAATCCACATATTGATATGCGATGTACTTGGTCGCTCAGTAGGGCTTGTACTACTGATCACTGACGTCGCATAGTCACGAAGATCATGGTGCAGCATCTGAAGACATACCCTCCGCTCTTAGTGATTCGCCTCGGGGTGTAAGCAGCTTGTAGGCGCTTCGAGGGCTATCAATGGCGCTTGAAGATTCACTTTCACTGCCACGACCCCGTGTTATTGTTGATTGCAAAGCCCGAGGTCGGCTTGATTGTTTGTTCATTCATGGCAAACCTATTCATTAGGCTAGACTTCCTTCTTTTCTCCTCTGTATATATATCAATATACCCTTCCTCCATTTTGGAAGCCAATTACTAGATATATCAGCAAAGTATCCTTCACTCATCACTTGTACCTCAGCTTTCCAGTATTTGCACCATACACAGACATCTTCCAACATGGCCTTCAACAAGGTCCTCTCTAGCACCTTCTTCAAGCAGGTGATGAACGGTGGTTGTGCGATTGATGTCAAATTCGCAACCAGCACCGAGGCCTAGAACCGAGTAGTGCTTTCATCGAGCGTCATGGACCCATTCGCAGATGCCATCGAGAAGGCCGATGTACCCACTGATGCTGTGGCTGCATTCTTAACGTAAAAAATACAAAGCATTGTGATAAGTTCGAATACTCACCTAAGAGCAAGAAAATTAAGCACTCCAGTGAGAGTGATCCTGAACCTCATTACACCGCTCAGTGGCAAGATGCGAACGGAAAGCACATCGAAACTACTTATATGTACAGCAACAAATAGATATGTATGTCAAATGACTCATGAATGGTTATTTGTGAGTACAAAATAGACAGATATATCGAATGACCACGAATGGTCATTTGCGGCAAGAGAGATGGGGTTAAGGGGATGGAATCGCGAACGCCTGTTCATCGACCTCAACACAGAAGTACGAATTTGAACGGAAGGGATAATAGAAGTAAATTTCAATTTTCTACAATCATTTATACTATCTTTGTGGAATTCAAATATCATATCTGCAGTGCTGGGGTGCAGAAGCTTAGCGGACCGTACATATGTACAGGTACCACACCTAACAAAAGTCCGATGTACATATTTGGTAGATGCAAAAGGAAGAATCACGCATAATTACTAGAGCAGAATTGATCTGGTCGGTTGTGAGAAATGTCAGTGACGGTTTGGTGGTTGTTCCCACTACGTTGGTGTTGAACGCGACTGATCGGCGTCTCGGTGCGGCGACGCCAAGAGTCGGAGCGGAGCTAAGTAATCGCGGGAGCTCTCACCTTCGTAATCCATAGCTGCCTCACAAACAGAGCCTCATCAACGCTGCACTATCTTCAATCTCTTACCTGCGGGTTTTACTTACGATTGCCAGGATAAGCACCACTTGCCTTGGTCGATTAATTTTCACATACAATCACTTACACTAGACCGCCACCATGTCCACACTCGAGGATCTCGATGATCTTGAGCGCCACGAGAAGGAAGAGAGAAAGGACGATGATAAGAAAGACGGCGGCAAGGATGGAAAGAAGGCCGACGGCGATGCGGACATGAAGGATGCGGAGCCAGAGGAGGAGCAGCTCGACGAGGAGATCCTGAACTCAAGTACACGAGACATCATTGCGCGGAGGCGGTTACTGGAGAACGACATGCGCATCATGAAGAGCGAGTTCCAGCGGCTCACACATGAGAAAGCATCGATGAACGAGAAGATCAAGGACAACCTAGACAAGATTGAAAATAACAGGTACGCCATCTCGGTGCCGGCGGTCGGCCCCGCAGCGTGTTTACCAACCGCCATCTTCAGGGCGATATGTTGACATTCTACAGGCAACTACCCTATCTTGTCGGAAACGTCGTTGAAATCCTCGATCTCGATGTCACAGCGGAGGCCGCTGAGGAAGGTGCAAATATCGATCTAGACGCCACCCGTGTTGGCAAGTCGGCCGTCATCAAGACATCTACGCGACAGACAATATTCCTGCCCCTCATCGGTCTTGTCGACCATGAGAAGCTCAAACCCGGAGACTTGATTGGTGTAAACAAGGACTCTTACCTTGTTCTGGATACACTACCGGCAGAGTACGACAGCCGAGTCAAGGCCATGGAAGTCGACGAGAAGCCAACAGAAAAGTACACTGATGTCGGAGGCCTGGACAAGCAAATTGAGGAGCTCGTAGAGGCGGTAGTCTGGCCAATGAAGGAAGCGGAACGATTCAAGAAGATCGGCATCAAGGCTCCCAAAGGTAAGCATAATGCTTGAGTGCCCAATGACACTAGCTAACAAGGCATAGGTGCATTGATGTACGGTCCTCCGGGTACTGGAAAGACGCTTCTTGCACGAGCATGCGCTGCGCAAACTGACGCTACTTTCCTCAAACTTGCGGGCCCACAACTCGTACAAATGTTCATCGGTGACGGTGCTAAACTGGTCCGCGACTGCTTCGCTTTAGCAAAAGAAAAGGCCCCCTCAATTATTTTCATTGATGAGTTGGATGCCGTCGGAACAAAGCGTTTCGATTCCGAAAAGTCCGGAGACAGAGAAGTGCAAAGAACCATGTTGGAGCTTCTCAACCAGCTGGATGGTTTTGCCTCGGATGACCGCGTGAAGGTCTTGGCTGCCACCAACCGAGTCGATGTCTTGGACCCCGCCCTGCTCCGTTCTGGCCGTCTGGACAGGAAGATCGAGTTCCCGCTGCCAAACGAGGAGGCTCGCGCACAGATCATGCGCATTCACTCAAGGAAAATGACCGTCGACGATGGTGTCAACTGGCAAGAGTTGGCACGCAGTACTGATGAGTTTGGCGGAGCTCAGCTGAAGGCTGTTTGTGTCGAAGCTGGTATGATTGCTCTCCGAACTGGTCATCAGAAGATCAGCCACGAGCACTACGTGGATGCTATTGCTGAGGTGCAGGCCAAGAAGAAGGACACGGTCAACTTCTACGCCTAAGGTGCGGTCAGATGGTGGTGGCTTTGCTGCTTGCAGGCATGTGTTCTTGTACCCGGCTTGTAATAATACTTAGACCTTCATCGTAGTACCACTGCCGAAATGACGAACATGAATGAATAAAGGTTGACATCTTTCACTATACACTATGCTTACTTTGTAGAGATGAGAGACACTAGCATGAGGGGGGGGGGGAGCATCCATTGTACTGTGTGTTCATATCCAAGACAATACCGATCAAGAGTTTGGTGTGGCCATATTCATCAATGCGGCGCATGTCACATGGCCAAGCAGAGTAATAGCGAAGTTGCCTCCACTTCCATCATCTGCTCCCAACCCCAAACAGCTCGCTGTGGACTACAGATGCCCCTCCCGGCACTTCACCCTCGAGCTTCCCTGGCACAGGAGGTGACTCCGGCAAGAAAACGGATTAACGACGAATTACAGGCCTCGTCATCACAACAGGTGTTGCGCCACGCTACCTATGAGCCCATTTTCGTGTTGCAACAGCACTTTACAGCCATGTCGTACCATTGTATTGCCCATATACACGTTTTTCTTTCAGCTCTCCTTCTGGCTGCCTAATACCAATGTGCCGTCTGTATCCTTCTCTCTGGCCGGTGGCACTCTATGTGGGTGGTGAACCGATCAGCATTTTGCTGACGATTGCGCAGAGTCTGCAAATGCCGACATGGTCCGGATCGTCAAGGACTAGATAATACAAAGTGACTTGCAGAAAGGGAAACAGGGCCGAGGGTATTGCGCCTCGCTCATGTGTTCAAGAGCTGACCACGTTCCTGCATTTCCATCAGTGGTTCTGGCACGCCCTTCCTCGCCCCCTCTGATTGGCTCACGTCCCAACAACGGACCTCAACCACCCAACCTCAACACCAGGCACGCTACACCCACGCTACACCCACGCGCAATGATAGCTCGACGTGATAGGCCGGTTATTCTATCGCCTCCCCATGGCTTCCCTGAAGATCTGGAGAAATACTCGGTCCCCCCAGGACCCTGCATAGCCGCCTCTGGCGGTTGATTAAGTTGGGGCACTTCTCGCGGTTCACTATCACACCCGACGTCAGTGCAAGGTTGCCTCGTACCGTCTTAGAAATTTCGAAGCATGTGGCGGGCACCATTGGCTGAAAAGCCTCAAAGACAGGGAAGACGTTGCCTTACACAGTAGGTGGCTGGCTTGCAATCATGTGGGGATGCATTGTGACGAACCGAAGTCGGAATGATGCTTCGGAATGTTTCTCATATAACCCCTCCATGGCGGGGTTTCTTTTTGTTTGACATTATAATCTCTTCTCTTCTGTGGTTCTTGATCCTCTGCTCTGTTGCAGCGTCGCAACTATGCTGGATTTCTCAGCCTTCGTTCCGCGTGACCCCTTCCATCAACTTACGCTCACCCTCTGTATCATTGGCCTCTTCCTTGCCGCCGTATTTGCCATTGCGCTTAGACCGAAGAGCAAAGGACAAGAGCCTAGCACCGTCGAGGCATACCTGAAGTTCATCTATGGCTGCTTCTTAAAGCCACACACTGGTGATGGATCTGGAAGCCAGCAAGACGCTCTTGTACGTCGAATACATAGATATACTCACCGTGACTGACAGGAAAAACAGGAGAGCTTCTACAAAGCACAGGCTGAAGTCTACGATGCTACCCGTACCAGACTCCTTTGCGGCCGCGAGGATATGTTGGGACTGGTCGCGGCGCAACTGAAACACCGCGCTGAAGCTGGTCTGATTTCACAACGCCCTGTCTGGGTTGATGTAGGTGGATGCGTAAACTAGAGTGGATTTTGATACTAATAGTGACAGATTGGTGGAGGAACTGGTTACAAGTAAGCGTTGATGTGCCAGTCTTACAGTATGATGCTAACAGACTTCTAGTGTTGAGCAAATGAACGCTTTTGTCCCAGTGACGAGCTTTTTCCGTTCAGTTTGTGAGTTTTCCAAGTCCCATGAATGAAGCACCACTAACTATTGTAGACGTCGTGGATCTCTCGCCTAGTCTCTGCGAAATGGCACGCAAGCGCTTCGCCCGCCTTGGGTGGACAAACGTCAAAGTCATCTGCCAGGATGCGCGTGCTTTCCGCCTGCATGAACACGAGCCACAAGCGTATGAACACAAAGAAAAGGTCTCCCAGGGTCACACTGTTCGCGACCTTGATGAGAATGCTGATGCTGGAGGAGCTGAGCTGGTCACCATGAGCTACTCTTTGAGCATGATACCCGAGTTCTATCCCGTTATTGACTCTGTGGGCAGCCTTCTGAGCCCTAACGGCGTTTTTGGTGTCGTCGACTTCTACATCCAGGATCAAGTGGACTTTAGGGGCAGGAACTATATTGGTGGTGCCATCGACCGTCATTGCATGTGGCTCTCACGAGTATTCTGGAGAGAGTGGTTCGCTATCGACAGAATTTCACTTGGCCCTGCTCGAAGAGTAAGTCAAGTTCTTCAATATTTACAATGGTTTCTAACCTGAGTCAGGATTACTTGGAGTTCAAACACGGCACCATCCTTAGTATGAACGCCAGAAACAATTTCTTCAACACTGGTATCAAGCTACCTTACTACATCTGGATCGGATGTTCAAAGGACCACGGTGCATCCACACAAAAACTCGCCAAGATTGATGCTGCTGCTACAGAATCCCCATACCTCAATGCGCTTGACCTTCAAACCGGAGCTGCACCAAGCGACGCAGAAGTCCACTCCAAAGCTTATGAGTGCGCGGTCGTCAATCTACAGTCTAGCTTGCCTCTTCCATCAGCATGGTACCAAAACCACCACTGGCGCATTCATTACGACTCGTCCCTTCCCAAGCACACTCGTTTCAACAACTCGTACATCTACGCATTCACCTGGGAAGATGATGTGGCTGACATGCGACTTCTGAAGCCAACTTCCAACGATGTAGTCCTCGCAATTGGATCTGCTGGTGACAACATTCTTGCTTTCTGCATAGAGAACTGCCGTCGCGTCCACGCTGTAGACCTCAACCCGTCACAGAATCATCTACTTGAGCTTAAAGTCGCTGCCTTCACTGCACTCGGCTACCAAGATGTCTGGAAACTCTTTGGCGAAGGCAAACACCCCGACTTCCACAACCTACTTATCCAGAAGCTCAGCCCGCACCTCTCCTCCGATGCGTTCCAATTCTGGGTCCAAAACGGTCCTTCCATCTTCTCTTCTTCGTCTTCCAAAGGTCTTTACTACTCTGGCGGCTCCGGAAATGCCATTGCAATCGCTGGTTGGCTCTTCCGCCTCCTAGGAATGACTGCCGACGTCAAAGCTCTGTGTGCGGCGCAAACCCTCAACGAACAGCGTGAAATCTGGCAACGCAGCATCAAGACGGTGCTCCATTCCAAGATCCTCACCTACGCCATCCTCGGCAACGAGAAGTGGTTGTGGAAAGCACTCGGTGTCCCCCCTGCTCAACGCGACGTCATCGAAGTCGACTTCAAAAAAACACAAGACTACGACGAGGCCAAAGCAACCAAACCCAAAGATGCCGCTGCAGAATACATGTCCTTCCACGAAGAACCCTCAGACGAGGAGCTCAAGTCTTCAAGCGGCAACGCAATCTACGAATACGTCCTCAACACCTTTGAGCCCGTAGTCAACACCACACTCCTCAGTACCTCAAACCACTACTACCTGCTCACTCTCTTGGGTCACTACACCCCAACCTCACACCCAACCTATCTCTCCCCCAAATCGCACGTCAAGCTCTCCAAGGCCGGTGCCTTCAACGGTCTGCGCATCCATACCGACGAAATCTCAGAAGTGATTTCGCGCATGCGGCCAGGCACTCTGACCATTGTCGTCGTGATGGACAGCATGGACTGGTTTCCACCCAACGGTACTCAAGCGCTTCGCCAGATCCGCGCACTGAATCGTGCACTCAAAGTCAAGGGCCGCGTTATGCTACGTAGTGCTGGTTTGGAGCCGTGGTACATTAAAGTCTTTGCCGAGTGTGGGTTTACGGTTAAGAGGGTGGCAGTCAGGTTGCCGGGAACGTGTATTGATCGGTATGTTGTCTCTTCCCTACTCCTTTCTTTTCATATACTATTGTATGCAGCTGTACTAACATGATGACTGTAGGGTAAACATGTACGCATCCACCTGGATTTGCACAAAGGAAGTTGATCTTGTCAAGGAGAATGGCATCAAGGTGGGTACGGGGCTGAGGAAGGCGTCATTGGCTGAGTTGCAGCTTGAGGCTCCCGCTATGCGTGTTGAGTAGGACTGGTCTTTTTCACCATTAGTGGCGGTTTGGTTTATGCTTCTGTTGCGTTTGAGTAGCGTTGTCGGGCGGTTGTCTGATGTTGTTGCATGAGTTCTTGTTTCTTTGTTGTTTTGTGTTGGATACCTGGCCTAGAATGCATAACAGTATTCTTTTATATCTACTTGGTGGAAAAACTGGCATCGATATCAGTAGTGTAGAGTAGAGTGGTGGTGGTTTGCAACTCGTTTTCGTTGCCCCGCTATTGCTACCTTTGTTAGATACTGCTCACACCATCTCAACTACTTGTTCGGGGTGCTTGTACACAAGTTCCCAGAAAAATTCACAAACTAACAAGTCATTTTCCGAAGGTTGAAATGCAAAGACACCAAATGCCTTGAATTAATCGTGTTTTTGACATTTGTAGCTGTATCGCGCCGTCTACCCGACTACACGTACAGCATTGTATATCGTCCAACCATTATCGTATAAGCCAACACACCACTACTGGTCCCAAAACAATTCTCGTCTTTACGAAAACAAGGCTTCTCAAGTCTATCTTCGCGCCTCAAAAGGAAAAGCGCCGGTGTCCTAGATGCAAGCAGCCCAAGGGCGAAACCCATTCCCAAAAGTTGTACAATCTGGTGAAAATCAAAGGTGGACGGATGCAGATTGCTGGGGGCTGGTTTAGTTGGAAGCACCCGAGTAACGCGCCTTTCCGACGGTGAAGGGGACGTAGCGGTATTTGATCATGTGCTGGATTTGTCGTCGCACTGTATTGGTTAGCCGGCGTGATGTAGAAGTAGGTAAGTAAAGCTTACTGGTCAGGCCAAACAGAATCAGCCAGTAAACGACCAAGACGGGCCAGAAGACGGGCAGGTTGAAGATCTCGAACCAGCTGCAGAAGAAGCCAATGGAAATGGCCTTCGTGGTCGAGTACCAAAACTTGAACTCGGGCAGCCTGCGGACGAATGGGCGGAATTCTTGGTCCTCTTTTGTGGGAAGGCCTGAGGCGTTGCCGTCTTCCATGCCTTCATCTTGTTCGAGCGCTGGGTCGAATTTGGGGGAGAGGAAGGCGAGGAAGAGGTTCAGGAGGTAGATGCCAAGAGAGTAGGCAACTGCAATTGTGGTCAGTAATGTGCATATTACAACAAATGCGTCGCTACATAGAACTATTCGGAAACTGTGGTATGTCGAAAGTGAAAGGGCAGATACATACCGATGTACCATCCCTGAGCGAGGAATATGCGCAGACCAAAGAGCAGGAAGAGGACTCCGGTTCCTCCCCATCGGTATGTGGTGTATGGCGTTGACTTGTCTAGGTATGCTTGGAACATCTGCGCAGCGCATTAGCAAATATGCCATCTTCCAAAAGCCAGTTCGGCTTGTATTTCCGTCGCCTCGTTTATATTATCGCGCGTCGGCAAATAAATGCGCGATGCCCCCTGGGGAAATAACCTACCCGTCCATACTTTGTTGTTTGCGCTGTTACCGCAGAGAAGGGGGTATCCGGCTCCGGGGCGTCCATGGCTGCGTCGCTTGCTCTTCGGTTTTGTGCGATGAAGACTGTATCCTGAAAATGGCGACACTGGCGATGGTGTGGTCGGAATGGCGCGTCTTTAGTAGGGGCAAGTTGTTGAGTCGTGTCAAAATCATGAGCCTGCGGAACAGGGCTGTGGCTGAGGGCGGCACACAGTTGGGGATGGCGCTAGGCCCAAAAGACTTTAGGAGGCGTCATTGGCAGCTTCCCAGCAATTCCAGGCTTTGGCGGGCGCTTTACCGAGGTGGCCGATTCTACCCACTTGGAAGGGAAGCTATGTAAGTACATATACGTGTGCTCTCTCTTCTTCACACGTGCTCTCCTTGATCCAACTGCAATATCAAAGAGCTGGTCTCGAGAGTGAAGGTCCAATTGGCGATAATCAATATGCAAGCATTCCGCTCAGCACCAAGGGTAGCCTCCCAGTTCCGGTCTACCGGACTACCTAGGTTTGTGAGGGGAATCACTACCAATAAGCCGTACGAGCATGTGCTTGTTTCGGTGCCAAAGGAGGGTGTTGGTTTGAGTAAGTACGAAAGATGGATTTTCAATTCTTCATTCAAATATATCAGTCTTGTATCATACGGTAATGCTTCAAGCATGTTTGCTGACAGCATCCAGTCCAGCTTAACCGGCCAAGGGCTCTCAATGCTCTTTGCACCCCTCTGATCCTCGAGGTCAACCAGGCCCTGCGTGACTTTCAAAATGAAAAGTCAATTGGTGCCGTCGTCCTCACTGGTTCAGAGAAGGCTTTTGCGGCAGGCGCCGACATCAAGGAGATGAAAGACCTTACTTTTAGCGATGCGTATGGCAACGACTTCATAGAGTCTTGGTCAGATCTTGTCACATTCCTCAAGAAGCCTCTCATCACGGCTGTCAATGGTTACGCACTCGGAGGAGGCTGCGAGCTCGCCATGATGGGAGACATCATGTATGCGGGACCTAAGGCAACATTTGGACAGCCAGAGATCAAGCTGGGCGTCATTCCCGGTGCGGGTGGATCGCAGCGCTTGACAAAGGCAATTGGCAAATCAAGAGCCATGGAAATTATTCTTACGGGCGACAACATCACTGCGCAACAAGCAAGTGAATGGGGACTTGTTGCAAAGGTGTTCGAGACACCAGAGGCATGCGTCGACGGTGCCATTGCAACAGCGGCCAAGATCGCATCTTACAGTCAAATCGCAGTCAAGGCGGCAAAGGAGGTGGTGAACAAGAGCCAGGATCTCGGTATTCGGGAAGGTGTCGAATACGAGAGGAGGGTGTTCCATGGCTTGTTTGGAAGCCAGGACCAGAAGATTGGCATGGCTGCTTTTGCGGCCAAGGAGAAGGCCACTTGGACAAACAAATGAGCGACAAAACAGAGATTACGTACATGTAGTCGCCAAATCAAGTCATGAGTTTGCTCTTCAGCTATTCTTGCTAAAAATGGCAAAGCCTAACAAGGCACTTGCAGAGCATGGCAATGCTAGAGATGCATCCCGTCTCAATTCAGTTAGACGGGCCTCGGCATAACTAATGATTGAGATAAGTCAGCTGGCTTATCACACGTGACAACCCGCACGCGTGCATGGGCGTGTGACATGACGCGATCACTGTGGGGAACACTGCGCCATCTAATATGCTACTGCTTCCCGGTGCATCCGCCCTTTACCCATCTCATCTTGCACCATGGAAGCTACTCCACCGTGGCTACGAGACGCTCTCCGCTTTGCGTTGACAGCAACACCGTCCACTCCAGCACCATGGTTCCAGCATGACTACGACAGCTTTAGAGCCGCTGGCGGCGGCCCCCTTTTAGATCCTGATGACCCTGGAAAAGACCCACGCTTTAGAAAGCTAGTCGTGGCTATCCTATTTAGTCGGAGGCTCCTAATTACCTACAATCTGGTCCTGGTGGCCGTCTTGTTGGTCTTTTCGATATGGCACTGGAGCGAGAAGCTCATATTGCACCGGCGGAGACGGGAAGCTGCCGCCCAGACGCACAATAACGAAGCCTACAGCACAGAAGATACAGAAGCTTGGAGTAGCTCAAGTAGCACTATAGAAGGCAGTGCAACACCACCGGGCAGCACCACTGTGAAGACATCCAACAGCGCCGATGAATCCAGTCCCCTGCTTCCTTCACGACGGCCGCAACCCAAGCGCGTTGGTGTATGGCGACCATTTTACATACTCAAGGCCGCTCTCCAATACCAACCGCCTCGCATACCCATCATCAACAAAACCCTTCCTACCAACGCCGTCTCGCTGCTTGTCCTCGCATGGGTTGGCTTGAACATCTTCTACAACCTCTACCGCATGCCTTTGACATTCGTCTACCTCTTCGTATTTGGCGACCGATGTGGTCTTATCTTCGTCGCAAATCTGCCTCTGTTATACCTTCTGGCCGCGAAGAATCAGCCCATCAAGTTCTTAACAGGCTATTCATACGAAAGCCTGAACATTTTCCATCGAAGAGTTGGAGAACTCATGTGTTTGGAGGCTTTCTTGCACTTTCTGGGCATGGTAGCCGTATGGTACGGGTCGCTGAGACATCTGGGTTTCACGCTGGCCAAGTTCCTATTCAACCGCGTGGTTCTTCTAGGCTTGGCTGCCTTTATCGCATACGAGTTGATCTATTTTACGAGTCTAGGCAGTTTTCGGCAAAGGTGGTACGAGATATTCCTGGGCCTTCACATAGTGCTCCAAGTCGCCGGACTAGTGTTCCTATGGTTCCACCACCATACCTCCAGGCCATATGTTGGTATTTCCCTCGCCATCTTCCTCATTGATAGACTGGTGTATCGGCTGTGGCTGAAATCGAGCACGCATCCCGCAACCCTTACCGTCCTCGAAGATGACGAAACCTTCCTCGTCTCCGCAAACTGGGAAGTAGCTTCTCGAAAGTCTACACTAGCACCGAAGAATATGAGGCAAGGGTGGAAACCGAACGAGCACATCTTCCTTACTGTACCCGCCTTATCCCGCAAGCACGCCATACAATCTCATCCCTTTACCATATTTTCCGCCGCTCCAACAACAACAACAACAACAAACGACGATTCGCAAGGAAAACACGCATGGTTCACTCTGCTTATCCGCGCCCAAGCCGAATCAGGCTTCACCCGTACCCTCCTGCAATATGCTCGCACCACTACACAAACTCGCATCCGCCTTGACGGTCCCTACGGCTCCTCCCACGCTCTGGACATGCTCGAAGCTTCCAATACCACCATTCTCATCGCAGGCGGCTCTGGAATCGCTGTCGCATATCCCCTTCTTCACTCCCTTCTCTGCCCCTCTTCAATCGATCCCGAAACCGCTTCCACCCGCACCAAGAGGAAAGTCAAGTTATTGTGGATTATGCATGCACCCGACCACCGCCTGTGGATCCCGGAAAGTAAATTAGAAGAACTTGAAAACTGGGGCTTGGACGTGCTCATTCCGCCCCCGACTAGTACGGCTGGACGACCAAATGTTGGATACATTCTGAGGGAGTGGGTGGAGCAGGAAACAAGGAAAGGGGGGAGAACGGGTGTTGTGGTTAGCGGGCCTGATGGTTTGGTGAGGGATGTAAGGAATACGTGTGCGAAGATGATATACAATGGTAGAGATGTAGACGTTCAGGTTGAGAAGTTTGGGTGGTGATATTATCTGGCGCCCCTTTTTTGTTGGCTGTTTTGGGTACGTACAGGATATGTTTATAGGTTCCCTCCTGAAGACTGAATATAAATCAAGCGACCACGCTGTTCTCCTTTCTTAAATGTCTGCCTTTTCGCGGAAGTTTTCGCAAGTGTATCTGGCGATGTGGCTGCGACTCGACGCTACCGCTGCATTGTGAATGACTAGAAGGATGTATGTCAGGGGTTATTACGCATGTATTCCTTCAGGTTGAGAAATGTCTAGCGAAATTTGGCTTCAGACCTGCAAAGACCACTCCACGAATTACATCGAGGATGTATAAGCTAACGGGTCTCCTGAATGCTGCATCGCAGCATACTATACCTTTTTGGGACATGCAATGCAGTGGAGCCGGGCTGTCGTGTAACCATTCAGCTCACTTCAATCTAGATCAGGATCTAATTATAGTGATGATTGGCGAGGGTCTTGGTATGACGCTAGATATTGATTTGGGTGTGATTCGCGTAGGCATGTTGTTATTGCGCAGCAGCCCATCAGGCTGATACAGCCTGCCTTGAGTGTTGTTATTTCGTCTAGCCGTGCATTACACCTCCAACAGTCAGATATCACCATCAGCACACTCAACATGAGAGAAATTCATGAACTACATTCGATAAACGAATCTACAACAGGCAGCTCTTCCTTCGATCGCGACTTCGACAAACGCAGGCGCGAAGATCAAAAACACGAACTGCAATCTTCCGACGTGTCCAGTAATCAACACGGTAGTATCAACGCAACTAGCGGTATCAACAACGATGCTTTGTTCGAAGAGTACCCCCTTCTCTCTTGTTTACAGCTTGTTGCTCACCACAAGGTATTCCTCTTCTCAGTAAGCCGAGGCCGGAAGTGGAACACACGAGAGCGTCTAGGTCACGGCATCACTTTTGATGTGGAGCAAGCTGATCTGCCTGTTCGAGAAGCAGTCTCAGATTTACAGTATTATGATATCAGCAAAGGTGTACGTCACGGCTTCATCACTGATCACACAGGTATTCGATGGGGCTACGACACTGTTGTTGCGTACAAGAGTCTGTATGCGCAAGGGCGAATGAACAGAAAAAACCTTTTCTTAGGTCTGCTCAAGGAACTGAGGATTTTGTGCCATCCACCACTCCAAAAACATCCTTACATTGCTCGCTTCATCGGGCTCGCCTGGATTAGAGAAGAAGACATTACATCAGAAGCGATCGATGAAGATGCGGATACGAAAGAACCGCGCGAGTGGCCTATTCTTATCACTGAGAGGGCCGAATTGGGCACAATCGGCAATTTTTTACGCTATAGAGCATCTTGTTTGAAACCCATCTCCCTTCTTGCAAAGGTACGCCTTCTCAGTAATGTACTAGAGGCTATATCGGTAAGCGTCCTATAATTCCTACTTGACATGGGATATTCTAATTTTCTCTGGTAGGATTTACATGACTGCGACATAATACATGGCGATATAAAAAGCAGTAATGTTTTGGTATATACCAACTTCAATGGTACCGCAGAAAATTGGACGGCAAAGGTGATCGATTTCAGTCATTCAGCAATACTCGACCAACAAGCCTCAAACATGACCAAAAGGGACCAACTTGTTGGCACTGACTTTTACAAACCGCCAGAACTTGGGAAGCCCAAAGCAACTTTCTATGGTGGCATTGCTGACAGAGTCGACATATGGTGCTGGGGGATGTTATTATGGGAAGTGCTTCTTGATGGAAAAATAGATGTCACTACTGAGTTTATGCATGAGTTGCGTAACACTGGGAGAGTTGCAGAGTATGCTTGCAAAAGATGCAAGGAATATCTTGAGACTCATCACAAGGACGAGAGAAGGATGTTCCTTGCAGTGCTAAAATTACTTGACGAAGCTCTATTGGAAGATCCACGACGACGTCCATCCGCTGCATCTCTCATCCCTCACGTACGACTCCTTTCACAACATGCGTAAGTTAATTTGTAGTCCGAGTATCTGGGATCTTACTTCTTCCCGCATAGGAAACTGATTTGCACAATAGTTCGTTCAACATTCAGTCTCATCGTAAATTCGACAGGGTTGCTCCCCTACACACCATACCTTTCTTTGATGTGAGTACGCCAGTTCCAGGAATTTAGCAAATTCTTATTATTTGCAGCTCATGCACCAATACTTCGGTCTTGTAGACATGCTGTATATTCCCGGCCAGGTTGTTGAAGCCCTCACAGCTTTAAGCATATCGAACAAGGCCAACAACAAACCCGAGGTCGACTTCCAACTTGGTTTATGCCATGCAGTTGGCTTTGGCGTCAGCATCGACCACAAAGAAGCAATTCGACTTTTCTCGGCTTCGGCAACTAGGGGTTTCCAAAAAGCTCGTCTGCTTCTCAAAAGGATCGCAACCGCCCTGAACATCGCCCTTGATCCTGAGATCGAACATCTAGCTCTCACATGGCGTGATGAATCTCGAAAAGGTGCCATTTCGGAAAATCTTCCGCGGCTTCTTTTTCTACCTTCCCAGCATAGCATAGAATCTATAACAGGTGAGCGCCATTTGGTGCAGAATGGAAATTCATCTATCAATGTCACTACCAGTATCAGGCGGTTAGTCGAGGCTATCAAGCACAGGGAAATGGAAGAGATTGAAGCCCTTGCCAGAGGATGTGAGAATATCAACCAACAGCTAGATACTGGCGAGACTGCTCTCCACTATGCGGTTCTCTCTCTTGACCTTAGCATCGTCGCTATTCTCCTACACTTCAAGGCAGACGTATCCTTGTGCACCACAACTGAATGTGAACTATCAATTCCTGGATCAACAGAAAACTGGATACCCTCAAATGTATCTCCGATCTCGCTGGCGGTGTTGCTCGATCGTGTAGACCTGCTGGAAACCTTGCTGGAACATATAACCAGGGAGCAAAACGGACTCAAGCATAATCAGACAATCGTCAATCTGATCGCTTGGGGGGCGCAATATCAGAGCATTAACTGCATTGAACGACTTTGTAAGCAGCTCAAATGTAAACCTGAGCAGCCGTTCGATGATCTGGGGGTCAATCCACTGTCTTACGCAGTGCGAAACGACTACCTCTTTCGTCTTGTTCTGTTCACCTCTTCGTCCAGCCCCACCGACCTCAAAACCCCACCAGTAGTGAGTCGTCAACATGAGATTGTCCAAAAGCTTCTCGAAGTTGGGTTTCCGTCATCAGCGAACGAGAGTACAGAGTTGAACTGCTTGCATATAGCCGCCGCTACATCAGATGTGGCTCTTTTGACATTGCTACTGGACCATTGCAAGACTTCTGACCAGAATGCGCTAGAGAAGATATCCCCGGAAGGTTTTTCTCCATTAGGAGTTTCAATAGTTCACAGACGCAAAGACCTATACGATGTGCTCATGGAAGCCGGGGCGAAACATTACAACGTTTGGCCCGAAATGCGGGGCGATGCTATACACTGCTGTACGTTGTATCCAAGCGCAGAATCGTTGGTGATTGCAAAAGAAATATTGAAAAAGCATCCAAGAGCGATCAAGGTCAGAGATAAAACTGGGAGAACACCATTACACTGTGCAGCGCTTCGAGACTACGACGAGATGATCAAGATTTTGATCGATGCTGGCGCCGACTTATCAGCTCGTGATATGGACGGCTACACACCGTTGGGCGCAGCAGTTTCCTGGAGATCTGTAAGAGCTATCAAACTAATATGTGCTGCTCTCAAACGGAAACGCCAGCCACTTGTCAGCTGGACATTTACGGATACTATATTCGGATTTGGTTTGTTGACCTATTCACCATTGGAGCAGTTACTAAGTCCTGGCACCATCTCTCCTGCACGAGAGCCGGAGCTGCTCTTAGGTGCCAATAGATTGGAGAGGTTTGGCTGTTGTGATCACCCATTTTCGCAAAAGTCTCTGAAAGTGCTGGAGATTCTGCTCGATAGCTATACGCACACGACACGACTAGGCACCAACTTTTGGGAGCATTTGTTCTTTCCCATGGATTCCTATAGCGGCACGCAATTCGCAGTTTCAATGGGCAACATCGAAGCTGTCAAACTCCTTCTGAAGTCTAAGAAGTTCACTTACGACTATAGATACTTGGTGTTAGATGCACACAACCAACGCGCAACGGGACAGAATCACATTACTGACGAAACAACAAGAGAAGACATGCTTGAATTTCTTGAAGAGTACCATGATGAGCAATTCAGGTCTCGTTCTGAGCGCAGAAGAAGCTCGGGGCTTTCCCTAGCATGGAAGCTATACTACACTTGTTACGGCAATTTGGAACAAGAACAGTGGAAACGGGCCAATGCATGGCTCAGAGAAAACCGTTTTCATCAATACCGCCCGCTTTTTCTTGAGTTTGTGCCATGGGTCCGAACGCGCTGGTCCCTGGATATTGTCGCCTTCAGTATTGGATGGATATTCATGGCGCCGATGATTGTCTATTTCATCTTGATCCATCGAGTCCCGCCTACAGAATGTCCTCGTCCCAGATTAGTATATACAATCATTTCCCTGGTAATGGTTAGTAGCGAACAATGAAGCTGTGGGATTGGTTACTAAAAGTAAAGCATAACAGGCGAATTTCTTCCTTTTAGCGCGACAAATCTTCTCAATCTTCTCGATACTATATCGAAGCTTCAGATCAAAGTACCATGGATATGACAGGCCGCTTGCGCTGATGCAATGCGCCTTCTCCGTGTTTGTCATTGCCGGTTGTTGCTATCTGTGTTATTTACTTCAACCCGAGCAAGAGATGCTCTTTCCTTTCGTCACGTTTCGTGACTATACGGCAAAGCAAAAGAGTTGGATATCAACCTTTGGAAGCTTGTCTCAAGCTCTCGAGGGGCTACTTATAGCAGTACCTGCGTAAGTTGCTTATCCTTTAATTGCTGCTCATGCTAACCGACTCTGGACACACAGGGCGGAATTCCTTATCGTATTCGCCACTTTTTTTTCTGAAAGAATAATGAAGAGGGAATCTGGAGGAAGAGTTAATACGGAACCAAAACCTAAGCATGAGAATCACTATACGGTCGTCATGACATGGTCTCAAATGGGGTACTGGTTTGGCTAGCTGTGGTAGAGTAGACTTGTATAGTCTACTTCTCGTGAATTTTATCTTATTTTTGTATACTTTCTGAGACACAGGGACAAGAGGATATGTACGAATTTGCCCCATCCCCTGAAATGAAGACTGTAAGTACCGTTGCGTAACTATACGGACCGAATTGTCAGAGACATCATCTAGAAATGATATTGGGGATGGAGAAGCTTACGTGGCGCCAGCAATGAACATCTCGACGGTCTTTGCTTTTGTAACGAACGAAAGCAACGCAATAAAGGCAGTCGTCCCGAAGAAAGACGCGACAATACGGGGTACGAGCTTGTTTATTCTTTCCACCACTATCACCGGGACTATAATCGCCAGTCCGAGTAAACACGACATTATCAATCTGCTTATAGCATTTGCCCAACCTTCCAGTAGGATGAAGATGCGAGGGTCCTGGGATACTTTACTGCGAAGTCCCTGCACGTCATGATCAATATAGCTGGAATGAATGGATCGCCGTTCGGGCTGCTTACCAATCTTTCGAGGCCGTGAAATCGTGTTGACAACCACTTGACTAGATCTTCCACAGGATCTTTCAATTGGCTCAACGCTCCGTCGGTGGTGGATGCTCCCACAGACATGAGGTCCATTGGACTATTCAAGTAATCCATCTCGCTTTTCGTTATGCAGCCCGTCTCGTTAACCCAATTCCTAATATTTGTAATGTCTCTCGGCTTTGCCGCTTCCATGCATAAAATCTCACTATTCCTTTTTACCAATTGATCTAACGAGGCTAAGCTTAGCACTTACGTTATAAGCTGCATCCACACGGCAGATATAATAGCATACCATATGACTCGAGTGCCGTATCAATCTCTTTCATGATATTTTTACGCTCTTCATTCTTGTCTCGACGACAATTTCCCAAGAAGAGCACACGGGGCTCTTCACGATCAATTCGGTCCAACTCTTGCTCAAGGGTAACAAGATTGTCCTGCTTGTACAGCACGAGGCGTCCTCGTAGACGTAAGAAGCGTCTTGAAATGTGGAATGATGGATGGGTGCTGGTCAAGGCAGCAAATCTTGGGTAGCCGTCTGGAAAATCTTCAACTGTAGGTATTCAGTTCCACGGTTCTTGGAAACCCTTCCAGTTTTGAACGTACTGGTGTATTGATCATTGTTCGATACATAGTTTGCCATCTTTCGACGCCTCAGCTGCTCGATTATCAAGAAAAAAAAATGCGAAATAAATGCTGCGCAATGCTTAGACTTAAGCAAACAGATGTAGGTAGGCACCAGACCTCATGGGGCCAGCCTTGCCTTCTTACGTACATGCGATTACCTTGCATATGCAGGCTTGGAGGCAGCGCCTCGGCTTTGGATGTATTGGATGGTCGAAATCGTCCTTCTCGCCGGGTACTAAGGAACCAAGCGCTCTTCTATTGGAGCCAGGTGTTCGCTTTTGCCAGCACCTAGGCTTAAAAAACGATCAGCGCCCCAATGGTTTCTGCCATAACCGTCGCATCTACTACCCAACCTCTGCGCCAAGTGCGCCAAAGTAAAGATGGCCAACAGTTACAAGAAGTAATAATATCGCTCCTCTATGTTGTAAGATATCTGATTAATCATAGTCGCACACCAACACCGGACCCCGAAAGCCTTGGGGGTAGACCCAGTATCCCAGAGAGTGAGGTCAGTCAATTGGTTCTTCAACCTGACATACGCACACGTTTTACACCTCACAGGGAACTCGGTATACGGTCGGCGAAAAGGTCTTTTACACTGCACCTGGGCAAAATGCCATGAAGGGCCCATATCTCATTGCCTCAAGACCGGGCAGCGGGCAATATACGCTGTGCGACGAAAACGGCAACCCAGTAGAAGGGGGAGTAGCAGTAGCCGAGTCAACTCTAATACTCTGCCCTTGACTCGATAAGAAGAAGTAGATTGTATCAAGAAGCAAACGATCCATAGACACTATACATTGACTTTACGTTCCTCTCTTGTCGGATCTGCCTCTAGTCTTTTCAGGACATCATCTTCGAAACGCCTAATCACTTCATGGCTGATACCTGTGTCTTTCTTGCCATCGACAAATTCCCCTTTCAAACACAAGATAGTAGCTCTCTCATAGGCCTCGCCCATGGGATGTTGCAAGGAATTTCCCATCTTCTTGATCAGCTTCTCCTGGACTATAGCTGGACCCTGTCTATCAATATAGCTACTGAGAAGCTCGGGAATACAGTTCCAAAGACCAATCTCCATCAAAACCAAACCCAACGAGTAATAATCATGGATTTGGGTGTGCCGCACCTTTGGTGACTGTCCTTGCCGATCAGGGTGCTTGTAAACATCGACATCCGGGTTGTGGATGTGTATGTCCCTCGACAACTCGTTTTCGGCCCTGCTGAACTCAAACCCGCACAATAGGGGCTCATTGTACCTGATGTTGCCATCAGCTGCTTGGAGGAACACAATGTTATGACTTGCAATGCCCTGATGCAGCCAGCCAGCGTTGTGCCACTGCAGGACAGCTTTGCACATTTTTCTTGCTATACTGAAGCGCTCCGCGAGGTTAGGCTTTCTCAACTTCTCAGTCTTTGTTTTGGAACGGGATTCGGAGGTCCGCGCTTCCAGGACCTGGCGCAAAGATACCACGCTGGAAAAGTCGGTGCGAGGGCACAAAAAGATTAGAGCAAAGCGAGCCTCTTTCTTCTCGTGTGAAACGGTAAGACACATTGGAGTGTGAAAGCTTCGCGGGTCGGAAGTATGAAGAACAGCAGCAAGACGATTAATTCCCCGTTCGCAGAGGGCAATGCCGTGAGCATCGCTTCTTTCGTACAATTTGTACTCCACTAAAACACGAACTCCCCCATATTCTGATATAACAAGAGGTACAGACAAGTCGCGTGTTGCCTGTGCTTGAGTGATTGGCGGTGTTTTCTCCAGAGTTGGGAAGTCTGAAGGAAAGTTCACTTCGCGTCGTGCGCGCAAGACATGCATAACGTCGAGGCCTTCCAGAGCACTGTCTTCGATAGCAGAAACCAAGACTTCCTTTTTCTTTAGCTGGGGAATTGATAACACACCCCTCTGAACTACTCGCTGCAAGGCTTCTAAATTCCTCTGAAATTTCACAAGAAACTCAACCATGATCTCATCAGTAACCTCTTCTGATCCTCCATTCACGGATAACCCAGCCGTGAGGTTTTGAACGGCTGATACCAAGTTGATCTTGAACATGTCCCAAGTACCGCAAACTTCTCTTTGTGATTCTTCTGGCAGGTTGTGCAGTGCTGCAACTGACCTTTCGCCTCCTCCGTCTCTACGCATATACTTCTGTAGTTGGGATGTTTTTTGTGTCATTTCTTCAATTCTCACAAACGCAACTCCTCTAGGAGCGTGTGTTTTGAGCCAAACTATGATTTTGTCCAAGGTAGAGTTGTCTAGCGGGTCCCAAGTCCAGATGCGAAGGGAGAGCGAACCGGAGTTTTCGTCATGATTGTAGGAGCGCGGAACTAATTTGGACAAAGGGTCAAGCCGTATCGTGCTGTGAGGGCCGTGAAGGCCCCAACGAAGAGGGGTTTGCATAAGTCGCCCATCCCGGCTAGAAAGTGAATCGTAGATGTCAGATATCACAATGTACCCCTTCTTTTCAAGTCGATTCTCTGCTTCCTTGAGAAATTTGGTCGTAAATGAGTGCTCTCCAGGAAGAGCCGTTTTAACCCTCATAGCACAAGAAGCGATCAACTCGACGTTGGGCGGAGTGACGCGGTCTGTTGTTCTCGCAGCTTGGGCAGCAAAACAGCAGTCCAGAATGACCAAAACATGCCCATTGACTGTATTTAAACCCGGTTGTATATCCGACCAGCGCACTTTCGGGCTGCTTGATCCTGGGTTTGCTGCCCAGACTGATTTCCGTGGCTCACGACCATTTATGTCCCTGATTATGTCTTCGTCTCCATGTCCTCCATAGTGGATTATTCCCAAGCTATTATTTCTGTGCAAAGCTTCTTTGAATTCAAGGATCCGACGTTCCACTGCCATCTGGCTACGACGTTCTTCTAGAAGAGGTATCTCGTATAATTCGGCAGGGTAGTTGAGTTTGGAAGTGAAAAAGGAATGGACTTGGTAGGCTTCTTCCTTGAAGCCTTCTGTGTCGTGCTCCCAGTAAATTATGAGACACGTGATGTGATCATAATCGTTTCTGCGGTCTCGCAAAAAATGGGCGCCCAGAACTCCATTCGCTTGATCAAGAGAATGTTGGGGAGGATTCGATGTGCTCATGGTGATGAGAATGCTGAATAAGAAGGTGTATGCCACGACCAAAATTCTTTTCTCTGCCAGCTACATACACCTATCTTCATTCCGATGGTCGACTTTTGGGCTCTTCCGGTGAGTCTGTTTTTGTTCAGCCTTGCATCCTGGGTTGGATAAGGCAGACATGCAGGAATCATGTGTACAGTCATAGGGGTGTCCAAGCGAATAATGATCGAGAATCGTATTGGAGGTTGAAAGCTCGCTAAACAGATCGACCTTGTCCCGTAGTGAGTGGTCCACGTTTCCTGTAGCTGAACATAGCCTCTTCCTTCGCCCCGCTTTTTTGACCTATTACACACCACAGGCTTGTTGTTGATGGCTAAGTGCACCCGAACATACATGCATCTATCCTTTTGTGTGCATTGGAGCAGGGTCAAAGATAATATCCTGTTGTAGTGAAGAGGTGGAAGTAGTAAAATCAGACCATGTTGCCTGCGTAAAGTAGTGATGACAAGACCAGCACATGGTTCTTGTCGTAAATGAGATCACACTTGGAGGGGTGTTTTATCTACGCTTATATTGCCATGGTCAGATTCTTAATAATCGTTGCGATGAAAAAGATATTTCACCCTTTTGCCATTTAACGACTTTCCCCAGAGTAAGGAGAAAAAGGAATAGACCAAGTAGACTGTTACCGCGTCTGCCCATACCATGCGGTATTTTACATTTCAAGTCGATGTCCCCATCTCACAGCCACTCAGCCCTCTAGCTATACCACCATTGCCACAATTGCAGCGTCTACAGTAGCACAACTAGTCAAAGGTTAAAAAAAACCCACTCCTATATGCACATAGATTTCATTGAACTCTCGATCCAACACTCCTCACACCTGGCTTCTCTACAACCCACCAATCATCCTACCATCATTTATAAACTTCCCTCATACACCTCCACCCACCATGCTCTCTCCACAAAGACCCTTCCATCCACACCAACAACGCTACCAACCGTTCGAACGGCCCACGCATACAAACGAACAAAAGAAAACACTCCTACACAACGTACTCACACACCCGCATCTGCACCTGCACCCCCCCAACGCACGCACATACAAAACGGCACAACACGCGATGCACACTCCCTCCGTCCCGCCCGCGGAACTTCCCTCTCCCAAAAAAAAGAAAAACAGAAAAGCCCCAATCGAGTATGCAGAAGCGGACATTGACCATGCAATTTACCGATTTTGCGCATATTATGCTCACACTCATTTTGTTTGCCCTATGCGGTGCCCGTGTGCGTTCGCGCGTGCGCGCATGTGCGTTCTGCCTTGTTTGCCTGTGCCTGTGCCGTTCCGAAAGGCGCGTGCATGCAAAATGCAGGTAATTTCCTTGTATTCTTGTCCGCTTTCACACACACACACCTGCACCCCCATGTAGCTATCATCTCTTTTGTTTTCCTAAAAAAGAAACACACACACACACACACACACACACACACACACACACACAGGTCTATGCTGGAGGGAAGAAGGGAGATCATTGCGGTATGATCCACAAGACCTGGTGATCATCATAATGATGATAATAAGAAGAAGGATTGGATGGGGTGGTATTTTGTTTGTTCTAGTCAAGGATACCGAGCGTTGGACACAAAAGGCCAAGGAACCGGCATTTTTGACATGGCGTTGGCGGCAATGGGATAAGTTGCGCGTAAGTAGTGATCCTAGCAAGGAAGGGGGGAGGGGAAAGAGGGTACGCAATGTGATTTGCAAATTACGGGTGGGCTATTTTGGCATGTGTGGTGCAGTCGCAAATTATTCCCAGTACGAGATTTTCGCTGGGGTCGGAAAGAACTTGAAACAAGACCATCGTCATGGTCCAAGATCGGGCTGTCGTATTTATCAAGCCACATTCACGGGATTCCCAGGTATTGTTTGATTCATGATGTTACCGCGTACCTGTTGTCGGGGAAGCGTAAGACCTCCCCCATGTCCATAGCTAAAACACGGAGCTTGAAACCGATAAGCGAAAGCGAGTTGTGTCGATCGCAATGGCCATCTTCCCGTCTCCCTTCCCAACAAGTGGCGCGGGAAGGAAATGTTCCTTGTTACAGGACCTGATCCATGCTCCCGTTCAAACAAAAACTTGAAACATTCGGCCTGCCCCAGCATGGCCCGTGCGCCCAGGTTACCCAGGCCGTCTTTCTGAAAGCATGTACCTGTAAGCTGGCGGGCCCACTACAGGTACAGACTGGCACAATTGCAAATGTCCCTGTTTCAGAAACTGCCGTCAGCAAACAAATTCCGTGGTTATTTAACACCCTGGCCGTGGAATTCGGGACGCGATTCCGGACACAAAAAAGATGCACATACCGTTTGATAAGTTCCTGGCATGTTCCCATCTTCTGGAAGAGCGTCGGATCTCCGATAATCCGAGCTGCGTTCTTGACTTCACGACATGTCTCATCCAGACGAGTAATGACGCGGACAATTGTACCCTCCATGACGTCTGTCAAATCCGTTATCCTATTGAATGACATACCCCGTGCCCACTCGTAGACGACCTCGACCATTCCAAAGCGGGGCTTGCTGACGAAGTCATTCGAGTCATCCGCCGACAAGATGACCTGATGTTTAGTCTGAATCTCGTTGACCTTTTCTGAGATTTGGACAATTTTGGCCACGCCGCGTTCCAGGCTCGCTGTCAGAGTGGGCTCCACATCGGTCTTTTCCTGAAAGACAAATGCCGAGAGCAGTGCGACGATCTCCTCGGGCTCATACTCGGCGAGTACGTTTTCCAAAACAAGTTCCGTAAGGACCAGCTCGTCTGCCGAGTGGATCTGGATGCTGTAAGGACATGACTCGAAAGTAAAGGGACAGATGAGGGGCATACCTCGCAGGCTACCTTGCCTTTTAGCTCTACGCGCGAGCCCTCGTCAACAAAGCCAAGGTCTTTGAGGACCTGGATACGCTGTTCGTAATCGGGAAGGAGCTGGAGATTCTGGTCTGACATGAGCTGTCGGAGTGCATGGATGTTTTCCTTGATGAGCCACTGATCATGTTCCATGGCAAACTGCAGCGATTAGCATCATGCATACCTTTGCAGCTACTCAGTTCGCATTCCTTACATGTTTTAGGAAGTTGGGACACCTCAAACACTCTTTGCTAACTGCATTTAGTCCCTCCTTCTTGCGAGCCTCTTCCAGTTCTCGGAACTTGAGACTATTGATGCGGCTGTAATCGTATTCATCCCAGTCTTCGTAATCCCATGACCCGCACAGTGGCAAGAACTGGTCTTGGGCCAGCTTTAGCGTATCTAAGGTATTTTTAGCGCCGTATTGCGGCCTTAGGGCGGGCGTTTACCTTTCTTTCGGTTGAGATTTTGGACAGAGTCAGGGACGTCAATGGTAGTCTTTGTAAAACACTCGATATCGTTCAAGGGTACAAATGCGGTCTTGAGAATCAGATCTCCCGGGTTGTTCGGCAGCTTGCGATACAGCGGTGCGAACGGACCGAGATATGGTAGTAAGTCGTCAGGCTTACGATCTTGATGTTGCGCCACTTCCAAGACCTTCACCGTAGGTTCATTACCTCTGCTCGTACCATCCTGCATGAGCATGCCTGCTGTGCGTTTGTTATCCTAGTAGCGACGAGTTAGACCGATCTCGAGTGTTGGAGCAGATGGTGTACCTTTTTGTAAACAATCAGTCGATTCTTGCTAAAGACTCGCCGCCCAACAGGGTTAATGAGAAGGCTCAAGTGCATCTCATTGGTTAGCCTCTTGTAGTCCTCACAGGACTGGTGGCAGGCTTCTAGGTCGATATCGCAAATGTCGCAAGGTTCACGTTTGATCTTCTCCAATTCGGCTTCTGAGAGCTTGACCTTGCCTTGGTGCTCTGGCAATAGAGCTTGTGTCGCATTCTCGCTGAAACTCCGTTTGATCATTTCTTCAATCTTCAGTGCTTCAACACGCAAAAGGTTCAACATCATGTTGTATGTGAGACGGAATTGTGACCTAAGCTTGGTGGGTTCGCCAAGCATCATCTGTCGAAGCCTTGCTGCTGGTGGTGCCTCGTCGGCGCCAGGCGCGCAGATGATGACAGTGCCAACTGTGTCAAGACCTCGACGTCCTGCACGACCGGCCATCTGAGTGTATTCACCGGGAAGTAAGTCGCGAAACTCTCGACCGTCGTGCTTTCGGAATCCGGAAAAGACGACTGTTCTGGTAGGGAGGTTAAGGCCCATGGCAAAAGTCTCAGTTGCAAAGAGGACCTTGACGAGCGTTTTGGCAAAGAGTATTTCTACAACCTCTTTGACAATGGGCAACATGCCACCGTGATGAACCGCAATACCTCGCCCAAGTAGCTCTCTCAAACGTTTGATTTGTGGGAGTTCACGGTCTTCGCGGCTTAACCTGGCCAGTGACTTTTCGATGGTCATATGAATAGCACTCTTTTCTGCAGCGGTGCAGTAATCAATGTTCGAGAGTGCTTCTGCATTTTCTTCGCAGCGCTTTTTCGAGAACACGAATATACAGGCTGGTAACAGATCTTTCGTACGCAGATGTTGGATGAGATGCACCCATATGTTACGATCCTGTGCAGCTGTAGTGCGACCTCCGCCACGGCCTGTCCTTGCAATGTTTCCACGGCCTCTGGCTGCTGGTGGGCCCCCGCCGCGGGGAGCACCGCCTCGGCTGCCGCCTTGTTGTCCTCTTCCCCGTTGGTTCTGGCCTCCTCTAGCAGATGAGCCTCCACGGCCACCACCACCTCTGCCAGCCTGTGAGTCGTTTGTGGCTGGTACCTTGACTTTGTCTTTCCCAGAGAGGATGTCGTTTGCGTCTTTCCAGCCGCTGTCAATGAACTTCTTGTCTGCTGTGACAATTTTGTGCATGCCTTTTCCAGCCCAAAGATAGTGCTCTAGGGGGATGGGCCGCTTGGGCGTAGATATAACATAAATGTCTTTCTTCTTCGTGCGACCCACCCAAGAAGCAAATTCATAGGTATTTGGAACAGTAGCAGACAAGAGAATCAGTGTAACATGCTCAGGGAGCATAATAATGACCTCTTCCCATACCACACCACGTTCGAGGTCGTTGACATAGTGCACCTCGTCGAAGATGACAAACTCGACGTCTCTGATCAAGTCAGCGCCACGGTACAACATGCTTCGAAGGATCTCTGTAGTCATGATGAGACAGCTAGCTTCTGGTCTGATCTGCACATCCCCAGTCAGGATGCCAACATCATCAAATGTTTGACGGAAATCGCGGAACTTTTGGTTGCTAAGTGCCTTGATTGGGGAAGTGTAGATGGCTTTGGTCATGTGCTTGGCAGCGAGTGCAATTGCATATTCTGCAACGACAGTCTTGCCTGCAGATGTATGTGCAGCTACGAAGACTGAATCCCCATTCTCCAGATGATAGACTGCTTCTTTCTGGAAGGTATCCAACTCGAAGGGATATTCACGCGCCATTTCAGGTACAAGTTCTCGGAAGTTGGTAATGTCGCGGTTGATATCAACCATGTGGGCCCACTCTCTCCCACCTTTTCTCGCGGTTCCCATGGCAAGGGGTCCATGAGGAGCGAGAGCGGGAAACTCGACCGGCAAGAGAGCATCAATTTCTTCTTCTCCCAGGTCTTGAGCATCCTCAGGCGCATCAAGCCCGTTAGCACCGACATTGTCAGTGTCAGCTTCTTCGTCAGCCTTGGTTTCATCTGCAGGAGCAGATGCCTGTCCCAGAGTGTCCTCCACCTCCTGCGCGACGTTCGCATCTGTAGCTGGCTTCTTCTGTAGATCTAGACCGCGCGTGAACCCGGGTGGAATTTCCAGCAGACCACCTTCAGCGCTAAAATTGATCACCCGATCGAGACCTCTGGCTTTCTTTCCTTGAGCGTTTTCTTGCTGTTGAATAGCCTCATCCTCAATTGCCGCGATTGCTTCCACGCCTTCTAAGCCACCGGGTGCGAAAGGAAAAAATCCAGCGGCACCACGAACGAATTCGGCTCTGTTAGCGGGTTTTCTGAGAAGGGACGTAGAGTTTTTAGCGGTTGCAGAGTTTGCAGGCACAGTGACCTCCTTGTATCCAGTGACTCTGCCTTCGAGGCCTTCTCGCGTGAAGCGGATGATGGTGCGGGTTTGTGTCGGGGCGATCTGAAACAGACTGCGATAGTTTGTAGGAGCATCCCAGCGCTGCTGGAATCGGTTAAGCCACTGTGTATTGAAAGACCGGGAGGGCGTCAGAAACTCTTGCTCGAGCTCCTTTTTGATGGCCTCTTTGGTTTTCCGCTGGCGCTTGGGTGCTTGTTGTTTGCCGGCTAAAGAGTCTATCCAGCCTTCATCTTCATCGAGCTTACTGCTATTCAACCGCAGTTCCTCCAGTTGCCCAGACAAGGCCTCCATGTTCACGGGTTGAGAGTGAACGTGGTTGGGAGCCTGTGGTTAATGGTGCGCTTGAGAAAATAGATGACGTTGTTGGACATGCCAAGCCTCGCGCGGAATGAGGCACTGCGGGGCGCACCTCCCCACGGCGCAGCAACATAAAGAAGAAAAATGATTCAACCGCCAAAGGTGCATGGCAGAAGCAATATGAGGAGTGTATTATATCTACAAATGTTCTCATCATTGCAGGTTTTCTTTTGCTACTGCCAATTATCTTTATTTATTTTTTCGAATCTCTACAGTCGCTCTCTTACCCCTACTTTCGTTGGGTAGTATCATCAGACTATCTTAGGTCCTGTTTGATGCAAGGGTGAATATAACAACCGGCCTCGCTTTCGGAAACCAGTTTTTCCAATGTTTGGCCTGGGATCCGAGGCAGATTATACAGTTGCCGTTAGGGACCGTGCTCGATCATACACGCCGAAACTCTATTTCTGTTGACGCCGGCGCTGACAATTTCACACAAATGATATCGTCCATATGCGGCCCAATCGTAAATCGTAGACAATCGTCAAACGCCGCGCTATGCAATTACATCATGAAGGCGCTTCACACATCTACTCAATCCCACATATCATCCATGTCCGCCATGGCTTCCATCTCATCTGCAAAAGGGTCATCCTGCGTTGGCATGGGCCGTGTAGGGAGTGTTTTTGTTAGTGTGGTAGTGGGCTGTTCGCTCTGTGCTAGCAGAGCGTCCAGTTCGTCTTCATCAGGTTCTTCACCTGCTGGGTGTTCTGTAGCAGCTACTACTGGCGCTTGCATGTTTCTTTGCTGTTCAAGACCATTGCGATTGCCGCTTTGCACGCCATCCATACCCTCTGTGGTTTGCTGGACAGTCGCCTCTTCTGCAGCCCTATCCTCTTCGTCGCTGTCTCGGTCCGCAGCACGCCGTGGCTTTCCTTCGTCAATCCAGTCTTTCCGCATAATCTGCATGCGTTTTGTATGTCCGACTTTCTCGATAATGGCGAGGGCATCTGCAAACTTGGCGCGGGGATACAGGTCGTCGAGCCAAAGTTGGTACATGTTTAGCATGCGTGCAATATCCCCATACTATGTCTTGGTCAGAGCGGCATAGGATAAATGTATGCTCTCTGGCACATACCTCGTGTCCCTTGCCCTTGAAACGCAGGCGGTCTTTTGAAATTCTGCGCAAACGAGGAATCCCAGGGTCCGACAGGAGTCGCTGGTCGTCAAGTTTTGGTGCAGGCTGACGCTTCTTGGTTATGACAATGTCCTCGTCGACGCCCAAGCTGGTATCGGCACCCTGGCTCTTATTCTTTCGCCATGGCTCTGGCTGGGTGGGGGGTTCGGTGGATTCAACTATATTGCTAGGCTCGACAACATCCTTGAGTATATCGTCCAGATCATCGTCAAAATCGTCATTTTGTGCTGATGGGCTTGCCGGAGCCATTGTGTGGTTTGTGGGTTATCACAGTCCGTGTGTGGATGTGTGAGTGGAGAGTAAGCGTAATGTACGTACGTAGGGTGCGGATGCGATGATGGGACGCGACGCGGTGGACGCGTTCAGCCACGAGCACGGATCCCTGTCGGCTAAGCTTACTTGTGGCGCAACTTTATCAAGCCATTCAGAACCCAAATGTAGCTTCACTCTCTCTCCATGACCAGAACTTGACAAACGGACATAACCTCTCCGCTGTCTCACAGTCGCCACTGTAGCACTATTGCCAAGCTCACCCCTATTTTCCTGTTCTCCAACGGCACAGGCACGTCTGCGCTACTGCTTATTCCAGCCCGTGATTGAAGCCTGGACGCGACGGGTATTCTCGCTCAATGGCCGTGCCTGGTCTTCTTCCCGCAGATGCGGTAGCACCTAGACTTGACTTTCTATTGCACCGCGCACGTGAGGTCAAGCGGGTTGCCTCCATCGACCCCCCACTGCAGGTGTCTGAGCTTGTACCGGAAGGCGAGCCTCTTTTAGGTGAAATCGAAGGTGGAAAGGAAGTGCGCACTCTTGCGGTTGAGAGCGCAGCAAAGAGTGTTTTCTATGCCAATCTTGTCAGCCGCCATAATGTTGTTATTACCTCCCTGCGATACTTGCTTACATGTCCAGGGATCCACTCGAATTGAGGCACCGGAGTTTGTTACCATTTGGAACCTCCTCGATATTTTGCAATACTGCGGAGACCGAGGTACCTCCTATGTCCATCTTACGTCCAGACCGGCGTATATCTAACAAAGCACACAGACTTGTGTTCTCCACAGCTTGTCCTGCTGCTCACCGAGGAACTACTTGACAGCCAATCCATTTCAGGGTGCCGGGTTGTGTTCAACTTTCTGGAGTCGAGGAGGGAAGCCATCATTGCAGTAGGTTAGGTGCTTTGGTCTTGGCTGTCTCACTCACCAGCTTCTAGATCAACTCCAAGAACAAGGACCTCGTCATCTTGCGATTATGCAATGAGCTTCTTCGACGCTTGTCTCGCGCCGAGGACCCGGTGTTTTGCGGACGCGTCTATATTTTCATGTTTCAGAGCTTTCCCTTGGGCGATAAAAGTTCGGTCAATTTGCGGGGCAATTTCCACGTCGAGAACATTACCACATTCGAGGATTTTCTGAAGGATTCACAGCCACAGGATGAGGCTATGCAGGTTGATGGCGATGATTCTGTGCCTAAAATCAGAGAAGAGCCTGACTCGGGGGAGACGACAACACAGACTGGTGAGATTGATGAAGCAAAAGATGGGAAACCCAAGACTCTGGATGTCGACACTCTGTACCCGGTATTCTGGTCCTTACAGCATTCCTTCTCGAATCCCCCAAGATTGTTTGAAGAGGATCATTTCAAACAGTTTCAGCAGGGTTTAGAGGCAACGCTAGCAAAATTCAAAGAGGTCCCCAAAGTGATCCAAGCGGGGGATTCTGAGCGCAAGAAGGGACAAGTATCAAAGGATGAAGGGGAAGATTACGACGCATTTGCCAGCAGCTTCAACCCAAAATACCTCACAAGCCGTGACCTTTTCAGACTTGAGGCAAGTACCTAGCAACACTGCCACAGTGGATCCTGCGCTATGACTACCTAACTAACTGATGATTGCCAGCTGAGCGACCTCGCCTTCCAACGGCACATCCTGGTCCAAGCACTGATTCTGATTGACTTTCTCCTGACCCTGACAGAGAAGTCCAAGAGCAAGCCATTCTATCAGAATGCCCAGAAGGCGATGCAGTATAATTTCACGCTTGGGGCGGAGCAGGTAAGTCGCCACTCAAGTGGACCTTTCCTGGTCATAGTCACGCACGCATACTCGCTTCTGCGTCGATGATGATCCTTCACCCGGCTGACCACAGAGCACAGACCGAGTGGGCATTGGGCATCAAGAACGCTATTGCAAATTACCTGCAGGAGGGGCCGGATGGCAAGTTCTACTACCGGATGGTGGATACGGTGCTCTCACGAGACAAGAATTGGGTAAGGTGGAAAATGGAGAACTGTCAGCCATTCACCCGAGATCGAGTCCCCACAACGGACTTGCAGCAGGCCAAGACTGGGGCACAGAAGGCGGTAGTGAGCAAGAAGGCAGCCCGGCCTATGGGAGTGCCTAGCATGTTTGACTTCCTGTACAACAATGAGGCAGAAAAGGGGCTTTCGCAGCTGCGGCAGAGCGATAGGTACGTGCTCCGTTGGTCCGACTGACAGTAGTGGATAATGGCAAGCAAGCTCACGCCCGGGACCAGGTTCAAGGTGCCAGACGCAGAGTGGTATGGCAAACGCGTGCAAATGAGGGATCTGGACATGGACATGGCTGATGGCGACGAGGAAAAGCGGCAATTGGAAGAGAGCAAGGCAAGTGACGTGTGGCGAGGGCTCCGGGTGGCCTCGAAGAGCCAACTTAGCAAATTTGACAGAGTTGAGCATGGCAAAGGGCTGGAGGCTCTTCAGCCGGCCACCAGCTCAGCGAGTGAGGCCACGGGCCCTGAGGTTGCACCCACTGGTTCGGATGAGCAGGGGTCAGTTCCGCAGAACGAACATCAGAGCGTCGAGGAGCAGCGGGCCGGCCAACACAGTCAAGTGACTGGGGATTCGGCTGTGTAGTACTAGCGGCAGGGGCAGAGAAGCCGGCGTGGACGAGTTAGGGCCATGGAATTATCGATGGCCTCGAGACGGCCATGGCGCTTTTCCTCTTGTGTCTGCATGCAGTATGGGGAGCATTGCGGCGCTTTCTCTGTGGAATGATGGATCAATGGACGACCTGCAAGCGAAGAAAGGAAAAGGCACATGGGCCAGGGTAAGGATGTTAAGGGTAGGGGAGGGGGAGGGGAGGGGGCCTTTGGTGTGTCTGTGGTCTTTTTTATTTTTTTTCTTCCGGAGCTACTCTCAGCGTATCGATAGATCGGAGAGGGGGATTGCAGCGTCTGGTGAGCGACTGACTTCTGGACCTTGTCGCCAAACGGTTTTTGCCCCTCAGCGAAGCAAGCACAGCGCCACGATTGGCAAAGTGCCAAAAGGGCTGATTGGGGCTTGCACGCCGGGCGGTGGAGATGAAAGGGACGGGGTTTGATGAATCAGAGGGTACAACAATCTATCCAGGCGCGTGGCAAATGTGCACCCGTCCCGGCGACGGTCCTGACGTAGCGACGGCCCTGACGTAACGACGGCCTGGAACCCAAGCAAGAGGGGAAAGGAAAAAAAAGGGCTGGGTCTGGTTTGTGCCCTGGTCACCAAGGCACGTTTGCGTGTGTTTGTGTTTGTGAATGGAGCGAGCAGGAAGAAATGGGGTCAAGAACAGACTTGCCGTTGGATGCCGGGGTGGGGCCGTTTGTTCAGTTCAGGCTCATTGACAGAAACAGTAGTGTGTGGGCGGGTATGTTACTGTTGGGTGAGTGGGAGGAGTGGGTTGAGTGCGGAAATGTCGAGTGAGTGTGTGTTGTCAGCGCGGAAATCCACCTACGTGGAGGAAGGTGCAGCGTTCCGAAATGAAGGGACCTGTACTACCTGACACTACCGCTCAGCGGCCGTGTGTGGTGTGTGGGGGGGTGCGTGTGCGTGCTGCGTGTGTGGGAAGGAACAGCGTTTCCAAGGCTGAATGCAGCTTCTGCCGTGACACCCACACCCACACACATGCACCCAAATCCGTGACAAGTTTGCAAACGACGGCTGGCAAAAAAAGAAACCAAAACTTATGGACCCGGCCATATCTTCAAACGCGAACTGATGGTAAGTTTTGGGCGTTGCAATGCATTGCTGGTGACATATGATGTGCGGAACAAATGGACAGACACACACACACACGCACCCAAGAAGAGAGTCGTGGGCCCCAAGCATGATGAAAGCAAGGAGGGGGCGGACGGGCATGTGGTGCCGATAAGCCCCCAGGTACCCATGCGCTCATCAAACCTACATAGTCTTCTACAGCCGGCCAGCCCCAAGAAGGCAAATTGGGGTGTGGCCGACGGAAAAAAAAAGTTGCGGTTTGGCGATGGGCGAGCGATCCTGTCATTTCGAAACCCGCCCTCATCCGCCAGCCCCCAGGGCCGCCTTTCTTGGCAGTGTTTTGGGAACCTGGGACTGGTGACGCCGCAACGCCGTCCGCCGTGCTTTGTTCAGTACTGAATTGCGAGATATTTTGGGGCCTTTTTTTTTCTGGCCGGGTCTGTGTGGGTTTGGGGCTATTGCGTATGCCCTTGGTTTCTTTTTTTGTTGTTCTTGATTCTGCTACACACATACACGCACGTACACACGCACATACACAGTGAACACAAAGGGCGTTTTGGGCGGGCACCAAACATGCAAAACGACCCAAACACTGGTGGTTAGTTAGGGTGCTTCAACGAGAAAAAGAAACAAGTGCACGGCGATGAGGCCGTGTCTCGGGGCGCGACGGAGCGAGTCGTGGTGTGATTCGTTGTGCGTGTGGAAGTAGAGGCGTTTGTATCTGTGGGCTGTATGCGAGAGAAGGAAAGACATGGAGAGAGGAAGAGAGAGAGAGTGTGTGTGGGTGGGCGATGGCAGCAGGCGCCGCATCGGCTAGACGTTCATCTGCTTTGAACACGGACGGTGTCGATCACGACGGAACGGCGCAAGACATGGGTGGCTTGCGCATCGCGCGTTTTTCCCTGCAGAGAAGGCGGAACTGCGTAAGTGAGTACAGGTCGTGGCAGCCTCGCCCTCGTAGACACTGCGACGGTCGTGTTTCACGGCGGGCTGGTGGCCAGGTCGGATGCTTGACAGGCGACGATAATTTGGCCGCTGTCACCAGAAGTACCGACAGCCTACCAGCGTTACACGCGTCACACTACAGCGAGAACCGGCTTCGAGAACCAGGCGGCTTTTTTCTTGCTTGCTTCTTCTCGTCCACCATTTTTCCCGGCGCGGGCCGAGCTTTTGGCCGTTAGATCGTTGAGGCCAGCCAGATCGTTTTCCGCTGCTCGTCCATGTACTCGATGGGTACAAGTCACGGCCAACTGGGCGGACTGGGGGGGTCGACTCTTGGGTGCAAGGCCGCGGGGCGCTTGAGTGCTTGTGGTCGTGGTAGCAGTGGTGCTGGGCTGCTACTAGACTGCTAATGCTCGTGTACATGTGTATGCAAGCAGAAACACACATGGGGGGCTAGCACCCTACAAGCGCCGGCTTCGACGCATGCCATGATGGGCTGACGGCTGAAAACGACGACGCTTTGTTGTTTATGCAGCGCTGCATCTGGCCTCGGTGCGCGCAACAGGCGGCTCCCTCCCATTGCACGCCCTCGACGGTGGGCGGGCAAGGCTGATGCACCGCGTTCCTGACGCACACGCAATTTGCGGACCGTGGCACACTTGACAGCTGCCAGAAGCTCCCCTCTGCCAAAGCCACCAAGCCCTTCTGCAACTGACGCCCAGCCGGCGGGGGGGCATGACATGACGACGGCGGTTCTACATGCGTAGCAGCTTGGGGTGGTGGTGTGGTGTGGTGTGTTGTGTGAGAGAGAGACTGTCTGTGTGTGTGAGTGAGAGGGAGCGACACGGCGAAAGCGGATAGAGACAGGCACACACACATGCACACACACACACACACCACCACCACACAAGTCCAGCACCACCATTACAACCACCACAACACCACCAGGTCCAACTACTTACGAGAGCGACCGCTAAGACTGCTGTTACCGCTCTACCGCTCTACCGCTACCGCTCTACCGCTACCGCTCTACCGCTGTCCAACGAACCCTGGCCTTACCGCTACCACCCTCGGCCCACCACCACTAGGCCAAGTGCCATGACCACGCCCGATGCCCGCTACCACCACTACCGTCACCACCACCACCATCGCGTCCCCTCACCACCCGCACTAGGGTGGCATTGACAGCAACACCCCGCAACAAGCCGTGCAAGCGTTGCCGAGCCCTGTCGCATCCCTGCCACTTCTCACGGCGGGTTCCTTGGAGCTCCCGCATCGCATTTGGCCAATAATGGCGCCGCCACCTGCCTCGACCATCAACCGCTTAACGCCACGCATCCCTCCTTGCTCGTCGGCCATTTTTCTACACGGACCATGGTCTATGCATGGGAGCATGCAGCCCACCATGTTCACGCACCGCTCACGCTCCCCTTCTCGAGCGAGGGTAGGCCCCCCCCCGGCCGGCTGCACACCTGATCCAGAGCCCTTCGATTCGCTCGTTCCCGCCCCGTCTCTCCTGCGTAGTAGGCCCACGTCCCGACCTACCGCATCCCTGTGCCCCGGTGCTCTTGGGGTCTGCTAGGCCCTCGACGTTAGTCACGCTTCTCGTCGTGTAACAAGCTGCTTCCAGGTCCTCGTAGGATATCTTGTTTCCCTAAGAAGGACCACTGTCCATGCATGCCATCACCCCGGTCTTCACTATTCCCTTATCCCTCCATTTTATCCGGATCGTCGACATTAGGGCCCCGTCAAGCCTTTTTGCTCTGGAATGATCTGATCCCCTCCCTGCTGCTATCGCTGATATAGCCTCGCCTGTTCCTGGCTCTCTTTACAAAGCCCTCTACCTCATCATCGTTGACAGCGGGACCACGCCTTCACTCCTACTAGAGTATCCCTTCCCCCCCTTTCCCCGCTTCATTATCTTGCCCAAACTTGCAACACCCCATCACCATCACCACCACCGCCTACTACGTTCGGCCTCCATCTTTGTTTGGCCTCATCGTTGTTGGTACCTGTTGCTGCTGTGCACCCCTTCAACGTTGCGACACACCAGCATACAGTCTGGACTCGCCATAACCACCACCACCACCACCACCATAACGGTCTGGAACTTGTAAACCTGCATCCCTGAAGCCTTCTCTCCGCTGGATCGGCAAACGTCCTTGCGACAACGCTTCACCACCTTCTCGCCGATCACCCGTACCCAACCCCGCACGAGGACCGGGTACTGATCGACTGCCACTGTCCAAGACCACCTGGAAAACCACGGGTATCCAGGTAAGCAGTGGCATCCTGAGTAGTCTCGTACTCCCCAGCTAACGACTCCCCAACAGGCGTCTTAGCTATACAGCTCACCCTACCTGCAAAATCCACAACACCTGTTCCAGAAGCCCCAATGATTGAAGGAAACTTTCTCATTCCTTTGTCTCCACCTACCTCGCCTCACATGTCTGCGTACAGCTCGACTGCAGCAGACAACGAGTGGCAATCATCAGAATCCAGGACACTTGAACACACACCACCACATTCCGATAACGACATGGCAATGCTCCACGCGGACGTCTCCGGACACCACTTTGATATGAAGCGGCCATCAATGCGATCACACAAGAGCTTCCCATATCTGCTCGACAGCAAGAACCACCTCAACGCTGGCACTGACACACCAACTGGCCTGGACGACATTGAGCAGCACGACATCCCAAATGTGACCTTTGGCGGCTCTGCTCCCACAAGCCCAATCTCCCGGCTCACTCCCCCTTCAACAAACGACGGCGTGACTGCTGGCAAGGTTGATGACCAAGACCAAGAAGACGATCTCTTCTCAGACGACAAAGACGACTGTGGTGATGACGAGAGCAAAGATGAGGACCGACCACCAATGTCAGCTGCCGAGATCCGGGCGGCGAAGCGCAAGATGAAGAGGTTCCGCCTTACGCACAACCAGACTCGCTTCCTCATGAGCGAGTTTGCCCGTCAAGCCCACCCAGATGCTGCTCACCGCGAGCGGTTGGCCCGCGAGATTCCCGGTCTCAGCCCTCGTCAAGTCCAAGTTTGGTTCCAGAACAGGTAAGTTGTACAGTAGATGGCCTCAGCTCAACGAAGATGCTAATGCCATGGTAGGCGTGCGAAGCTCAAGCGCTTGACAAGCGACGACCGCGAGCGTATGATGAGGTCTCGCGCACTCCCAGATGACTTCGACATGGCTTCCGCTCTGCACGCTCCCTTTGGCAACTCACAAGGTCTTGGTACACCTCTTGCCTCGCCTGGATCCTACCAACCAAGCTACGCAGAGGGCAACATGATGCGACCGCTGAGCATCGACACGTTCCGTCGCGGACCACTCGACTCTCACATGTCACCCACGGGCATCACCCCTGCTTTTGGCGGCTTCTCCTTCACACCCCCACAGTCGGCCACAGAGGCAATCTCGCCAGTATCAGCCCACGAAGGGTCACCCTTTGGATTCCACTCAGCACCGCTCGAGGCTAGCCCAAGAACATCAAACCCCTTCTCCATGCCCGTCAGCAACCCTCCTGCCTACGCTGCCAACCACAGCATCCCTCGTCTTTCACTACATGCCGACCGTATCTCGAGGAGCCGCGCAGAGTCCCTGCAGTCGCCCCTAAGGACTAGCATGAGCTACACTAGTGTCGGTGACCACCCCACCACACCAGGCTCACATGGCCACCCCGATAGTGCACGGTCGTACCCGAGCACCTCAATGCCCTATGGCCTTGGATATTCATGTAAGTTGTCTTGGTAGCCCAAGCATTCGGACGTCTTGTCTAACCCTATCCTAGATGCGCCGGTGCCGGGCTTCGGCGCTTCTAACGGCCGAATGCGCTCTTTCTCTAACGGCGTTCCCCGTCGCATCGAGCTGAGCAACTTCACACCCCAGCGCAACGGATCCACACCTCAAACGGCCCATTTCCCTTCCTTTTCTAGCTCACCACTTGTTACCCAAAGCTTTGCCATGCCCCAGATGAGTGCACCTCACCACTTGTCGACCTTTCCCAACTCGTACATGCGAAATGATTCCGCCCATAACGACACATACGCTTCGTCCCTTGGAGACGTCATGGAGAACGCTAGCCAGCACAGCGACGACCACCATTCCAACAGTCAATATTAAAGCAACTTCGTCTCTGTTCGTTTAGCCAAGTCTTTTACCACATGGCGTTTGTTTTTTAGGGTATGGTCAATCTCACTGCCAAGGGCAGCGGACTTTTTTTTTTTGCAATCAAAAAAAAACAGGGACAGTATTTTTTGGGGGTGTCTGGGCAGGGAAATTCACGACATGATGAATGGTCTTTTTGTTTTTGTATTCCTGTTTTCTTCATTCTGTTGTTGGTATTTGTAACCACTTTTATCTTCGTTGTTACAGCGAAATATCCATCGAGCTTATTGTTTTTCTCTTTCTTTTCTTTTCATCGATTGGATACTTTTGGGTTGGAGGAGCCTGATTTGTTGATTTTCTCTTGTTCATTATATTACTACCTTTTTTGCGTTTGGTCCGGCAGGGGGGATTAACTTATAAAGGTTCGGATTATATCGGTACATTAACTTTTATTCTTGTGTATATACTTTTTTTTTATCTTAAACAATAAACATTATCAACATGATCATATGAACAAACCTTTGACAAGTTGTTTGCCTGTGTGTGTGTGTGCCTCTCCTTTGCTATCTCTCTCTCTCTCTCCCTCTCTATGTGTGCGTGTGTGCTTGGCTGTTCTGCAGCCGCCCCTGCCAACCTGCCAAACCCAACTAAGTCCTGCACCATTGATTCATACCTTCCTACCACAGCCAAGTCTCTCTCTCTCTCTCTCTCTCCCATTCCATGCATCCCTGATTCACTTTGCAAACTAAAACAGACAAATCAAAAAATAAATGACCATGCCAACCATATCTCAGCCTCAACAATTTCAAAATCCCCCCGATAATTCTTCATTTTTTTTTTCTCTCTCTTTCTCTTTTCTCCCTAGTTGGACACCCCTTGTTTTTCAGCCCTTTTTTTGGCTCCATCACACCACCACCACCACCACTACCACTACCTTTGTTTGTTGTAATTTATTTTCCCTTGCTTTGATCTCGATTTCATCGTTTTTAACTTACCTACCTACCTACCTACCTGCCTACCTGCCTACCTACCTGCCCTCCCCCGCCGCCGCCCGCCGCCCCAATTCTTGCATGTGTGTAACTCTTTGTCTTGAAACTTGTGTTGTAAAGTGGGGGGTGGGGGGGGGGGGGGGTGGAAAGAGGCTCCCCAAGACGGCGTCGCCGAGAAATACACGTGAGAATTGCGGCGGGCGGCTAGGTAGTAGATAGAGATAGATGAAAACGGAGCATCCTTGCTTATTTTTTGGGGTCTTGGGTTTCGGTGCGAATGGTAAAGGGCGTGGCTGCTGTACCTGACTTGTGTATGTATGTATGTACCCGTTTTAGTGTCTTGGGGGGGGGGCGGTTAGGGAAAGATGGATTTGGACAAGAAGGGCATAAGGGTGGGTACTGGATTCTTGAATTGATTGTTGTTTTCGTCTAATTTATTTTAAACTTGAAGTTGGGGCTATAGGGATGGAAGTAGAGATAGGTGCTATTGTGGGTACAGTAATGTAGGGGCTGGTGCTAGCCAGCTGGCCTTGTTTGTTCTCTCTTCTTGTTCTTTTGCCATGTCATAATCGCTATGTAGATGTCGAATAGTGGGTTGTACATGGGTACACGTGGGATGTGGTTGAGAGATATGGTAGTTTCTTTACACTTTTTTTTTGCTTTTGGTATAGAATGCGAAGAGGATTACGCTCAGACCCCTCCCCCCGGTCTCACCCCTGGACTATGGGAATCCCATCTCGATTTGTTTATGATTTATGTTGTGCATGTCTTTGGGGTTGTTTTTTCGGCGTGTACCCTAATTCTGCTGAATGCCCATGGACGTTGAGAGAAAAAAATCACGCAATACAACGCACGCGCCAACACAGACTCTCGCTTTCTGGGTCTGGGAAGGGATGTTGCGTGTTGGTGTGTGGTTTCAGTACACACGCCCCCCCAAAGTCATGCGATTATCTGTCTGTTTTTTGCGGCAGTGCCCGGCTGTTTTCTGTTTTTGATTTCGGCGTACCGGGGGAAAAAGACGACTTGTAACAGGGTGGGTCAAAAGTCCGGTCCGGGCGGCGGGTTCGGTGGTATTTTTTTTTGCTTTTGTTTTGGGAGTTGTACTACGCAGCAGGTACTAACCCAACTACTGCTTACTACGTTTGGGGCCTAGAATTGCACACCCACGTTTTTTTTCGCCAAGTTACCAAACTAGTGCCAAAGGGAAAAACTTCAGGCAGAAAATGGGCGGTTAAGGATATGAATAAGGTATTTGGCCGTTCTCACTTGTGTATTGTATGATTCGGAAGTCTGTTTTGTTTTCTTGGGGTATTTTGTCCGTGTTACTGTAGGCCATGGTTTGGCGAGACTCCGAGGTGCGGGCACGGTTGTTGCTGAGGACAATGTCCGAGGAGCAGCGCTACACATTACAACGTCGCACGCCTATGCGATGCAACAATTTTTTTTTCCTCTCTAGCAAAATGCAACTACCTTACGGAACGCATTCTACTTGGTTCCGATGTCGTTTGTCGCAAAAGGCATGACGTGCGTGTCTGACTCGCTAGCAAGTGCTCATCGTCTTTCCTCTTTGCATTTTCTTTTATTCTTGCTGCAGCAAAGGACCATGTGTGGGTGGGGACTATGCGGCTGTGGTGCAAAGAAGGATTCGGGGCCCGGCGCTTGTGAGTTGACCATCCATGTCAAACAAACCATGCAACGCTCATCTCGCAATGGTATTTGCCCGAGGTCCCGGGCGGGACGCTTGGCGAGTTGATGGGGTTTGGCTGCGAGGGAGGGGGGGGGGGGAGACTAGTGCAAGGGCAGAGGGGCGCAGTGGGATGTCATGGTTGGGCGGATGAATGGGTGAGGGGCTATCAGATTGAACAGGCAGAGTACCGGGTATGCACAGCCCAAGTTTGTTTGACCGATGCAGACGTCTTGCTCAGAACGGTGGATTATGGATATCCGCGGCGAGCGCGGTGCTAATGGAAATTAGACATCTGTCTACGACATAGACATGGCCGTATCTACTGTGTAGATGAGAGAAAAAGCCCAGGTACACATGTCTTCTGCCTTCCAAGACACCGAGAGGTATGGCCAAGCTTCTTACTATCCTCAAGACACCACCGAGAAAACAAGAGGATAACATCGGCCAAGAGCACACCACGACTGTCTTGCCCATGCTTGGGGAGAAACTATTACCAAACCAGCATATCCCTACGTACGTACGTACACACGCGTAGGTATGCAGTCACTGGGGGAAGAGAAAATCTCAAACGACCTTACCCGTAGTACCACACTGATCGACCTAGCCTCTTCTTCCAGAAACCTTCTACGAACGAACCACGCTTCCCCTCTCTTTCGCCGCTTGTTAACCGGCCTATTCGACCAAGCGGGCGCTTCTCCACAAACTTCTAGCTGGTCTCTCGCCTTCCATTATGCTCCACACACACACACACTTGCACTCACGCCAAAAAGCATAGATCCGCTGCTATTATCCCCTTTGCGCATGACCTACACATGCGCGCTGTATGTTGATGCTGCAGTCTTTGCGGTGATCCACTGGTGGCTTGTAATCGCCGGCCGGGGAGGGTATATGAGGATGCGCTTAAGAACGCCATGTTACAGACAGAAAGAAAAGAGAAGCCATGTGGAATGAAGAAGCGGCTGAAAGGGAAAAGAAGACACCACATGGATAGCTAGTCTTGACTCCACACTTGGAATCTCTTACCCCAGACTAGGATGAGCCAGAGGTGCATGTTAATTTCGGCTTCTGAGGCTCAGGAACCGCGGGGTTGCTGGGTTGAGGCAGGCAAAAGACTTGGTTACGTGCATGCGTTATTGCATGCGGGCTTGCATTAGCTTGAACTTTGGAGGGGTTTGCCCTGGTGTTACCTCATGTCACGGGGGCAGGAGCAGCACCAGTTAGTGGCCTTGTTTTGTTGTTGCTGGTACCGATGTTGTTGCGCGTACTACTTACATGGTAGATTAACTTGATGGGTAAAGTGGATGATGGAACAAGGACCATGGCGAATTGGAGAACAAGACCAGTACCAAAGTTCCTGGACAGGCAGTCATAGACATATCTTTTCTTCTTTAGGCCTCACATCTACCGGGCCCGGGTGTTCGAGCGCACGGATTCAACAGCCGCTTGGAAACTGTGGAGATGTTGTGGACTGGTGGCACAGCAGCATCCGTCAAAACGTGGAGAATGCGGAATTGAACAAAAAAAGCACATGTACGCCGTATAGTGTAATGCGATTCTTGCTGCAGTGTACCCGTCTGACCCATTGTTTTTTTTTCTGCCTCTTCTCGAGTCATGCACAGTACAGTTATGCACACCCGTAATTCCCGTCCTTTGCAAGATCACTGTGCATTATGCGGGGAAGAATACCTGGGGTCGGTGGATTCTGTCTTGATAGGCTAGGGCTTGAGCTGCAGGCCAGAGCAGACTAGTGGAGGGACAACGCATGCGCCACAGAAATGCAAGTCAGGTATGGATAAGGATGGTGGGCATAAGGCCGGGGGGGTTGGGGACGCCCCAAAGCAAGGTGGTTGCGTGATGTTCGCTGAGATTCCAGTCTCTTGCGACGGTTGGCGTTCTGGTTGGCATCATCTTAGCTGGGGGGGTATGCATATCGCAAGGAACAGAATGCTAGGTGTGGATCTTAACTGAATTAGAGTTATTAACGGCTGCTGCTGGCATCACGCACCTCGGAGGGACAAAGTGGTTGCATACCTCGGTCCAAGAACCAAAGCTAGTAAAGACAGACAGCAGCCAGATCTTAGGCTTAATCCAGGCTGGGCATTGCTAGCGTGGGCAGAATAGGCGGGCGAATTGGGTGATTCGGGTGCGGTTTGTCCTTACCAGGATGGTCGTTCGAGAAGGCTCGCGAGCATGGCCAGGGGAGGGTGGGAGGGTGTGAGAGCAAGAGTGGGAGCATGGTACATGGTTGTGCCGGGCGAAGGCGGATAGTGCAAGCGGACGAAGGAGAAGCCATGGGAACATCTTGGTATGGGAAGTAAGGCGATGCATGTCATGTGGATGGAATTGCTTACTGGACCTCGCTCAGAGTGCAACGAGGGTGGCCATGCATCGCTCCCGGTGGCGGTGTGATAGGCGTCATTTAGGGACAGTCCTAGCAGCTTGTCCTTGTGGATTCAAAGCTTGTTAGCCTCGGAGACACATGTGTCGACGAAGGGCCGAGCCATGATTGCCCAAAGAAATGCAAATAAACAGAGGTTTCAAGTGGGCCCAGGACACAACGATGGACCATGCTGTAGCCAAAAGGCCCAGCTAGTGTCATGGTACCTCGTCGCTAGGACACGGACGTGGCGACGCGGTACGCGATTCCGGCTCGAGGCTCGACAGCTACCGTTCACGTTGTGCGGAGCGCATCATGTGCTACTGGCGGTGCTGCAAGCACGAGCGTTGGCTGGTGCCATCCTTGTCGCTGCGTTTGCGTGCAGTGGAGGTTGACGAGATTGTCATAAGGCGGGGTGCCTTTATTCACGAAGAGTGTCGTGCTGCCTCTGGGCACAGCCACTGGAAAGCTTACTCGTAGTCGGCCATGGCGGCAAGCACATTTATTGTCCGTAGGAGATGAAGGGTGGGCTGGTGGTGCAGGTACATGGGGAGCAAGGCGGGCGGCATCAAGGACCAAGGAAGCCGGAACGACGTGCCTGAAGATGAGTAAGGGGCCGTGCAAATGGGCAAGCGGTTGCGAGCCATGCCGGCTGAATACCCGCTGGTTCGACAGGAACTTTTAGCCAGGCGCGAGGAGAATGCGGAGTACATATGTACGTGTGCGCGTGTGTAGTATGTGCGGACGGCTCCAAGCTGGGGTTGCGAGCACACTGGCCCTTTGGCCGCATTTGGGTCTGGAGAAGCCCAAGGCGATTGCACATGTGCGGGTGGATGGTGGATGGTGGAGAGGGAAGAGGTGAGCGGGCCGCTGGGGGCGTACGAGGGTCAGCCCTGGGGGAGAAAGGAGTTTGCAACCGGTCCTTGGTTCCGCAGGCGCGGCTGGGCCAGCATGACGTGTGGTGGTCGCTTTCCGGATTGGGAGCGGAGTCGGCGTCCATGGCTCGCATTGCACAGCAAAAGCGAAGGGCTGGTCACGTGGCCTCGGCGGAGCGGGCTGAGGGTGTACCACCGCTCCGTCTACGCGCGGACAGGGATGCGGCCAAGTTTGGTAGCGCTGGCGTCATGATGGCCCAGTGCGTACCTCGACTAGGCGTAGGTGTAGTGCATGTAGGTGTACAGAGTAGCAGCAGTTGTGGTCGTTGTACTCACCTCCACCTGCCGGGCGGGAAGCGAGATGCAGCGAGGTATTGAAAAAGGCTGACGCGCATGGCCAGTGGCAGCCATTGGGCATCCATGCTTTTTGCGGCCAGCGGTTGGCGTGTAGTCGGCGGCGGCAGACGTACACACACCTAGTCGAAGCCTGGCGATGCAACAGCGGCAGGGCGAAGAAGCAAAGAGGGCGGGACGCGATGATGCAGGCCAGCGAGAAAAAAGCACTCATCTCCCGCCTGCAGCGCCCCTCGCTTCCAACTGCGCCCTTGGTGCTGCCTGTACAGGTGCGTATGCGTGCGTACGCCAATGTGCCGGCGTCTCTGCAGAGGCGGCCAAAAGCAAAGCACACAAGGCTACAGAGACGGTGTTGGTGTTGACATGTCGTCTGCCAATGGTAGCAGCAAAGGCCAAAGGATTGCGAGGCGCTGTTAGTGCCCGAGATGTGGTTCCTCAGCCGTTGGGTTGCGTACGGCGCAGGGCGATCACTGACGGATACGAGGTTACTAGTAGTCGTAGCGGCCAGCGATCTGACGACGGCAGGCTTGCGCCATCGGCCACGAACCTTCTGACTCGACGCCGCCCGGCGCCGGAGCAAGATACGACATGCGGAAGCTGGCACATGCTAAAAACTGGGCTTTCGCCTCAACATGCAGGCCTAGGGCCCTTTTGCTGCCACAGCCGGCGGCTTTTCTGCCTCAGAAGCAGCGAGCAGCGTGTTCGCCGAGGTTGGCCAAGCGCCCGCGGCCACGTCGGGTCGTGTCGTGTATGAGAGGTGGGGTTTCCGACGAGTGTACTGCTACTTGCACTTGCTGGGTACATGCTCCAGACGGCCAAATTCTGCTCTTTGCAACAAGCAGCCAAAGGCGCGCACGGCACACCCTGCGACATGCAATTTCCCCCACACCTCCCACCAGCCTCAACCGCGGGGCAGGGCGTGGTTGAGCCAAGATTGACGGGCGAGGCACAAATGCCAGCGCAGCCATGCCATGCCCAGCTACTTATCGCTCTGCCCTGCCTGCCGCACTCGCCCCCAGGCCGTCTTGGTCGTCTTCATGCGCGCCCGGCCAATCACGTGCGCCCTCCAAGCCCACCCCCTCGCACCCCAAGACGCTTACCGAGTATAAAAGTACCACCAAAGTCCTTCTCTCCCACAGCCTGGCCCATCTCGCCCTCGCACCGGGTTTCAGGAAGCGCCGCGTTCGGAACGTGTTTATGCCACGACAGTGCTCCTGCCCTGCCGTCTTACTGAGGCCTGCAAACCCGCCGGCCAGGTAGAGGCAATGGCCCTAGGTAGTGTACAGGCCAAGTTGCATGACGGTACTTTGGTACCTACTGTCGGCTCCTGTGCTAGCCGGCCGTCTCACTGTGGCACGTAACTTTATTTCCCACCCCCATAGCAGCGTCTTTGTCCCTCACGACTGCACTCTGCACTCCGCACTCCGCACTCCGCATTTCCGCACTCCACACTCTGCACGTAATGCGTAGAGGATAGAGTGCGGAGGGCCGTTGCTGACTGTCCACGGACTAGGCCGCCGCGTGCTTCACGCCGGCCGGCTGCCTTAGTCAGCCCACAAGACATTTGCGCCAGTTACAGGCTACTAGTAGAATCTAGAATCCATTACGCCGCCCTCAGCTGTAGGAACAACCGCAAACAGAGGGAATGGCTGTGAGCAGACCAAACACATGTTCAAGCGGTGAACTAGTACTCCCACAACAACAATAACAACCACTAGCCATGACTTTCGTATCGCTTCGTATCAGTACTTCTTGCTCTTCCTGTTCTTCTTGTTCGTGAATGCAAACCCATCTTTCCAGTCGACCAGCCATGGCTCCCATACCCATACGCCACATGCTTGACTCGCCCCCAGACTCACTCCGTACATGTGTGCGCCTTAATCCATCCGTATTCTCGTAGTGTAGGCAGCAGCGACATGGTAGCACAGCGCCTGATGACTGGCGACGAGAGGGCCAAGTGCATCGTGGCCACAACACAAGGGCTGACCTCACATGACGACGGACTTAACCGGACTTGTCCTTTCACGTGAATGACTGTCTTTTTTTTCTGATATTCAGGCGTCATTGTGCATGGGCTGCGATACAAGACGTCAGTACTCCTCCAGTCACCAATGTTTTTGCATCCTGCCGTCGCGGGGTCATTTGCTACAGCCTTTGTATGGCTGGCCAGCCCTCCATGCCGTCGTGACCATTGCAGTGCTGCCTGTTGCTCCTCTCCTCCATGACAGCCAGCGTCTGTGCCCAATTGTGCGACCTGGGGGTTTGCGGACCACACACGTTGGCAGACCACCAGCAAAAGTCGTACTGCGGACGAAAACCACAAGGGCAATCACAATCCCCATGACAATAAACGCGTCATGACGAGGAATCCGTCCTCCGAAAAAAAAGCAGGGTTCAGTGCAGTACGTACATACACAACGTATGCTAATGTACACTACATTATGGGCTTGGTCGGCGTTGTGGCGAGACAGAGTGGGAGAGGCGACACTATGGCATGCCATTATCCATTCCCCCGCCTGCCTTATCGGATGCATCAACACACACACACACAAGTGCTCGTGCTGTCCGCCATGGCCCCTCAACAACAGCCCTCTCCATTCAATACTGCAATGACAATGTCGTGACTCTTCAACGGGCAAGCACATGCAGAGATGTAGTCACAGCAAACCGCGGTTTGGACGTGGCGGGCGCAGGTGTTGGGGCTGACGTTCAAGGGCTCGGCTAGGCCAACATCCTTGTTGCGGCTTAGCCTGGCACTCAAACAATTTTCGAAAGAGCCCAACCGCCGTCCCTCTTCACACCCGTCTCTCCATAGCGAGAACATCTACCAACTCGACACGCAGCGGACTCGGTGATCATCACAAGAGCCGCTTGCTTGCTGGTTTCACGAATTTATTCGTCGAAGTCCATCCCCCCCAATCCGGACACGGAAATCCTGTCGAGACTCCTTCATTGAAGCGCTCGGACAGCCTCCAACGCCCTGTGTAAAGGAGTTGACCTCTGCCTTTTGCCTCATCCAAAAGACACTCTTTTCTGCTCCGCCCCGAGTCGCTGCTGCCAGCAACTCATTAATACCGCAGAACCCACCCCGCCCTCCCTCGCTCGAATCTGGGATTCCCGCGACAACGTCATCCGCCAATATCCATCAAAACCCATTGTCCAGCCCGCCGACCGCATCCTCATCCCCGCCTCTCCCACCGCCATCACCGAGTCCATGAGTAATTCCATCTCCAACTCGCAGACCCCGCCCATCGCCGCTTCCTCGACTACGACCGCGAACAACTCCTCCTCAGGATCGTCCGCCACCGTGGCCGCTGGATCGGCGCAACCCGCTGCCCGGAGCTCTTACGCAAACGCGACCAAGCCTGCAATCGTGTCTAGCGCAACCCCACCCGTGGCAGTGGGAGCACCCCAGAGCGCGCAGCATGGAAAGAGCTCCTCTGTCTCCCCGGTGAACGGCAACAGTGCCATCAAGCCCGCCATTCCCGCCATGCCCACCATTGTGAGCGGCGGCCCCAACGGCAGCGCAAACACTCATGAGCGCAAGTCGTCTGTTCAGATCAAGCAGACTCCGCCCGTCGCCACTGCAGGCGGCCCCCCCTCCGGTATCAAGTTCGGATCGCTCGCCGCATCCCCAGCGCCTGCCCACGCCTCACCCGTAGTCCAGGGAAACCTGAACCCCCAGGCACAGAACCCACGCGTTGCTTCTCCAGCACATTCACCCTCACCCATTCCTACCCCCATTTCTGGCGGCCCCAAGCCTGACGGTCTGCCCACTCGACCAAATCTGGTGTTTGGTGGTCAAGGCGGTGAAGGCACCGAGTCAAACGTAAGTCCGCGCTTTGCTTCGGATGCGGCCCCCACCATTTTCAGCCTCACATGCTAACCCACATCCAGGCTCGCCCTACCATGCCCCCTCAACCCAACTCGCATTCGCTTCCTCAGGCTCAACACTTGCGCCGCGAATCCTCCCAGTCTGCACACAGCGACATGAGCAATGCAAATATGGGTCGAGGCTACCCTCCTAGCCGCGGCCGTGGTGGGTACCCACAAGGACACTACAACCCACAAATGGCAAACCACTCGCCACAGCCATACCGCTCCATGCCTCAACAAATGGGTCGCGGTATGACCCCGCCATTCCAGCCTCCAGGCCAGATGGCGCAGCGTTCTCCATACACGCAGAACCGCAGCCCCGCTATGACGCCCGCCACTATGCATACGCAACAGCAGTTTGCCAATCCACAGGGTATGCCATATTACCAAGGACAGCCCTATGCTCAGCAGGTGTGTATTACCATCTACCATTTTTTTTTACTCCCCCCAACCCACAATCATTTTCTCTGTTTTCTGGTTTCCAGTCCAATTGTCTTCCACTGAACCACAAGTCTCCACATTTTTTATTTTCTCATACTGTTTGCCAGCGAATGACGAAGAGCCTTTTTCGAACACTCTGTCAATGTTGCCCAACAATTTTTCTCGCTTTTTTTTTCCCACCCCTCCATCTATTTTTTTTCCCCAGAAAACCCACCACACCAAACCCTTCCTAACCGTGATATACATTTAGGCCATGTACGGTATGCCACAACCTGGCCTTGATCCATACAACAATTTCTACCCTCAAGGTCAGGGCTACGGACTACAGCAGTCCATCCACTATCCAGGTGTTCCCGCCAGTCCCGGTCGTGGCCACGCCTTCCCTCCGCAAATGCAGCCGGCTCCTTATGGTGTTGCACCCTACAGCCACCAACCCCAGGCTCAGAGCATGTCCCGTACGCCGTCTAACATGTCGGAGCGCCCATCATCTGCTGTTCCGCAGCCATCTACCCCTGCGATGACCAACGTCAACCACATCTCGCACACACACACGCCCAGCATGGGATCGGCGAGCCCAGCACCCACCACGAGCTTTGAACGTCCAAAGAGACAAAGCAAGGCCATAGTTATCAAGACTGCCGATGGTGAGGTTGTCGACTTCAACAAGGGCAAGGGCTCATCACCCGCTCCATCTGCTACCGCATCTGCCCCACCCGCTGCTCCCAGGTCACCAGCTATTGCCGCTACTCCCACTCCTCCCCGCGCACCAAGCGCCTCTGATGCCACTCGCGCTGAAGATACTGCCGCTAAGAAGGCCGACTTTGTCAAGCAATTCCAAGAGAAGCTCCGTCTCCAGGAAGAAGCTGAGAAGAAGGCCAAGGAGGCCAGTGAAGACGAGGCAAAGGCTGAGGCCAGCGCTAAGCTTGCTGCCAAGGAAGAGGCAGAGGCCAAGGCTGCCCTTGAGGCTAAGCAGAAGGAGGAAGCTGAAGCTGCCAAGAAGGCTGAGTTGGATGCAGAAGAAAAGAAGCGTAAGGAGGACGAAGAAATGGAGCGCATGATTGCCGAGATGGAGGAAGAAGAGAGGAAGCGTGAAGAGGAGGAGAAGCGCTATGCTGAAGAGAAGAGGAAGAAGGCCGAGGCTGAAAAGGCCAACGCTGCTGAGAAGATCAAGCAGGAGGAAGAGCGCCTTCGCAAGCTCGAGCGCGAGGCTGAAGAGGCCGAGGCAGCTCGTGCAGCAGAGACTCCAGAACAAAAGGCCGAGCGCGAGGCCAAGGACAAGGAGCTCTTCGCAAGCCTCAAGAAGAACACCATGTTTGGCCCTGGTGCCTCGCAGACCGAGGAACCAGCAGAGCCCGCTCCTGTGGTTGCTCCTGCGCCCTCCAAGACACCAACTGGCACAAAGCCCAAGCCAGCTGCTCTCAAGCTTGAAACCAACAAGTCTGTTGAGCCTGCTCAGCCAACTGCTGGTATGCAAGCACTCAAGACTGCACGCTTCCTCGAAGTCCGCAACGAGATTCAGTACCCGCAAGGCGTTTCAAGCCCTAACCCGGCTCTAAACAACAGCAACCGCAGCAAGGGCCGTCAGTACGACAAGGACTTTTTGCTCCAGTTCCAGGACGTCTTTAAGGAGAAGCCTTCTGTTGACTGGGATATGAAGTTGAAGGAGACTGTTGGTGATGAGCCTGCTTCGGCTCGTGGTCCTCCATCGGCTCGCCCTGGCTCTATGATCGGCGGCGGACGACAGCCTTCTCGCGGCGCTGGCGGCGGTGGTGGTGGCATGGGCACATTTGGCCAAGGCGGCTCATTGGGAGGAGGTCGAACTCTCCCACCAGGTACGACATCCGAACAGCGTTTCCAGCAAGCCCAAGGTGGACGTGGCTCTATGACGAACCCTCTTGCTCATGTCGTTCTAGGTGGTGGACGTGGTGGCGCATTCCCTATGGCACCCCCAATGGTTCGTACCAGCTCGTACCAGAGCATGCCCCATGGACCCAATTCTCCTCGTGTTGGCAGCTCTCGTGGTAAGGGAGGCGGCAGCCGCCGCGGTGGTAACAACAACGCTGCTGCAGACGCCAAGGCCATGCCTCTTACTGCCGGTCAGGAGGTTAAGGCCCTCCAACGCTCGCAGACTGGATGGGTTCCCCAATCGATTGTTGCGCCCGCATCAGCCGCGCCGCCTTCAGGCCACATGCCTCCTGACATGGTGCAGCGTAAGGTCAAGGCTGCTCTCAACAAGATGACACCCGACAAGTTCGACAAGATTTCAGACCAGATTCTCGAGATTGCTGGGCAATCCAAGGATGAGACTGACGGCCGCACGCTCCGCCAAGTCATTCAGCTCACGTTCGAAAAGGCCTGTGACGAAAGCCACTGGTCTTCCATGTACGCCAAGTTCTGCAGTCGCATGCTGCAGACCATGAGCACAGAAATCAAGGACGAGAACGTCCGAGACAAGCATGGCAACCCTGTGGTTGGTGGTGCTCTCTTCCGAAAGTACCTTCTCAACCGTTGTCAGGAAGAGTTCGAGCGTGGTTGGGAAGTCAATCTTCCCGACGCTCCCGAGGACGGCAAAGAGGCCAAGCTGCTTTCAGACGAGTACTACGTTGCCGCTGCTGCTAAGCGTAAGGGTCTCGGTCTGATCCAGTTCATCGGAGAGTTGTACAAGCTCGGCATGTTGACGCTACGAATCATGCACGAGTGTGTACTCAAGCTTCTTGACTTTGAGGGCCTTCCTGATGAGGCCGCCATCGAGAGTTTGGTCAAGCTGCTCCGCACTGTTGGTGCCACCATGGAGTCTGCCGAGGCTGGCCCCAAGATGATCAACATGTACTTTGAGCGTATCGAAAAGGTCATGAACATGGAGGGTCTTCCTTCGCGTATGCACTTCATGTTGCTGGATACTGTTGATCTGCGCAAGGCTGGATGGAAGTCCAAGGACAACCTCAAGGGCCCCAAGACTATTGCTGAGATTCATCAAGAGGCCATGGCTGCTCAGCAGGCTGCCGAGATGGAGCGCACACGTTCGAACCAGCGCGGTGGTGGTGGCCGTCTCCCAATGGGCCGCGGCGATGCCCGCTCATTCTCTGGCGCTGGCATGCAGCCGCCTCCCGACACTGGCAGTCGTGTACAGATGGATGACCTGCGCAAGCTTTCCAAGGGCGCTTCTGGCCGCAACCTCAACAACGCCGGCGCACTTGGTCCGTCTATGCTCGGCAGCCGCAGCGGTAGCGGCCGTCGTGGTCTCGGCCCTAGCATGATGGGTCGTGGCGGTGACGACTCTGGAGCTTCTTCACGCACTGGTACTCCGCCTGTGCAGAAGGAGAAGGACTCGAATGCCCATGCAAATGCTTTCAGGTAAGTTAACATATCGGCCAACATATAAAAATCTGTACTAACATCATGACAGTGCGCTAGCAGCCCTTAGCAACGAAGATGCCGGCGAGGCAGCCTCTTCGTCGCAAGCTCCAGAAGAGAACTCTGCTGAGGCGGAGGCCAAGTCATCCGAGTGATTACTTTTCTTCGTTCAGGCGCGTGACGGTTATACCCCTAGACCATGCCGCACGCGGTAATCTAATCGCTTGTTTCGTTGCATAGACGGGGGCATGTGAGCGCGCATTGTTCTGCATTTTGCAGGGTTTCCTTACTGCAGCTTTTCAAGACTGGTGGATTCTAAAAGTTTCCTTGTTGTCGAGCGCCAGGTCGTTTCCAGATGGGCTTGGGTTCTCAATCTCTTCACGGGTGACCTTTAAAAAGCTTCGACTTTTTCTTCACGCATGTTTATCACGGCACTACCAAACACGACGGCGTTCCGGATATAAAGAGGGAAGGTGGCCCAAATTGCACGCTTTTCATAAGCGTCATGGGTGTTATCCTGGGGCTCTGATTCTGCATCCCCATTTTCCTTAGGTTTGTCATCTCTTTCTGTCACGATGGGGGTAGGGTTGGACAGGTGGAAGGGATGTCGTATTCTCCTGTCAAGGTCTTTTTTTTCAATTTCCGCAACTTCGATGTACTTTTCCTCTTTCTTCTTTTCTTCTTTCTGCTTCTCCTCATCCACACTTTTCTTTTTGCAAACGAAGAGTGGGTAGCTTTATGGTGCGGTGCCGCCGACGACAGCAGACGTTGCTTAGGCATGCAACCTGCAAACCAAAAATGACTTGGGTCATGAGAAGCAGGGTTTTTATGTGATTGAACAAAAGGTTAGCATGGAATGACGGAGGATGAAAACTGCTGTGTATTATTGTTCGTTTGCTCTAGTTAGAATGCATTTGTTCTATTCACAGGTTGCATCCATTGTGTAGGTTGTGTGATGTTGTTATACCGCTTGTCCCTGTGTCTAGCTTCCTACTGTCTACCTACAATTGAGTCCAAACCGGGCCTAGGGGAACCCAATTTGCTCTGTGCAAGTCAAGTGACGTTGTGATTTTGATTACCACGCAGAAAAAAAAAGGATCGACGAGGTGACAACGATGGGGAGAGGAGGGGGGTAAGAAGGGGGGCCAAAGACGTGCAGGGACCAGGAGAACGAGGTTACGTCATATCAACTAAACATGAGATCAACCCTTGTCTGCAACAGTTATAAAAAGTCGTGAATCGCTGCCGGAGAATCTAGACTATTACATATCACACTTGACTTTGAACATAACCTCTGTATCGTTTTTTTTTCTTTCTTGGAACAAAAATACGCGACTCGAAGATTTAGACTTGAGATTCAACATGGCTGAGCAGAACGAACCGCAGCAGCAGAAAGGTAAGCTTTACACTTGCTATGGAATGGAGGTGATGTTTTATTTAAGATAGAGAAAGAGAGAGAGAGAGGGATTGATAATGTGTAGGGTTTTTTTGGGACGGCAGCGAGTGGATTAGGTATGTGGATTTTTCTCTTTTTGTTTTTGCCTTTCTCTTTACCTCGTTCCCCTCTGCATCATTCTCTGCCCACACATTCTCCTCCATCCTTTCCTACACCCATTTCCCACCCCCACACACACACACACACACACACACACACACACACACACACACACGCCTTCCCCAGCTCACCATGCTAACACAACCCGCCAGGTAACACCCTCGGCGCCGCAACCAACACCGTCGGAAAAGGCGTCCAAGGCATCACGGATACAACGGGCAACGTAGTTGCAGCCGGTGGCAAAGGCTTGGGCGATGCGGTGACGGGGGTTGCATCTGGAGTTGGGGATACCACAAAAGGTACGTTTTGCCCTGTGATGGATTTGAGGAGGCTTGACTCCGATTTTGGGGGGATAAGAAAAGCTGACGTTGACGTTTTTTGGGGGTTGTGTAGCCGCGGGGAAGTTTGTGGGGGATACGACGCAAGCTGGGGGAAAGAGTGTTCAGGGGGAGAAGAAATGAATTAAGGAGGTAGAAGGAGGAGGAGGAGGAGGAGGAGGAGGAGAAGAAGAAGATTGAAGAGATGATGATGATGATGATTCAATGTAGTGAAGGAATCTCTTGCTCCTTTGAGCAGACTATGCTATATACCATCTTCCCCTTATCTCTCTCTCTCTCTCCTTAACCAAAGCCAAAAACAAGCCGTATGTGTGTGTATTTTTTTCCAACAAACCCCTCCCTTCACAACCGCACGCCTATTCCGCCCCTCCCAAACTCGCCCCTCAGCCCCAACCTCAACAAATCGCCCTGCAAAACCTCCGCCTTCCTCTCCATCAAATCCTCCACATCCCAATTCACACTCACAAACCGCCCACTCAACCACCTCGCCTTGTCCTGACACACCCACACCGCCGTGCCGCCCACCAACTCGGCACTATCGTTGTTGAACCGCGAGCGAAACGGCTCGCGCAGCATGTCCGTCGCCACCAGGCCCGGGTGCATGCTGATGGCGGTGACGCAGGGGTACTCGGCGGCGACGTGTGCGGCGAGGGCGTCGACGGCGAATTTGCTCATCAGGTAGCCGCCCACGGGCGGCACCGTGAAGAAGGATTGCCACGAGCTGAGGCTGAGGATTGTGGCGGGCGTCGAGGGCGACGGGAGTAGCGAGAGGAAGGAGCGCGTTACTAGGTATGTGCCTTTTGCGTTGATTTCCTAGGTAGGGGGAATCGTTAGGCAACTTCTCTTCTTCTTCTTCTTCTTTTTTGGGGGGATTACTGGGCTTGGGGAAAGAAGCTGACAGAGAGAGAGACGTACGAAATTGTTCCACCATTCGTCGACGTTTGTCTCGTGGAGTTTGGGTCCGTCGCCTGTTAGGACGCCGGCGGCGTTGATGAGAATGTCGGCGTGGCTGAAGCGCTGCTTGATTCTTTCAAAGGCTTTTTCTACGCCTTCCGACTTGGAGATGTCGACGGCGCAGGTTAGGGTTTCGAGTTCCGGGTTGGCTTGTTTGACGGAGGCTTCGACGGTGGATAGTTTGGCCGCGTTGGAGGCAACGAGGACCATGCCTTTGACACCGGCTTTGGTGAATGCTGGTATCATTGCCTATTTTTTTTTTCACAAAGACATATGTGTTAGTTTGGAGCATGGTATATGTTAATGAGAAGTTTTTGTACGTACTGTAGCTCCGATTCCGCGGGAAGCTCCAGTGATGATAACGACTTTGCCTGCTAAGCTGTGTTCTGGGAGACTTGGATCAATTGCTGGATACGCATCTTGGTGTGCACGTTTTGTGAATTGCATTGATTTGACATAGTAGTCCTTGGGGAGGTCACTTAGATTCGGTGCCATTTTTCGATATCGAAATGGTGTGATACTGTATAAACAAGGTTGTGAGAATCCAGCGGAGCGATGTTAAATCTGGTCAGATGCTTTTTTTTTTGGAGATCCCCTGCTTTTAAAATACTCTTTGATTATCGCTTCCTCTAACATCTCCACTTGTCGGACAGGGATGCAACCGCTGATCTTGCATGTCCCAGATTGCATCCTGCGTTCTGTTTGTGACACCTGCCTCGGCATGCACCGCTTGCAGTGCTTTGCCGCATCGAGCGGTCGCCCGTTTAAAAAGCCGGCATGTAGGATGCTGGCTCTGTCTTGTTGGGCGTTAGTGCAGGTGGATCCTTGCGTGGCTACAGAACTTGAGCAGGCGCAGGTGGCCTAATGTATCCAACGGTCTACCTGTACACCGTTGTTCGATCTGCAAGTCACTCATCTTGAAACCTCTTGCATGGAAGTATATTTCCACTCCATATCGATTCGGATGTTTGTACAATCTTCTTGTAAGTTCATGTCCAGTAAAGGATGAGTAGAAGACTGTAAATTGAGAACGTTATCTGCTCTATAAAAGTGGCCACAACACTGAACACGTGGAAGGATCTGTAGGAAAAACAGTCTAGTTTTCAGATATCAACAGGTGCTACAGAACCTCCTGTTTTCGAACAGAACTTCCTTGTGGCTGGTGTGATGGAAAAATGTGGCAAAAGCAGGGCTTCGTAAGAAGTATGTGGTAGCCGGGTATATTTCAATCCTATCAAATCGAGGCCTAAGTATTCCACTGTGTGCCAACAATGCAAAAGATCCAGGGCTACAAAAACCACAAAGGCTTCACAAATGTCAAATGTTCCTCATAAGCATACGCATGCAGCGCAACTAATTTATTCTTCCACATCGCGCACAAGCCTCAAATGGCCGCACGTGTCTCCTCTTGTAGATAAACATTTAGATACCCAGAGTAAACTCAACACCAACATCGATATCACGTGCCATCTTGACAACCTTTGAGAATTGGACCGACTTCTCAGCAGCACCCTGGAGATCATCGATGGAGAAAATCTTAAGACCAGAGTCGTTGATCTATTACAGAGAACACATTAGCAAAAAATCATCCATCTCAAAGTCTGACTTGCTGAAAAACTTACAAGCTTCTGCGCGGCCTCCATGTTGGTACCTTGCAACCTGGCAATAACAGGTGTCTTGAGGTTCATTTCCTGGACAACCTGAATGAGACCCTTGGCAATGGCGTCACAGCGGACGATACCACCAAAGATGTTGACGAAAATGGCAGTGACCTTAGGGTCGCTGGTGATGAGTTCGAAAGCTTGCCTGATGGCCTCGGGGGTAGCACCACCACCGACATCCAAGAAGTTAGCGGGCGCACCGCCGTTGAGCTTGATAATGTCCATGGTAGCCATGGCCAGACCGGCACCGTTGACGAGGCAGCCAATGTCGCCGTCGAGCTTGATGAAGTTGAGACCAACCTTGGCGGCCTTGACCTCGTCGGGGTCTTCCTGGGTAATGTCCCTCCAGTCAAAGACCTCCTTCTGACGGAAGTCGGCGTTGTCGTCAAAGTTGAGCTTGGCATCCATGGCGAGGACCTGGTGGTCGGTAGTCTCAGAGAGGGGGTTGATCTCGATCTGGGTGGCGTCCTTCTCCATGAAAACCTTGTACAGCTTCTGGATGGTGTCCTTGGCATCTTCAATGCACTGCTCCGAGAAACCAAGCTCGGTCGCAATGTTGCGCGCCATTTCGTCGGTGACGCCCTTGTGGATATCAATGGGGGTGGTGATGATGGCCTCGGGGTGCTCCTTTGCGACGGTCTCAATGTCCATTCCACCTTGCGACGAAGCGACAATGACGGGGCCTTGGGAAGCGCGATCCATGAGGATGGCGAGGTAGAATTCACGGCGGGCAAACTTGCGGTCGACAATGAAGACCGAGTTGCAGAGCCGGCCGGCGGCTCCAGTTTGCTTGGTGATGAGCTTGTGGCCGATCATCTGCTCGGCAAGGATGGCTGCTTCGCGGGGACTGCATGTTGTGTTAGAGAGCTGGCCGTGGTGTTGCAGTAGAATGGGGTAGCATACGAGTAGACAACCCTGACACCGCCCTTGAAGCCGTTGTCAAAGGTTCCCTTTCCACGGCCTCCGGCAAGAACCTGGGCCTTGATGACGGCATCCTCTCCGCCTGCACACATTAGCCCCAGAACCAAAGTGCCCATCTACTCTTGCTGGCGCATACCAATGTCCTGGGCAATCTTCTCAGCCTCAGCGCCGCTGGTAGCGACGCCGCCCTTGGGCACGCCAATGCCATACTGGGGTTCGTGTTAGATGTCCAGGCCCGCCAAAGAGTGGGATATTTCAGCGGAGCACTCGTACCGACTCGAGCAGGGCTGCGGACCTGTATTCGTGGATGGCGAGGCCTCTCCTTTGCTGGATGACGGAGCGCTTCAGTGGTGTTTCCTGGCATTGGTTAGCACTGCATGCTCGTTGGTGGGCGGGCGCCAGGTGTGCAAGAGCCTTTTGCAGCTCGTGGGAGAAGCCATTGAGTGTGTACATACAGCAGCAGCGCGAACAGCGCGAGCCAGCGGCCGGGCGCGGGCAAAGTTGTACATGATGTCTGGAGTCGCAGACACACGTTTGGGTATATGGGCGGGGGTGTTTAGAGGGAGGGAAAGCTCTTGATGCACAGCTCCGTTTGATGTCGGCTGCTTCACAGGGCTGTTTGCGGACGTCTGCTAGCGTGCCGAGAATGAACCGGGTTCTCAAAAATATCGCGGCCGGGAACTTGGTCGTTTTGAGCCCCAAAATCCCAAGCGCCCCTGGATAAGTCCGCGCCGGAAATGTCAAAGAGAAATAATGATGGCGATGTCATCGCCAATCGGATAAGTCTTCTTGAAGCAAAGGGACAGAAGCTCTTAGCCTCGCTTTACGGGTCGCGGCCAGACTGGGAGACGCGGGACAGTGCTGCGACGCCTCAGGATGAGGATGATCAAGATCTCAAACAAAATTACGCCCATGACAGGTGACGCTCCAAACGACTGTTTTCTGCAACTGCGCGTGCTAACATTCATGTTCAGGATTGGTCTTGGCAGTATACTTCCAAAGGATGTTGAGAATGGCAGCTTCACCAGGAGGACGCTAACGTCAGACGACAAGCTGCTGCAGCAGTTGATCGGCAAGAAAAAAGCCAAGGCTCATATCATGGCGAAACAGGAAGCTGCGAGGCCGAGTGCAGCGACCAAAGCTCATCAATACAGCAAACCTACTGCTGTGAAAAAGGATGCTTCCGACGATGAAGAAGATGGGAGGGCCGCTACTTTCAAGTCAAAGAGAGAGGGTAGGAAGACGAAGAAGCCGCCCAAAATGCCGGACAGTGACGACGAGGATGAAGAGACGAGAGCAAAGAGACTAGCAGCAGGCGCAAAGACTGAAGACCAGGAGACAAAGGAGGTTACTACGGAGACTCCGGTCGAGGACAAGTCGTCTGAAAAAGTGCAAGAGGAAGAAGAAGCAGAGCTTGGACAACCAGCTCCCAAGAAAGTAAAAACTAAACCAAAGAGCTTTTTGGACGAGCTTCTGGCAGAGCGCTCCAAGAAGAAGAGCAAAAAGAGCAAGGCCTAGGTCGTCACTTTTTGCATCCCAAAGGCGTTCTAAACCATAGTCATTTGATACCCCAGTCATTGATTTAATTTTTATTTCCGATATACCCTACTCCCGTACAATCAAGCTGGCCATGCCCATTCCAGTGCCTATGCATTTGCTCAGCACGCCCACTTGCTCGCCACTTCTGCCCATTTCGTGTAGGAGCGTGGCAAGCATCCTGCCGCTCGTCGCTCCCAGCGGGTGGCCTAGTGCAATGGCGCCTCCGTTAGGATTGATCTTGTCCATTTTGTTCTCAAGTCCCAGCTTCCTGATGCAGTACAGCGCCTGACTCGCAAAAGCTTCGTTGATCTCCCACACATTGACGTCTGATGTCTGAAGGCCCGTGTAGTCGAGGAGCTTGGGGATAGCAAGAGCTGGTCCAACACCCATTTCATCAGGCGTGCAACCGACAACTTGTGTCCCGGCCCACTTTCCGATGATTTGCTTTTCTAGACCCAGAGCCGTGGCTGTCGATCGGCGCATCATGAGCGCTGCACTCGCTCCATCCGAAACTTGACTGCTGTTGCCTGCTGTGCTTGTACCGTTCTTGTCAAATGCCGGCTTCATCGTCGCCAGTTTCTCCACCGTAGTCCCTGGCCGAATTCCATCATCCTTGGTGACAGTCACCTGCTTTTGGTTTTCCGGTACCTCGGGCTCAATCCATCTGGTAGTGACCGGAACGATCTCATCGTCGAACAATCCGTTCGCTTGCGCCTTGGCAGCCCTGTTTTGCGATTCCGCAGCGAAAGCATCTTGGTCAGCGCGAGTGACGCCATATCGACTCGCGACGTTCTCAGATGTAATTCCCATGCTCATGATGCAGTCTCGTGCATCCTTGACCGGGCTGTCCTTCATCTCTGGCCAGAGTTCTGTGGGTATAGCCCTGCTGCCATAGTTGCGCGTCATGCTCTCCATGCCTCCTCCAATGCCAATGTCGATTTGGCCAACAGCGATGGAGTTTGCGATTGACGTAATAGCAGATAGGCCCGATGCGCAGGCGCGGTTTACGGTGCTGAAAGAAGTCGTTGTGGGAATGCCAACATGGTTTGCGGCCATGCGACCGGCTTTGGAGCCACCAAGCTCGGCGAGCACGGTACCCACGCAAACATCGTCTATCTTCGCTGGGTCAAGATTCGGAAACTTGTTGATGGTCGCTTTGAGGACCTGCCAATCCGTTAGTTCTTAGCACATTATAAACAGGACATTTGAGGGTAGTGTACCGCTCCCAAGAGTTCGTGGTCATATGCATCGCGCAGACCTCCCTTTTTGGCTCTTGTTACCGGAGTTCGGAGGGCAGATAGGAAGACGACATCATGTGGATTCTTCTGGAGAATGTTCTTGAGGCCCTTTTGCACGAAAGCCATGATGGCAAGATGACTTGTAATGAACCGCTGGAGATGGCGATTGTAGGGTATCAAGATAAGGGAAATGATACTGCAAAACGACACAAGAATCCAGGCCAAGTAGAAGAGGCTGAACTATTGCTGCACAAAGAAGCCATGGTTGTAGTAGTATGTAAGCTAACCCAGGCCCGAGGGATTGCGTGGAGCTTCGGCAAGTGACCGCGGAGAAGTCGCGGCAAAGGTCTTTTCCGGCTCACGTGCGACGGCGAACCGCATCGAAGAGATTCGGAACATTGCGATGTGCCACGACAAATGTTGGCCACAAGATCGCTGCAGAACAATATCACGGAACATGTTAATGTGTCAAGTCAGTACAAACAAAAGATAATTATTTGCAATCACGACCCTGCAATGATGTAACCATAACCGTTGCAATGTTTTTTTTAATTTCATTTGTAACTTGCATTGTCGTCTGCCAAAGCCCTCGAGATTCCAAAGAGATCTCCCGTCTGTTTCCACACCCTCAAACTGTACGCAGCACTCTACACTTTGTCCCAAGTCCCAACAGCGGGAACCAATCCACCGAGCGCAGCTGGCTGCCTATGCAGCGGGGTATACCAGACGGAAAACATCGTTGAGAACAAACCAGGTGCCGTTGTCGTTCTTAAGCTGGAATGCCTGGGTGAAGCTCATTGGCTTTTCTTCGCCCCCGATCTATCAAGAGTCAGTAGGAGCTTTGTGTTGTTGACAAGATCTACCCACCATGAGCGCGCCCGTAACAAGGACCATGATGCCATCTTCAGCGGAAGGCTGAGCATCAACGGTATCTGTGCGATGTTGTATCTGCTGGAATGGCAGGTTCTTACAAGAGTTAGCTTTGTCTTTCCTGGTCGGGTAGAATTGTTGTTACCTGGAGCTTCTCTACAATGGCAGCAGATCCCTGTGTTGGCGTCTGCTCAAAGGTGAGCATAGAATGCTCTTTCTGTGAATTTTGTGAGCCGGATGTCGTTGCACGCGCTTAGATCGGGTCGCATACGTAGAGGGAAGCGAGACCGGCGCGGTTTTTATCGAAGGTCTCGTAGTAGAACTGCACAAACTGCTCTGGCGCAAGGGTCAATCCCGGTCTGAGCGGAGGAGCGCAAGAGGCCAAACTTGTGGGCATTAGTTTGCCTCAAGTGACGGGCGGTACATACGGGCGATGGCGTTAAAGTCGGCTGTACAGAGTCAGTCTTAGTCGTTTCGGCCATTTCCCTCTCAAGAGCGGAAACGCATAGCTACACAGCATCAGAGGGCCGGTATCCAAGCGCAAGCCAACCAGTATCCATCTACAACCATGTTATAGTTTGATAGGAGGTGGCTCGACACTTGTTGCCAAAGGCGCATCGAGGCAGGGTGGATGGCGGGGTAGAAGCGGCAGACTTACACATGACTGCGAGCGTGTGAGAGTTACGGTGTTCGGATCGAGAGGATGATTAAGTTTTCAACAGATTCTCTGGTACGCGACAGCGGTGGAGGAGTGATTTGGCTATGTCACAAAGGTATGTTGGGAGCTTTTGCTGTCACAGCCCGCGTTCGCTGGGCTTCGGTGGTGGGGCAAGCCCTGCCTAATCTTGGAAGCCGTCGGCCCGACGTTTTGCCGAGCCTTCTATTTTCTTCGAAGCTCTGCATCGCGTTCCCTTCTCCCTTCATCGCTGGTCAACGCCCGAAAACGTCGTCCTTGAAGCAGGACAACGTGGGCGGTGGTGCAGCGAGACACTTCACAGGTAAGCACTTTCAAGTTCCCCTCACATTCTTGCATTATGATGATCATCATCAAACGATAACTTCCGAGTCAACGACGGTGAAGTCTAAAAACAAGATCAAGCTCAACAGGCTGATTTGCTCCTTTACACCTCATACTGTTCATTATCAAGTCGAGTGGTGTGCTAACATGCCATTGTCTAGTTTGAGATACATACTACCAACAGCGACGTGCTCTTGCAGATGCACAACGTATATAGTTCACGTAGTCAATCGAATACACTTTCAATGACTCCCACATGACCTCCCAAGCAATATTCCTAATCTACAATCCCTTCTTCTGGAATGACTTGACAGTATCGACTATAGATTGTTCAAAGGTCTTGTACTTCAAGCCAAGGACGTCAATGGACCTCTTGTTGTTGAACGTGTACAATCCCTTGTCGGGGGTACCTTCGGGGTAGTCGCCGCCAGGCGTTGAGTCGCTGGGCAAGTTTTTGAACTCTGGGAAGTTCTTCTTGATGATCTGGCACATTTCCTTGTTGGAAAAGTATCCAGCCGTGACAAAGAAGCGCTTGTTGGCCGCCTCGGGCTTCTCAATCGCGGCCACGTGTGCCTCTGCAACATCACGTACGTCTACCCAGAAGTGCACGCCGGAAATGGGAATTTCTTCCTTGAATTTGCCTTGGACGGCGGCGAGAATGCGCTGGTTGGATGTGTTCATGTTGTCGAGGCTGTCGAGAGGGTGTATCTTGATCATTGTCAACGATGCCATGCAAACATGGGAGGTTTCCTGGACTTACGATTGGGCCGTACACCATTGGTGGATTGATCGTAGAGAGGGTGAAGTTTGGCTTCTCCTTTTCTACAAATTCCCAGGCTGCCTTCTCTGCAAATGTCTTACTTGCTCGGTATCCTGCGACTGCGTCTTTGAGCGCATCTTCTAGCGTCATGGGGTTCCAGTCTTCCTCTGAGTATTCGTGTCCTGGCCAGAAGCCTTTGGATGGATTCACAATAGCGGCAAAAGACGATGTGATGACGACTTGCTTTACTGTTGGCGCATTCTTCTTGATGGACTTCAAGATGCCCGTGGTTCCAATGACGGCGGGGTCGAGTAAATCCTGTCTTGTTAGCGAGTCGTCCAAGCCTAGCGGAGGAGGGTGGTGTGCGCTCACTTTCTGGATATCGGTAACATTGAAGTGGAAGGGGCTGGCAGTGTGGAGTACAGCCTCGAATGGAGGGTCTGAAACAACGGCCTGGTCAAAAGCATCTGGCTGTGCGATATCTGGGACAATGGCAAAGTCCAACTGGCCCTTTTCAACATAGCTCTTGTACGACTCTTTGATCTTATCTGCCTTGTCTTGCGTGCGCACAGTGGTCACAACGCTGTGGCCGTGGTCGAGCAAGATATCAAGAGTGTGTGCGGCAATGAAGCCGCTGCCTCCGGTCAAAAGAACTCGCGTCATTTCGATGGTATGAAGGGAATTGGTGCGAGTGGGTGAGTATGTGTCCAGATGCTAATCCACAGGTCGAGTGTCGTGGCAGCATGTGTCTCTATGTAATATGTAGCCCTTATACCCTCGCTAGCGCGGGGCAGTATTGTCCCGAGTGTCGCGATTACATAGCAGGTCTAGTTCCCTTACCGGCTGCAATGGCGGCATCACGGCTGATAAAGTCGTGCTGTCAGTCTGAGTGATCGCGGCGCCATTGCGTCACCAGCGATGCGACACTTTTGGTGGGGCATACTGCGTCTTCGTGTCACCCTTCCGGGGTACTGCGAACAACTGCTGGTCGGCAGCTTCACCCCGCTTGGGCTTCCCGAACGGACTGTCGACTTCCCAGTAGACTCCGCAGCACAGCCAAATTTTCATTCTTGAGTGGTTCGGACTGCGCCTGTGATACGTGCTCCGGAGCAGACGTCGCGTGCCAACACACCAGAGGTTGAGCCTGGGAACCGGATACAAGCTAGGTTTGCAGTCAGTGTTGGGACCGGACCGGTGTAGAGTTTCTGTCAAGCTGATTGAGCGGGCGTCTAAGTATGTATAAGCGAGTACAGATTCATCATGGGAAATGCCAGTCGGCGGTTGAGGGTGCACTGCCCGTACGTACGGCCTGCCATTAACTCCGAGCCATGCCTTGCTCATCATATGGGCAAAAAGGCCCCACCTGCAACTTGAGATGCCTCCCACATAGCCCCCTTCCCCGCCCGCCACTTCATCTCGCCCTTCCAATCCGAACAGCATTCACTGTGCTGGGTGAGGCTTAGCTTCGTTTCGCCAACGCTAAATCGGGCATGCTTGCGCTACCACAGGATCCAGTAATGCTCCATGAGCCTTGAATGCAGGTCCCCCATGCGGGGCAAGCCGACAAGATGAGGGGCCATTTTTTCGCCAGACACCTGCTGCCTTTTCAACTCTTGCTCTCTTCTATACCTACGCTGTCAAACTGAACATGGCATCCCTCAAGAGAAGCCCACCTTTCCGCGCCGAGCACGTCGGCTCATTGCTCCGTCCCCAGGAGCTTGTGCAAAAGCGTTACGATGTCGCCTCGGGCAAAGCTCAGCCAGAGGAGCTTGTGCCTCTGGAAGACAAGGCTGTTGCAGAAGTGGTCAAATTCCAGCAGGATTGCGGGCTCAAGGTCGTCTCTAGCGGCGAGTATACCAGGTCAGTAGCGTTGCATAAAGTCAAACCAGGCCTGCGCTAACTTTAGGACCAGGCATATGTTCTGGGGTACCTTTTTTGAAACACTTCACGGCATGAAAGAGCTACAGCTTGGCGTCCTCAAGGGCTACAACAAGGACATGTTTCGCGCTTATGCGCCGGACGTCAAGTCGTTTATGGAAGCGAAGGAAGTACCCAACCATGTCACTGTCTGCGTCGACAAGATTAGACACCCTGGAAAATCCAGCAATCAACGAGAAGTGGATTTGATGAAGAGCCTGCTTCCAGAAAGCGAATGGAAGAACATCAAAATCACGCTCATCTCGCCGTCCTGGTACCATTTCCGTTACATGAATGGCTCAGCCTACCCGAAAGAAGTGTACGCGAACGACGAGGAGTATTTTGAAGATGTTGCCAAGGCGTATCAAGAAGAGCTCAGGATCCTTCACTCGCAGGGAATCAGGAATATCCAGATTGACGACCCCAATCTTGCCTATTTTTGCTCTGATGACATGCTGGCAGGATGGAAAGCGGACAAGACGAACAGCAAGACGGCTGACGAGATGTTTGACTCGTATGTAAAGTTCTACAATAAGTGCTTCGAGCGGCCCGCGGACATGCATCTCGGCATCCACTTGTGCCGCGGCAACTACGTTGGAAGCCGGCATTTCAGTGAAGGTGCATATGACCTTATCGCAAAGAAGCTATTCCAGGTACTACAGTCCCCACAATCGATGGCACGGCAATGCTAACCGACGCAGGATCTCGAAGTTGACACTTACTATCTTGAATACGACACACCTCGCGCCGGAGGTTTTGAGCCGCTAGAACACCTTCCAAAAGGCAAGAATGTAGTCCTAGGCGTCATCACGTCCAAGTTCCCCAAGCTCGAAGACAAGGACGAGATGATCGCCAGAGTCAACCAGGCTGCGGATTGGATTGCAAAGGGCACTGGTCAGTCACGCGAGGACGCGCTTAAACAGTGCTGCGTTAGCCCGCAGTGTGGTTTTGCATCACACGCTGAAGGTAATGCATTGGGTTATGAAGACATGAGGAAGAAATTGCAGCTTGTCAGGAGCATCGCGGATGCCGTGTGGCCCGGAGAGCCTTAGACGCTAAGGAGGCGAAAAAGAGGAGTCTAAGACACTGCTGCGGGGGGTTCTTGACACATACAGTAAGGGGAAGCAATGCAGGAGTAGTGAATTCGAACCGAATGCCGAGTTCAACATGGCGTTTGTATGGGTAGTTCTATCGATTTAGGTGGCGGCAAGCGAGTCAGGTTGGTGCATTGTGTGGCGAAGAAGGAGAGGGACAAAAAGGAAGACGAAGACGACGACGCCTGTTCAACCATTTTGTCAACGTCGCTTACAACGAATATCATCATCATTGCGGGGCCTGAAATCGGCAACTCGCATAGCCACGTGGTGTACCGGTGCTCATGCTCAGTTCATTATCAAGTACAGGTCCAGAGAGCCTACAGTGCACGTTGCGGCTAACCTGGCTTTGGTCTTAGTGTCCGTTATCCTTGAACCGTTACTCCACAAGTCCCTCCCGCTTCGGGGGGGACGTCCGTAGTCGGGAAATGACCGAGAATAAGGCCATGTTCCTTACAGGGAAAATACATTTCGTGATCCAGGGGCGCATCATCGGCGACAAGCACAAAGGGGAAGGTGTGTTCTCGTCGTGAGGAGCACATGTTCACTGTCTCGTGTTGTAAGCGAGCAGCACTGTCGAGAAGACACAGGCTATGCGTGGTTGCTACTGTGGAAAGAAATCCCAAAGTGCTTGCACCAAGCAGTGCTTGGCTCTTTTGGCGGATCACTTCCCATGCCATTGGGAGCCTTCACTGCACACTGAATCCCTCGGGTATCGCAAGCGGTGGGTGGCCTGGTTCGGACGAAATGCTCCCCTCACAAACCGTAATTTGCGACCCGCCGTGATCCCTACCAGTACCCGCAGGATCTACATACAGGCTTTCTTTGTAGGCATTGTCTTGCTGGCCTAGAAGAGACCAAAAACCGCGACTATTGAGCACCGCTGGGACGGTACGAATATGCGACCAATAATTTTCCTTTCCGCCTGTTGCATTCATCGCCTCGGCCGCGTCAATAAGGGGGCACTCGAATGACACTGTTGACACGATTCAGATGATATAAAGTCTTGCGATACTCCATCTTGCAAGCAAGCAGGCACATCTCCAGCCTCTGTCATTCTTTTGAAAAATACGCCTCGGCAACTAATAATACCTAATCACCATGCTCTTCCCACGTGTTCTTGGCTCTTTCGCAGCCTTCATTTCGCTCGCCAAGGCTGTCGATCTGACCGGCTATGAGTACGTTGTGGTTGGTTCGGGTGCCGGTGGTGGCGTAAGTAAAACACATATGGGCTTAGGTAACATGGTCACTGACTTGTTGTAGCCATTGGCTGCCCGCCTAGCCCTCGCTGGCCACAAGACTCTTCTCATCGAGGCTGGTGACGATCAAGGTGCCAATGCCAACTACACTGTGCCAGCCTTCAGCGCCAGGTCTTCTGAGGACCCTAACCTTAGCTGGAACTTTTATGTCAAACACTACGCCGACGAGACGAGACAGGCTCGCGACTTCAAGACTAGCTATGCAACTCTTGACGGCGGCGAGTACACCGGTCTTAGCCCGCCCGAAGGCTCCACCATGAAGGGCACTCTATACCCCCGTACTGGTACCCTTGGAGGTTGCACAGCTCACAACGCTCTCATTGCCGTCTACCCCCACCAGTCTGACTTTGAGAACATCCAGAATATCACTGGAGATGACACTTGGGCGCCTTCCAACATGCGCAAGTACTTTGAGAAGTTGGAGAAGAACCAGTACCTTATTCCCGGCACGGGAGCCCATGGCTACGAGGGCTGGCTCAACATTGATTACGCACCAATTGACATTGTCACCAACGACCCTAAGCTCCTCAGTCTCGTTAGTGGTGCTGCTTTTGCCCTTGGTAACGCCACCAATGCTATTGTCAACCTTGCCACTCTCATCGCTGGTGACGCCAACGCCGACTCCAAGGAACGCGATGCTGGCCCTGGTCTGTACCAGATCCCCATCTCTACCAACGGTGGCAAGCGTACTGGATCCCGCGAATTCGTCCTGGCCGTTCGCGATGCTAAGAATGCAAACGGCACCAAGATGTACCCTCTCGATGTCAGGCTGAATTGCCATGTCACAAAGGTTCTTTTCGACCAGAATGTCTCCCCTCCCCGCGCTACTGGTGTTGAGTTCCTCGACGGCCAGTACCTCTACAAGGCCAGCCCCAAGTCCTCTGGCGCAACTGGAGTCCCAGGATCCGCAATGGCCTCTCGCGAAGTCATCCTCGCCGGTGGAACCTACAACTCTCCCCAGCTCCTCAAGCTCAGTGGTGTCGGACCTGCCGACGAGCTGAAGAAGTTCAACATCCCCGTCATCGCCGACCGCCCTGGTGTAGGCACCAACCTCCAGGACCACTACGAGATCAATGTTCAGGGCAAAGCCAGCTCCAACTTCTCAGCACTCGACGGCTGCACCTTTGACGGCAGCTCCGCTGACAAATGCATTGACCGCTGGAATTCCCCCATCCTGGGCAACCGCGGCATCTACGCTTCCCCTGGACTTGGCGCCACCATGTTCTACCAGTCGAGCGCAGCCGAAAACAACGACTACGACATCTTCGCGTTTGGCGGCCCTGTCAACTTCCGCGGTTACTTCCCAGGCTATGCCTTCAACGCCACCAGTGAGCACGACTGGTTCACCTGGGCAATCCTCAAGGCGCACCCGCGCAACAACGCCGGAACAGTCACCCTTCGCTCCGCCGATCCTCTCGACATGCCCGACATCACCTACAACTACTTCGACACCGGCGTTGGCGACTACCAAAAGGATCTCACTGCCCTCACCGAAGCCGTAAACCTCGCTCGCGACGCTTTCCGCCGCCAGCTCGTCCCCATCAACGAAGTCCTCCCCGGCTCCGATGTCAACACCCCCGAGAAGATCGCTCAGTACGCCAAGGACACCGCTTGGGGTCACCACGCTTCTTCCACTTGCCCCATTGGCGCCGACGACGACAACATGGCTGTGCTTGACTCCAAGTTCAACGTCCGCGGTGTTGCGGGCCTGAGGGTGGTGGATGCCAGTGTTTTCCCCAGGATTCCGGGTACCTTCACTGCGGTTTCGACCTACATGGTTGCGGAGAAGGCCGCGGATGATATTCTCCAGGGTCTGCAGTAAGGCTTCGGATGTGGTTTTGTTTGTTACATTGCGCCTTGATGATATCCAGTTAACGCTCGGTATGAGCGGAACATGAAATATGAGATTGTAAACTGGACTTTTTTTCTTTGAGTCTTTTGTGACATCTTGATATGTGATGGTGCCTGTGAAGCATACGTCTGCTTCGGTACAATGGGTCGTGCTATTGACTTTTGATGTTGTGTTTGACCAAGAGAGTGTAGTTAACGGGGACGTTGTGAAATCTGACTCGTAACGCCAATGCGCTGGGGGTATACAAACAAGTAGATAAGGTTTGACTTCAATCAAGTTGCATATTGCACGCCTGTTACTGTTCTTATCGGGAGAGCTAGTATGCACATTCACACTTATCTAGTCTGTTTTCTCTCCAACTCTCTCTCATCCATCTACTTCCCCTCCAACGCCTCCCTCCTCCCACGACTCCCCAAATCCAAATACGGCGCCTCTCCCAAACTCGCCACACGATCTCCCGCCCTTGCCTCCACATAATCGTACGTAGCACAGTGCCAGGTACTCCTATTATCCCAGATAGCAAGGTCATTTTTGTTCCACTTGAAGCGTACCTGTGCATCGTGGTTTTGCGTGACGAGGTTGAAGAGGTAAGGGAGGAGGAGATCTGATTCGTCTTTCGTGATGCCATTGATGCGTTTGGTGAAGCCCTTGTTTACGTAGACGGATTTCCAGCCGGTTACCGCTGGGTATGGGGGTTAGTAAATTTCAGAGTGGCGACTTGGATAAGAATGAAAAGGGGGTGTTTGGGATGGAAATGAGACTTACGGTTTGTACGGATGACGGGGTGGACGGCTGTAAGTGCATCACCGTAGTTGAGCGGGTTACCACGGATGCCTTTTCGGAGTGGGTTACCGAGTCTTTCGGCTTCATCGAGGAAGAACTTTGCGTCGTGGGTTGCGGTGAGGCCCTCGAGGAATGTGCGCATGGCGGGGGAGAGGCGGTCGTAGATTTCGTAGCCAGACGCCCAGAGGGTGTCGCCGCCAGTGGCGGGGAGAGTGTGGATCTTGAGCATGGCGTAGTCGGAGGGTACGGGTTCAAAAGTGATGTCACTGTGCCATCCTGCTGATGCGAAGCGGCTTACGTCTGAGAGTTGGTGAGTGAGGCCGCCGCCCTTCTTTTGCTTTTCACTGCTGATGACGGAGATTTGGTCGCCTAGTTCGGAGCCTTCTTCTGTGAGGGGGTGGATGTGGAGGCCAGATGATGAGGGCTATCGGAGGATTAGCCTTGGTGATATAGTGGTGTTGATCTTTTGAGACATACACATCCTGAAAGTTCAGTCAATCGCAACATGAGGTCTCGCATCTGATTAGGAGTGACATCTTGATTGCGCAAGAAAACAACTCCTCGCTGGGAGACTGTGAAGACAAGTCAACTACTGCTTCAGTACAGTCCACGTGCAATGACTGACCAGTGACGGCTAGATCTTTAATCACAGCATCGCTTGCCTGAAGCAAGTCGGTCACTTGTAGGCCTTCAAACTCTCGACCAATGACTGGTGTCAAATCTTGGTACTTGTAGCTGTCCAATGATCCAGAGTACACTAGGGGTTCCAACAGTCTCGACCTGGCAGTGGCGTTTCCGCCAAAGATGCGTGTGCCACTGGCGGGGTATTCATCCTCGGCATTGACACGCTCTACAGAAGGCATCCCGGGCGGCTAAGAGGACAGTGTATTCAGTTGACAAGCAGGATAGAATGCTGGACACAAGGCTATCAAACTGGAAAATGCTCCGGACAAAGATGTACAATGGACTTCAGCACTGCTCGCTTGGAAGTCTGGGGTATATCAATTTCATCCGAGATCCAGGATAGCCCATCTGCAGTACACGTGGTGTAGCACGTCATCGGGTACGCTGCATGTTATGGGACTAGAGCCGACAGCCATGGATGCGGGCGAGTTGCACTACCTTTGAGGGTAATGCCGGGGTATTGGCGAAAGACCAATGAGAAGTGCATGCACGTGCCCAAAGCCGTGCCCTCCCCTCTTTCTCCTCCTTTGTCGGCGCAATTACTGCCTCGGGAGACAAGTCTTAATGGCGACGAGATGGGCTTGGATTGCGCAATAGCAATGGTGACTACATATATAGGGAATGGGCATGAGCAATACATATATTGGTGCATCGATTTCCCGTTCCAGGGCCCACTCTTCTTCTGATTGAGCGTTGTGCTGCGGTTGAACACTGTGGTCCTCTCGAAATGGGTCAAGATATTGAGGCTGCGGCCCCGCATACGACGCGGATTAGCGAAGATTTCAACTCGACCAAATCGCTGGCAAAGGTCGGAAGAGAGGAGCTTGCGGATATCGTTCCTCCTCATGAAAGTTACGAAGGCCGACACCGTTTCGACCCTCACGCGAGCTGGACCATTGAGGAAGAACGCCGACTTGTACGCAAAACAGATATTCGGCTACTCTCATGGCTATGTCTCATGATGTTTGGGCTGCAGGTAAGTTTTTGTGGGGTTGAAGCGGAGCGTGGATACTGATCGGTGTAGCTCGATCGCGGAAACGTATCAAACGCGCTTGCGGACAACCTTTTGGACGATCTCGGCTTAACCAGCGATGATTACAACAACGGTACAACTATTCAACTGCTTTGTTTTCTTACTGCAGAATTTCCAGTCCAATTGTGAGTATTAGAGAGACTACATCTTGACATCTGTCTGATTGATCCTCTGTTAGTCTCACCAAGCGGTATGGCTTCAAATACGTCCTTCCGACCATGATGTTCGCCTGGGGAACCGCTTCTTGGGCTCAGTCATGGATGCACGACCGTACTTCCTTCTATCTCGGCCGAGCGGCTATAGGCCTATGTGAAGGTGGTTTTATCCCTGGAGTTATCTTGTTTGCGACCTACTTCTATACGTCTAAGGAGCTTTCCATACGCCTTGCGGCTTTCTGGTCCACTCTCAACGTCGCCCGTGTCGCTTCTGCTCTCCTTGCGGCCGGAATCCTGGAGATGCGTGGCATAGGAGGGAAGCCAGGATGGTTTTGGCTGTTTCTTCTCGAAGGTCTTTTGACCGTCGTTATCGCCATAATCTCATTCCTGTACTTGCCAGCTGCGCCCACATCTACGAAAAACGTACTGTTTCCGAAGGGCTGGTACAACCAGCGAGAGGAAGTCATTATGGTAAACCGCATTCTCAGAGACGATCCTGCCAAGGGTCTCACAGCCCTCAAGGAACCCGCCACTTTCAAGGATGTCCGCGCGGCCTGGTCTGATTCCTCCATGTGGGGTCTGTACTTCATCGGTCTTATTGCCTATATACCTGCCTCGCCAGTTCAAGGATACCTGACACTTACGCTCAAACGTCTCGGTTTTAGCACATTCGATAGTAACATGCTTACGATTCCGTCTGCTGCGCTCCAGGTCATTACCATGCTGGCACTTGCATATTCGAGCGAATACTTCAACGAACGCACATTCCATTGCGTATTTGGCGAATTCTGGATCATGCCGCTACTCATTGCCCTTTTGACGCTTCCGGACGGTGGACGCGAGTGGGGTCGCTTTTCGTTGATCACACTCGTCTCTGGATATCCGTACTTCCACCCCTTAGTCTCGTCCTGGATATCGGAAAACACATTTGACGTCAAAAAGCGTGCAATTACCGCGGCAACATACAATGTCATTGTCCAGATTGGATCTCTGATCAGCTCGCAGATTTACCGCAAGTACGATGGCCCGTACTACAAGCGAGGAAACTCGGTGCTGGTAGCCATCTGCGCGCTGAGCGTGGTGACATTTCTCGTGCAAAGAGTGGCGTTGACGCGAATGAACAAGAACAAGGAGAAAAAGTGGGACCAAATGACTAGCGAAGAGAAGGCGCTGTATCAGGCGGATCTTACAGCACGTGAGCTTGATGGAAACAAGCGGTTGGACTTTAGATTCACACTGTAGTCCGGATCAAGAAGGTCGACCGGGCCATGTCGAGGAAGGGTTACTGCTTATGTGTGCGGAGTACTGGGCGACACGGCACATAGCTTGGATTCTGTAACTTGGCGATGGGGTCGCCAATGGAGCCGCAACGTTCTCGTCAGCCGAACCGAGGTTTTTGCGAATCGCGGGTGCACGTAGCCGCAGGTCGATATTCGGATTCGAGTATGAACGCCCTGACACGACCGCCTTCAGTTAATCTTTTTTGTCGTATAATTTGGCAACACCTTCCCGTTCATGCTAACAGAATGTATTACATTACGTTTTGTGTTGCAATCTGTTACCCCAAATCTCAAGTTAGTGGATGGCTGATTAGATCTTGGTCAACATCTGGTAATACTGAAAGGTTATCTCAATGGAGACTGTTAGTCCGACCCACTTCTCCAACCGTTCTCCACCTAGCAACATGGCGTTATTGCGGGGATGGATGGCGAAATATCACTACACGTGCCGTTGTCGTCTGGGGGTTGAAAAAATTCAACAACAATGAATGGCGCCGCGATCTCCAAAAGGAGATAGTGTCTCCGATGCAGAAAGCCTCCTGACGGTTTTGGCTGTCGCGAGCGGATTGTCCCATTTTGGTCAAGGTGGCACAGCTTTTTACCATTCAGTCGACTCATCGCTGGAGCAGAGTGATTACACACAGCGGCTTGTTGCTTATGAAGTTTTACATCCTTTCCAAACTCAAGTCGAACTCTATCCAGACATTACACGTGTGCTTTAAACAATTACAAGATGGCGTGGGAAGAACCTCGTAAGACCGGTATGCAATACCGTCGCCTAGGTAACTCTGGGCTGCACGTCTCAGTACTCGGTCTAGGAGGATGGCTCACGTATGTCGTCCAGTGGTTTTTGCACATATGTCAATGCTAACCGATTTGTAGATTTGGTGGCCACGTCGAAAATGGTTTTTGACCCTGTGCTTATGTCAATTGATCACATGACTAACTCCAGCATTAGAACGCACGTTCTCCATCATGAAGACCGCATATGATAACGGCATTAACTTTTTCGACACTGCCGAATCGTATGCCGGAGGTCAATCTGAGATCATCATGGGCCAGGCCATCAAGAAGTTTGGCTGGAACCGTAACGATCTTGTAATTTCCACCAAGCTCAACTGGGGCGGTGCAAATGGAGAAGTCCTCGTAAACAACCACGGTCTTTCACGTAAGCACATTATTGAGGGACTTCGTGCGTCGCTTAAACGTATGGACCTGGAGTACGTTGATATCGTGTATGCGCATCGTCCTGATCGCCTTACGCCCATGGAAGAAACCGTCCGCGCCTTCAACCACGTGATTGAGCAGAAGGGCTGGGCCTTGTACTGGGGCACATCCGAATGGTCTGCAGACGAGATTGCTGAGGCTTGCGGTATTGCGAAACAGCTGGGTCTCATTGCACCAATTGTCGAACAACCACAGTACAATTTGCTTGAGAGGAAAAAGGTCGAGAGCGAATTTCAACGCCTATACTCGCGTTTCGGACTTGGTCTTACTACCTTTTCGCCGCTGAAGTTTGGCCTCTTGAGTGGAAAGTACAACGACAGCCCAGATGCACCTCCAGCAGGCTCAAGATTTGCCGAGGGCAACGATAAGTTCGTTAGTGGAATGCGGGATAGCTATGGAAACAGCGAGTGGAGCAATATGATCAACAGCGCCAAGGCTCTCAAGGTTCGTCTTATAACTGCCATTCTTCGCCGAGTTTCATTGCTGACATTCCATAGCCAGTTGCAGACAGCCTAGGTGTCAGCCAATCGCAGCTGTCGCTCGCGTGGTGCTTGAAGAACCCAAACGTCTCTGCAGTCATTACAGGTGCCTCAAGGCCCGAGCAAGTCGTCGACAACTGCGCGGCTTTGAAGGTCATTGATAAGCTCACGCCAGAAGTGATGGAGAAGATCAACGAGATTGTTGGACACATTAAGCTCGACCCTGCGCGTCAAGATTAGACTGTCTGTTGATGTAGAATAATGACATTCTTGAGAGAAAACTTTGGGGAAATTGCTAAGTAATGTTGAAAAAGATGTGTAGTCAAATATCTCAGGAAAAAATCTGTGAACTCGAAACAGTGCCCAAAAACCAAAACTTCGTACTGATAGTGTGGCTGACGAGTGATACCATCGACAGCTGTCGCTCGTCAGCCACAGGACCGACCCACATCCGACATCTGCCCGCAGCTTGCAACGGAGGCAGTGACCAGCAACGGAGCAGAGCCTGCCCAATAATTGCTTTGGGTGAAGCCACCTCAAGTGGATATGCTCCAGAACTTGACATCCACGAAAATTACCGTCCTTCCCACTCTAGGCCCAGTGCCTTCGCAGCTGATTTCAATTATCCCGTTTGGAAGTCCTTCAGGTCAGGTTCCTAAAATCACCTTAGACATGCTGACATTTACAAAAATTGTTTGGCAGTTAAGGAGATGGCATAGAACCTACCCGATACCATCAGATTACAGAACTCCTCTCCACATACAGCCTGAGAGTTTTGGATAACTTCATGAGTACCATATTCATATTCACATGATGGGCATGTGTCAGCTGATGACTGGACCAATTAAAGAGTCGCACGACATAGCCACTTTTCCCTTTGCTCGTTCAGCTCATGAGTGTGAGATGCGCCAGCTGCGATTGTTGCCAATGACAGTGCGTTATAGGCGAACTTTAAATCAGCCCTGGCTGCAGTCTGCACGAGTCTCGACCCTCACGTTTTCAGCTCATCTATATTGTCTAGTGACAGACATATTTTCCATCGCAGGAAAAAATAACAAAAACTCAGGCTTTCAAGCCGAAGGATATTATTTCAATAATCGCTTCCATCATTCCGTAATCGCGACTGCACAACAGTGTGCATGGATTTTCTTATCTCAGCACTACTAGGTGTTTCCATGTATCTTTTGAGGGAAACATCCAAGCCCTGAAGCTAGGTTTTGTGGCTTTGTTTTTTTCCAGAGCGTGTGGTCAGCTGTGGCTTCGTTGATGCCTCGGTCAGGTGAAGAGGCAGCCAATCAAGTTTCTCCACCGCTTAGATATCAAAGCTGCTGCTGCAATACGAACAGCCCCCGATAATAAAAACTTTGAGTCCTCAGCACTCTGCACCGGCCGCAATCATATCTCGAAACCTTTCCCACCGAGCCATTCGTGACCTTTACCATGGACGTTGAAGCAATCAATAAAAGTCTGCTCAAAGCTGTCGAAGAGGGAGATTTAGCTAAAATTCAAGATATTGTTTTCCGTATTCCAGGGTCAAGAACTGGTCAAGACTGGTCTTTTCTGTCACGAGAGCCGGTGCTGCTCGCCTGTAGCAAAGGAGACGTAGACATTGTGGAGTTCTTACTCAAACATTGTCAGCAGGAGGATTTTACCGATATCTCAAGACGAACCGCATTAATTCATCAAGCAGTTCGGGGAGAAGGAGCGGACCATTGTAACACAGTCAAGCTTCTACTTGGATTTGCTGCTGGCGATGGCGGTGCAGAAACGGTGAAAAAGTATGTCAATATTCAGGATCATGAAGGGAAAACGGCAGTTCACCATGTAGCTGCAGAGGGCGACTATGCGATGCTTGATGTTCTCTTTGAAGCAGGTGTGGAGGTCACTATCAGAGACAAAAGAGGCCTCTTGCCGGCACATATCGCTTGCATAGAAAAGAAATATGAGACGATGAGATGGCTGTTTCAGAAAGACCAAGTGGGGATAGCCGAGATCATGAAAGAAGAGCGGATTGCAGGGACCACTTGTCTTCATCTGGTCTCAAAGAGAAACTGTGGAAAGGCACTTGGCTACCTCCTTGATTTGATCCAGGACGAACAAATCATGTCAAAAGACAGCAATCGCATGTCTGTATGGGAGGTGGCATGTGGGGGAACCAGTCGCTCGTTCTGTCCAAGTTCAGGAAAGACCCCACTAAAAGAGCTGATTCGAAAGCCTTACCTAGTTTCGACGGGATTCCCAACCCCTGAAATGTGCCCAGGGATACCTACAGACAGTAAATTGCCTCCAGAGTTTCCCATTAATCTGGAATCAGCCAGTGTACTCATTTTCAACGAACATAGGGCTCCTCGGAATTGCAGCAAATTCGATTGGAATGAATATTCTTTTCCTGGAATAACTTGCTATTCATTTCCATTGAATCATGTAAGCAGACAAAACCTTTTCATACCGACAAGTACTGATGTAAACTAGTTTAGAGGACTATATGTAGAGCCACCCAGCGATAGGAAATTGGAGTAAACAAGACATTGACAAATACAGGCTTTGTTCGGAAAACTTCTGATTGAAGATCGTATCAAAACTCAGGATATGAAAAGATTCATAGAAGGGTTTCAGTATGAGCAGTATATCCGGAACCGAGATGACACAGGACCTGTAGTCCTAAAGCTTCGAGAGCCTTCCTGTACTGTGACTCATGGCGGAGGTTCAAAGTCCTTCACAATTGCGGTACGACCATCCTATTGCCTTCAGCTAGTATGCTAATTTGGGCAGATGCCTTACTTCAAGGTACTCAAACAAGATCGGGTCTTGAAATGGAGGGATTCGGCGTATGTCAACGCAGGGCTACAGCCTTTTATATCACACCGTTCAAATTGTCCTAGCGGATCGCTCGAATCTCTCAAGGCACCATATTTACCACTAACGCTTGATGAGTACTGCTGCCCTGCGTTGCCAAAATCGATGTTGGATCGTCGGAATCGAGATCAAGTACTTGCCAAGGCTGATAATACAGAATCACTTTCTCCGGAGATTGTTACAGTGTGTCAAGTATGGGTTCTACAATGCGAAGATGGGCTCATAGTTACACATGAACCGGACGTAGAATTTTTTTCTAATCATTCAGAACTAGAATTCCCCTCGTGGGGACACGACTGTCTGACTGGGGACGCTAAGCGGTATATTGGTATCCTGCTGTCTCATTTCGTGGACAATCTTGACCGTCCTTCTGAAACGGGCTCAGGAAACCCCGTTTTTCATACCTTTGAGAATTTCATTGCCTCATGTGCTCTTGTTGTAGATGAGTACAGCAGGGGAGACGATCTGAAGAAACTCGATATTGACAAGGAAAGGAGATTTCTGCACGATATTGATGATATACGAGGAGAACTGGGGATGATCAAACGCGTCATCCTGCAGCAAGAGGAGGTCTGGAAAACATTTGCAAGCAACGCTTGGCCAGAACACTGGTCAAGTGGTGCAGAAGGGCGCATGGTCGTAAAAGACGACGAAGGGAGATCTCTTGAAGAAGAGGAGGAATGGCAGCTTATTCTACGCGCACAGACTCAGTTCGATCGATTTCGACGTCGAATCGCGCAATTGGATGAAGACGCCGCCCGTATGGAGAAATCCATAATGGCCAAACTAGACCTGAAGCAGAAACACGCAAGTCTCCAAGAGTCACATGCAACAGCCGTCATGAGCGCAGCAGTTCTCGGCTTCACGGTTATAACCATAATTTTCACCCCCTTGTCCTTTCTCACTAGCTTGTTTGCTCTTTCAATCGACCGTTTCCAACGAAACCAAGTCGACTTCTACATACCCAATCGTGAGAACGAAGTCGACTTCAGCAATCGAACTCGCGTTTACACGACAAATTACATTGGAAAATGGGCTGGTCAGTACTCCCCACACTTGCTCTCACGATCAAATTAACAAAAACAGCTACCACAGAACTTGCATCTATCGCTGTAGCCCTACTGTCCATGTGGTTCGTTATTGAATACGGCATGGACGTGCCTGTGTTGCGATACAGTGCAACACGGTTGGTGGGCTTGACAAAGCGGATATGGGAATTTAAGTTTGTGACAAAAGTGAGTGGACGGATCAAATCCAAAAGGTTGCGAAGACCGAATGTATCTATACCTGTTTTTGTGCGTAGACAACTTGCGATTAGGCTCAAGAATTTCAGGCGAAGGTGGCAGCGTTGATGATCGTTGCGAAAATACTATCTACATGACGGTTTCGAAGACAATAACTACTTGGAATATTTCTGTATCCTATACCTATCAAAGTGAGCAATCTGAAAATTTTCTCAACAGTTAAAACTGGACAGGCTCGCAAAATCAGATCACCTATCCAGTCCGCACATGGTACATTGTCTCACCGCAACTTCCACTTGGATCGGACCGTGAATATCAACCAAGAGCAAATAACGCAAGCCATCACAATCAGACTCAACCATCCCTCTTGACCAACCTCCCAATACCATCCCTCACACAATGAGCAACTTCCCGCATAAGCTCATCTTCTACAGCACCCTCTGGCCAAGATAAGTTTAGCGTTGCATTCCCGTCGGCACCAGTCACAACACTAAGTGCAAACGCGCTCGCCACCACATTCGGAGACTGACTGAAAACCATCCTACCAACTCTCCACACATTTTCCTCATCCTTTCCGTTTGGCCAAACCCCCACATTGGACAACTCCGCAGTAGGTTTGCGCGGCTTGCCCAGCATGCCAAGGAGAAACTGCGGCATAGAAGAAACGTATTTGAGAAGCGCAACCGGGTTATCAGTTCCAGATTTTGCTAATTCAGCAGCAATGGTGGATTTCACCGCTCTAGATGTTTCCCAGGAGAAGTTTTGCAGGATATCAGTTGCGGAATTGTCGGTCGAAGTGGGTCGATCGTGGAAGAATTCGTATTGTGTGATTGCAGATGTCATTTGTTCCTTTTCGATGTTAAGAAACCTTCTCGCTGATATCGGGCCATCAACTCTTAATCTCTTGCATTCTTCAGCTGGGAGGCTAGCGAAGAGTGAGGCAGCTAAGAGACATTGCAACGTCGCCGTTACACTAGTTTTCTCTTCCCGGCACACTTGAACCAGCTTAGTTGTTATTTCGTTAGATAGTACCACCGTGAGAAATCGTGGCTTCGGAAGTACTGCGATATCTTCTGGGACCGGGCTGCCGGTCCACAATTTTTCAGAGGTGATGGCGTAAACTGGGGCCAGTAGAGTGTTCAGGATGGTCTTGATGAAGAAATACCACGATATCGGCATGGGATGTAGTTCCTCAAATGGCGGTAGTAGTGCTTGATGAGGCGCTTTGACAACCGGATCAACGTTGTCTGCCGTTTGAACAGCGTTCATACCTGCAAGAAAAGTCTCATGGAATAGAAGTGCTGATGTGCCGTCTGCTAATGCGTGATGCCATATCCATGTCGCAGTAAATCTAGATGTATTGGATGACAATGTTGTCACGAGCAAACGCCAAAAAGGTCTGCTTCCCAGGTTTTCCTTGAAGTCGCGGCTGTGCTGTTGTGTCAGCAGTTCGTCAAGCTCGCTGTCGGCCTCTCCATCTCCAGGGAATGGGCTCTTGCGATCGTAAAATTCTATACAATTGCGTAGGTCGATTTCGGGTAACCGTGCGAAGTATACATCGGGATAGGATTGGTCTTCGTTGAGAGCAATGGCGCTTAAAGCCGGGTGCTGAGCAATGACATGGTGCAGCGCAATGTAGACCTGGTTTTCGAGTGGAGTTTCCGAAATGCTTTGGGTTTTGTATTCTGCAGTGAAGCCTACATTTTTGTAAAAGCCCAGGTGGTGTCGTGCTGTACTAAATGTTTCCAGTCTGCCGCATGGGCGTAATTTTTCGAGACTTCCCAGATCCAACATTGCAATTCTCGCGGATATTTCCCCCTAACTGCAGCTTTAGCTGCATATAAACCCATTCAGGGCTTCTTTTGAACAGAAACGCAATCTCGATACCTGTCAGGGCCTCTGCTGCTATTTGTCCAGTCTATGCCAAGACGAAGGGATATCTATTTTGGATTAGCGCTGCTATTGTGTGATGAACATGATAATGTCCCTCAACATAATCCGAACAATAAGATCAAATGGAACAATGAGAAGTTTGAAGCAATAAGAAAAATCATGGGCTGAGACACGTCATACGAATGGAATCAAGGAGGTCTTGCCTTTGGGTACGAGAAAGAGAGGTAGTCTGTTACAACTTCAGCTTCTTCAACGTTAGTAAAATTGCCAATCTTTTCCCCTTAGATTTCCGCGAAAATACGAATTGCACCAACTATCTTACTCTACAACGTTTATCACCAAGTAAAAAGTGTTTGCCTAATGGCATCCTGACCAACTCATGTTGGGATCTTCATCCTATTTAGGCATGGTGCTCAGATACCTGACTCGTATGTATCCACCACTGATCACGTGATGCTGCCTCAAGTGCGAAAAAAATACATAGAAACATACGACAGCGGGGATTCGCCAGTGGTCACCCGCCTGACTACTAGTCCGCCGGTCAAATATTTAACGAACGGAGAACGAACGGGATCCAGTGCTGAAAAGTTGCCTATGGCCGTATGTGCCATGAACTTAAGAATATGGTCATTACTACGAAAGAAGAAAACTGGGGTTTCCCGAGGCAACTAGACACGTGCAATCAGATGTATGGTAATATGATGATTCTGAAACTCAAGTTTTGGAAAAATGATTTTTTACTCAGACTCGAAAATGAGAGCCCCAGTGTGGTCAAGTCCAGAGCTTATCATACAAGAGATGGTCTTCCAGCGTGCGCCTCCCATCCGCCAGTGTTCACCACTGTCCAGAATGATACCAAGGGCTCAGAAAAGTCAGCCGACAACACTACCAGCATACCAACCCCTTTCTGGATTGAATGTATTAAAATTTTCGAATTTGTATCACCACACCGGTCTAAAAGCGGCTGAAATCAAACTTGGCGCAGCAGTGGCGTCTTACGAATGCCAACCTGTGACTATGTAGTCCTTTGCACAATGCCACCATCCACATCCGCATATCCTTCTCCCCACAATCCTCGCAATGCCATGTTTTCGAACCATGATGTGCTCCACATAAAATACTGCTTAAGGTTGGTCAAGTAATAACAAGCCTTTAGCCGAGATGCATGGGCGCTATATTAGCTCCCCAACTGCCGACAGTGAATAGGTGCGCACGAGGTGATAAGGACAATTTATATTTACGCGATCATACTTCATACTGTGGGGCCGGCAGTTGGAAGGTATCAGTCCAAATATGGGGCAGTGTGAATACTAAGCAGAAGACTCGGGGGTCGGGGCCGTATACATTGTCTTTGAAAAGATATGAAGGCCTATACACCAGACGTTCTCGAAAACATATCATCTTCCTTTACCAGTACTCTTCTTTCAGTTAAACTTTATACGTCATAATGCGTTTCACGCCATTCTTTTTCGTGGCCCTTGCAGGTGCCATGCCACAGTTTGGCAACAACCAGCGCTTCACCATGCTGCGATTTGGCTGCGCTCAAAGTGTCATTGATCGTATTGATCCTCTCGTGAACCCAGGCCTTGCACCATCACCACATATGCATCAGATTGCAGGTGGTAACGCGTTCAATACCACGATGCCAAGCACAGATATTTCTAAACTGGCCAGCTGTACTACGTGCGGATACAGTGAGGATGTACGTTTCTGTCTTGTAGATACAAATATGCTAAAGTGAAAGAGACGAAGGAATGCAATAGAGCTGACGATATATAGTTGAGTAATTACTGGACAGCGAATGTCTATTTCAAAGCGAGAAACGGGACGTACAAACGTGTGCCGCAGGTGCCAAACCGGTTTGTATATACGACCTCAATCTTCCTCAGGCAAATGAACTAATGAGACTCAGCGACCTCTTCAATGACAAGTACACTGGCAAGACCACCGGTGGTTTCGTAGTATACTACGTTTCTGGTAGCAAAGGCGATGTCACAGCGTTCAAGCCGGTAAGCAATAACCCTAAATCCCCCGCATCACCTAGGAATAGCCAGTAGGTATCTAAACGATCCATATAGGGATTCCGCATGCTTGTCGGCGATGCAGCCAACCGCGTGTCCAAGAACCGAAAGTCCCAGACTTGCTTCCGATGCTACACCGGACCCAATTTCGGCGGTGACAACGCTGCACCGTGCCAGGATGCCAAGTGGGTAACTCGTTCATATTTCTCTATCACCTTTGTACTGACGCCTCGTAGACTGGACACAGAAGGGTTCCCCACTACACCCTGTCCAGGCGGTATCCGAAGTAACATTCTTTACCCCACGTAAGTGAATCACTGCTACTGTCAGATCATTGCTCATGCAACACAGGTGCTGGGATGGCGTCAATCTCGACTCACCGGATCACAAGTCACACGTCGCATACCCCACCAACGGACCAGCCTTATTCACCGGTACCAGCACCGGCGGAGCTTGTCCTGCCAGCCACCCTATTAGAATCCCACAACTCATGCTCGAGGTACTATTTCCCCACATCTCCCTTGTTCCGTACATGAACTAACTGCGCAAAGATCGTCTGGGACACAACCAAATTCAACAACAAAGCCGACTGGCCCGCCGACGGCTCTCAACCCTTCGTCCTCAGCACGGGTGACAACACAGGATACGGGCAGCACGGCGACTATGTTTTCGGATGGAAAGACGATTCGCTTCAGAAGGCTATGGACGATGCAAAGGGCTGCATGGGAGCAAACTGCGGGAGCCTGAAGACGCAGCAGCCGGCTGATGGGAATAAGTGCGTTGTTCCAAATCGGGTTCCCGAAGAACGAGATGGGTGGATGACGTCACTGCCGGGTATGGAAGGTATGCCTATGGAGTAAGTTACTCTCTTCCTGTGATGGCTGTTGGAATGGGGTGTAGGCCGTTGGATGTTCTTGGTATCTCGTAATGCTATCTTAGTTGTAGTTCTCTTACCTAGAATTTATGTGACTGTTCTCAAGAAAAATACATCGTTTTTCTGGTGCTGTATACATCTAACAGTCGTATCCAATTTGCCACATGTAAGTAGAGCTGTATATCACGATTGGCTTTCATCAGTGGAATCATTATCCGGCTAGAAACTCAGTCAAGTTCACTATCAATGGTCTGCCATTGCTCTAAGCTCCTATCTAGTTCTCTCACTTGCCACTGTTTGGCGGCATTCCTTCACCGAGGGTGAGTGTCAAGCCTTTCTGGCCGCAATCAGCAAACGCGCTCAAAGAAAAATACTAGTGAGACGCACAGACTCTATCTACTCTCACCTGAGAACTAACAAGTTCAACAAACTTGCCTTTAAGGCTATCCTTATGCATTTACACCAGAGGCAATATGAGCGATAACACCAAGGCCACTGGTCTGCTGAGCGATCTGCAAAAGCTCGACGAAGCGGGACGCGACCGCATACTAGATTTCTTGTCTCCTGAAATTGTAAAGGATATTCTCAAAGTCTTCCTTCGTCAGCACGACAGAGGAGAAGGAGAGTCAGGTGCAATTGCACCTGAGACTCTTACTAAATTATCAAAACCAGAGAACATTGTTCCACCAAATCCCCCTGCAACCGAAAACATCAGTGGAGCGATCTGTGAGCAAGAAGTAAGACCGACAAAACAAGCCAGAAAAATCATTACTCTTCGATACCGAAAGGGAGCTCGCATTGAGAAAAAACATCCACAAGGTCGAGTGGCTACGGAAAAACAAGTCATTGAAATCGAGTCCGACGAAGAGAATGACAGAAACCTCGAGAACTCCCTGGATGCACGACGGCCATCACATGTCCAGCGAGAGCCCCTGATCACCGATAGCAAGGGTATTGTAGTTAAAGGACTACGACCAAAAAATCTTCGGGTTCATCTCTACGTCAGTGAGGAAGCCTCATTGACTCGGCTTCCTGTGAATATCCAAGCCGACCTGATGCGCCGTTTCAAAGACATGTGGTCGATGAATGAACATACGATTACCCAGTACACCGCCTATACCCACAACTTGAAAGATCATGTATGTAGCCCTGTATGCATTCGCAGCATGCTTCTCGCAAAGATCCCGACTTTCACTCGAGGCGGAAAACTGCACAAGTCCGCAGATGATAGTTGTATCGATACTGGCTATCCTTGTGCCGATTTTAGGTGGCACAAATATGAAAAGAATTTTGTCGTACGTTTTCTGCCTCTGCCTCAGGCCTTGCGCGTGGGAAAGCATCCAGAAGATCTCGGGTATTGGGTTCTTTGAAAGCCAAACACTGGGATGACTGCGAATCATTAGTCGAACTCAGAATCGAGAGCACATTGGCATTCTTGGTTGAATTGCACCTACTGTAGCTGGAAGCGGGAAAACAAAAGACCCTACAAGATGCAAAATAGGTCCGAAGAGAATCTGTATGATAGTGGAAACACACTCACATGTTCCTCAAGCAGTGCAAGATTGAGGTGGCTGGTAATTCTCCATCGTCGCGTCCGACATAATGTACCCCGCCTTCATGGCTAGACACTTTCTTCATAAAAGTCGTTTAGTGAATTTGTCCCTCACGAGAGCATCGCAACTCAGGTCCCGCCCACAGCAACCCACTCGCCACTCCAGATGCCATCTGTCTTGCAACCCGGACAGCTCGTGTGATCACATCCCGTTGGCTTAGTAAAATCGTATTCTTCCCATGTGATAGTTTCCCGCGCACCTTCATCTATCATGATAGTATCCTCCTTGATATCCGTCTGTGAGCTAGGTATGGTAGCAGGAGTAGCAGTAGCGGCAACAACAGGTTCTTGAATCTTGGCCTCAGTCTTGGTCCCTTCCTCGTCCTTCTTTACTTCAACAGCTTCAGGTCCAGCCTCCTTCTCCTTTCCTCCCACCGCGACCCCCACTTTCTTGAACCTGCTCCCCGCCGCTGCTGCCCCGCCACTACCACCAATCTTGGTGAACCGACTTCCGACACCAGGCTTCTTGTTCGCATTTTCAACATCTATACTGCGCATATCCAGGCCTTGTTTAGGTTTCGTGCTGCTCTCGCCTTCGTTGGAAGCAGTTAGCTTCTTCATGTCTGCAAGGCGCTGGCGGTGGTTGTGATCATAAGAGCGGAGGTGGTTTTCATAATCGAGTTGGCGGGGGTATCCTTTGTCGCATATTGTGCAATTGAAGAGGCGCACAGCGGCAGGGAGAGGGTTGTTTCGCTGGTGAAGCATGTTAGTACACATGTTTGCCTAGTAGAAAAGATGCAGGTAGGGTATGCATGACGTACTGGAGGCATTTTGATTTTTTTGGAAATCCCGCGATGAATATGTAAATGTGGAGAAAGACACAGCACTTCGTCTTTCAATGCAATGGTGGGTTCAATACGCGTCAAGTGCGTCTCACGAACGCGTAAAGTTGTAGGAACATTTAGTGTTGCGGCGCACCGCCTCGGTCCACACCAACTGGCACAGACCCACACCGACAGACCCACGCACGAATCAACGTCATCCCAAGTCTCAGCCAGCAAAGCAATTCCCCATCTTAGCGCATTTCCCCATACTTGATAAATCCCCGTTTCTCCCACTTGTCTTGCACGACTGAATTCACGAAAAAAAAACATGGAGGTCAATACTGACCTGCCGTTCGACGACGACGGCAGCGTCATAAATCTGACCGAAGTCGATCCCTCGCCCGTCGACACACCGCCCGAATACCTAGAAAAGAGCTATTTCCCGGACCAAGAGCGGCCCGAGGGGGGCGAGACAGAGGAAATGAGGGGGATCAGGCGGATGAACACTCTAGGACTGAGGTTAGGCGAAAGAGGACCTGCATGGTGGCGTAAGTTGTCGCAATTGTCCTTCTACAATGGATTCGCTTACTGAAATACCCTCACGACATAGTCCTTCGCATTCAAAAGTATTCGTCGTACACATTCACCGCATTTGCCGCCCTGCACATTACAAACGTATCCATAATACCATTGGCTACCCGCTCCGTCGTCGAAAGTAACCGCTACCTTCTTCTCACCCGTCCCTATTACCAGTCTGCTCTCACAGAACCCCTACTCGTTGCTCTCCCATTGGCCACACACATTACGTCTGGTATTGCGCTGCGATTTTGGAGGAGAAGGCAAGCCCTACTGCGATATGGCGCTGAGACACGAAGGGAAAAGCGCACCATTCCCTGGCCGGTGCTCAGTGGGACGAGTGCTTTGGGGTATGCGTTAGTACCCCTAGCTGGCTTTCACATCTGGACAACGAGAATATTACCGTTGTATGCACACGGTGATTCGTCGCTGATCAGTCTAAATTACATCTCACACGGCTTTGCGCTGCATCCTAAGGTTTCCTTTGCCGGCTTTACAGCCCTTGTGAGCGTCGGTGCATGGCATTTTGTCTGGGGTGCTGCCAAGTGGTTGGGTTTTGCACCAAGCCAAGTCAAGAACACAGAAGAGAACAGAGCGTTGGTTAGGAAGATGAGATGGTACTCCATCAACGGAATCAGTGCTGCTCTGACCTTGCTTTGGCTGGGTGGCAGTCTTGGCGTTGTCGGCCTAGAGGGAACGATGCCGGGATGGGTGGGCAAAGAGTACGACGAATTGTACAAATACCTGCCAATCATTGGGAAACGATAAAACAGAAAAAAATAGAAAAGAAGAAAAGAGGGTAGCGCGCGTATTGCATTGTACTATACCCCTCCTCATAGCGAGTGTGCACTGCATAGCGTTTAGCACTAAATAGTCACTGTATGGAATGCTGTTTAGGCGCTGCGCAAAGCATTTTTTATATCGCCGTCATGATCTATGGTTATCCTATGCCCCTTCGTAGATGCAACTTGCATACTTGACACCTACTAACTTCAGAAAACCCCATGAGTTCCAATTCATTTTGCAGTAGTGCCATAGTGTCTGATCATTATCCCAGTATACGAGCAAATCGAAATTCAATCTTACGGCCATTCAGTACATTCATCACTGCATGTAACACTGCCGAAGAATAGAATGCCACTACATTAGCTGCAACAGAAGCCCTTCAACTTACGAAAACACATGTTTGTTACTGTTACAATATACTGAGAGAAAAACAGGCAACGATTAATTGGCTGCTTCCTTGGCCAAACTTCTTCCAGTTCTGTTCGGGGGATGATAGGGCTACTTCATATTGACTTTCTGCAGCATCTCATACAACGAAAACTGAAGATCCTGCATCTACGACAGACTTTAGCATGCTGGAAAGGTACACAGGCGCAAATTGAGTATGATTAACCCCTCCTGATAACCAAATCTTTAAGCTTCACTCACCCAGACTAAACACTAGAACAGGGCAAGAAACATCGTGGATGTATTTTGGACTACCTGCAGAGCTTGTGAGAGTATCCTATGTATAGTACTATTTTAGGTGGTCCATGCCAGGGCGCTTTATGTGTGGTGAAGAGTGTTTAGTGAATGGGACAGCTCCTACCGTCTGATGTTGGGCGTTTGTTTACACAGCAACGTCACTGTTGCATTCACCGACCAGCTGCTCCATTCCTTCCACATTTACACCTCCACTGAACAACAGCATCGACAGCATCTGGTCAGAGGCAAGTTTTTCTTATCAGTACATGCCTCGCACCCCGCTGCAGCCATGCTAACATATCCAGATAGACAGAGATTTGAACAAATACGAGCTTTGTGGGAAACGGCGCGGTCGGATGAAGAAAATATAGCAGATATGGTAAGCTGGAGGGACAAATCAGCGCCTCAGCAGCCTATGGGCGCAGACCTGCATGAGAACGGCGCCCGAAAGTTTCGGAGAAAGCTCAGCTACGGCCTCTCTCTCATATCGAATCCTCTCTCTCAACGGAAGATCACCCCGGGCCGCAATAAAGTTGAGATCAATTCATTGGCTGTCACTGAGCCACCCACAACTGACGCCATCACTACTGCCTCTGCATGCGATCCCCCGACTTTACTAGCGCGCGAATCGACGTCTCTCATAAACTTTCATGACTTGACAAAAGGTCTAGTAGGGCAAACGGATGTCGATACCTCACTCCAGAGTGACGATGCTGATATCACCCCCAAGCCACTTCCTCGCTCGCGCACGTTGGGCTTCATCCCGCTCTCCGTCAGCACTGAGCCTGATACACTAGAGCCAGATATCAACGAATCCGTCAAGTTCTGCTCTCCGGGAGTGATTCCTGTATCTGAGCTAAATTCAGTGCCTTCAAAGATTCCTTCACCAAGTCCTCCGTTGTTTGAACATCGTTGCGCTAGTCCACGTCGATATCTTCATCACCATCCATCCTTCAGTGCATCACAACAAACCAAATACATTGCTGCAGCACAAGCATTTGTTAGCCCCAAAAAACGTTCACCTGCAAGAATTTCACAGCCATTACGGTCACGCACAACACCAAACCTTGTGAAGGGATCGAACGCGCGACAGACTGCAGGGTTTATGGTTCCTAGGCAACCAGGACCTAAGAAACCCAATGTATCCCAAAGATCCGAGAAGCCAGTATTACAGGAGAACATTCCTATCGAAAAGCGCATCAACAATAGGCAGCCGCAGATACAAGAGAGTATGCTGAAGCGTGAATCTCTTGCGGTTGCCGGAGCAATATACGACAGGAGGTCATTTGGACCAAGCACTCCAAATATGCAGGGCAGAAGAACAAGCTTCGCAACTCCACCAACTGCAAGCAAACAGGGGCGCTCCTATCTTACTGAAAACACTCCAGCCACTGCAAAGAGAATCCAGCGTGAGGAGCAGACTGTACTGCCGCCACTGCGCCTTACTATGAAGCCTGACCTAGCTTCAATGCCTTCACTTCCAGACACTTCGACAAAGAAAACGTCACATAGGCCTCGTTCCTCAAAGGCAGATTTGCTACGATCCTACACGCAAGCAGATTTGTCGAGGAAAACACTAGGTACGCCGAATGGTTTGGGTGGTGTTTGGCGACTATCTCGTGCGCTTGCTATGGTAAATCACGAGGTGAGCAAACTTCCGCGCTCCAATACCTTCCATTATCTTGGATCTCAGCCAGAAGCTGCCCCGCCAGTGCCTCTTCTGTCACTGCACCACGGAAAGTCATCCCTGTCAGAGACAACACAGAATTTACGTATGAGTCAAGACACGCTCTTCACGCCTCATGACGGAAGAATAGTATCCGATACTATCTCATGTCAGTCAATACCCGAAGAGAATGGTGAAGAGGTGTCAAGTCAGGGCTGCACAAATACGCAACTTGAGGCTACAAGAGCCTCTGCTCTATCAGAGACGCCCAGTACATCAACCTTCAGTCTTACAATATTTCCCTCATTACCAGATAGGCCTCAGCCTCCAGTCTTGGGAACACACCCTGTACCAGGCGCAACAACAAGATCATCACAGGAAGTTTTACGCGAGACTTTAGGATCTGTTCAGGGGGAAGAGACGCCAGAAGATGCTGACAATAGTGTTTTCCAGGTCAAAGATTACATGCCACCGCTGTATTGGGCTGGAAGATTTCAATCTCGGTATGACCAGTGGCGTACTGACGCCATGAATGCGGAGTTGAATACTCAGCCGGGCCAGCGAGGAAAGGACCCATTGAGCGAATACAGGCTTGACCAGGGAAACCTTGCCGCATGCCATATCCTTGCGCAGCTGCGTGCTCTATGTACTACTGACCAAGCAGCAGACAGTCTTTGGGTATGTGATGTTTCTTGTTTCTCCCACCATCTACTGATTGACTGATTGTAGGAGTTCGAGTACAATTATCGAAAGGATCACAGGCTGCTTGGCAATCCAGCCGATCTCCCAAGAAGAGCTACACCCAAGCAAAGCGATAGTGAAACTCTTCCCGAGACTGGAGCCGGTACTTTTGAACGAGCTTTCAGAAAACTGACCCCTCGCAAGAGTAGCCTTGTCAATCTCATGAAGGGCAAAGGATGGAACAAATCGGACGAGACGAAGGAAAATGATACTTTGGAGGAGGACCGAGAGACATCTACGGGGAAGTCTTAGACCTCTGTACATGCCGACTAGCGTATTAAGAGTGATATGGACTGTCGGCTTTCAATGATTGAATGGGCCATTCATTGAGAAACAGTATCTACAAAAAGTTACAGTGGGCAAGGTGGTGTGGTGCAGCCAAGAGTATTGAAAACATTGCTTGTGGAGTTCTGCAGTGAGGCGGTAATGTAACTTTAGGGGATGGTAAGCCCGGAACTTAATGATTACGTAGGAAGGGCATATCAATAACGTATGGCCAGACGAAATGTAATCTTAATAATTCACAGAAGTGCTGCAATGACTATTCCTTCTTCTCACTCGGCTTGGGTGATAGCTCTTCAACGATGTTGTTTGGATCTTTCCACGCCAGGGCAACATACTTGGTATGGCTTCCTCGAGCAAAGATCTCTCCTTTGCTATTGCTGAAGTTGATTGATGTAAAGGCCAATGTTTTGCCGACTTTTATCTCTGTTAGCAAGAAGGGTTTGATGATCACCCGAGATATAGATACATACATTTGTCACACGATACTTCGGCCTTGATCAAATCTCCGACCTTGCCGCCCGAGGAGAGGTAGGTCACATTCAGGTCAGTGGAGACGCCGGTTGCGAAGAGACCGCGAGATGCTACGGCTAGAGAGCCCCCAAGATCGACTGCGAGGTATTAGAATAGATGAAATCGAGCTGGAACTAATCAAAATGACCCATGCTGGCGATTGTTCCTCCATGGAGAATGCTCAATCGGTTCTGGGTGTTGCAGATTAGCGGTTAATAAGCTTCGGTAATACTGTATATGAAGTTTCCATGAGACTTCAAGGGAGAATACTCACTGTGTGCTCCTTCTTTATGTCCAGCTCAAACTTGACGCGTCCCGGGACTGCCGACGTCACTCGAAGCTGATGAATCAATTGGTAATGAGCCTTGTTCATTCATTCAAATCGAATCTCAGAGTAAACTTACACCGTCCAGAAGCCTTTGAAATAGTTAGGTCGATGCTATCGGTATACTATCCAATCGTGGGGGTGTACCTTGGCTCCAGGCCCGAGTTGGCTCGGAATGATTCCCAGACCTACTGTATTGGTCAATGGGCATGATTTTAGCATTTCCCATTGCCTATATCACTCACAGATCGTACAAACTTCAGCGCCGTCATGGTCACGGTCTCGGTTCTTTGTGTGCGAAGAGTGATGTAGTTGGGTCCCGCTCGGCAGTTGGCTAGTTATCTCGGAAGCTAGACAGGGGTGGAGCGGAATTGTGGGGGAGCATCTTTCCGCTCACTGGACGCGCGCGTCACCTTACTTTCTTTGAACGACCAGTGACTTTCGACTTTCGACTCAAACAGGCTGCAGCCCGCGCAACGCAACGCGTCTTGCCCGCCTCTCTCTCTCCTGCTCATTGCAGTATCCGAACATGATAATACGGCGGTAAAACAACGTTAATTCTCCACCACATCCACCAAGATGTCGGCCTCGTCTTCTGCTCAGGCGCTGGAATACCTCGAGGGTCTCCCGCTGGCTACACACAAGAAGCTGTATGAGCAGCCTTCGACAGTTCTGGCGGTATTCCGCTGCATGTTACCGCATCTTGGTAAGCAAAGGCAAACCGAATAGTGCTTGCAGAGCTAATAAGAGCCTCAGCCAAGTCAATAGTCATGGCTATGCTCTACATGCCCACTCCCTTCCCCGCTGCCGACCTCGATACCTGGTTCAAACCCACTGCGCGCAAAGAGAAAGAGAGGGCGACCTTTACCCTCGACCGTCTGCATATCATTACCTCGGCACGACAGGACAACGGTACTCTATCGTGGACACTCAATCCAGGCTTCCAACGCAGCCTCCGAAACGCCATCGAGGGCTCTGGCACGCATCGCTCTTTTGGAGTACCGGCGACAAAGGAAGAGAGTGGAAATCGTGTTAGTATTGAGTTCTTGGACGAGTATTCGAGGTCTCAATGGGAGGGCATATTGTACTACCTCGTAAGCGGTGCGGCTGGTCTCAGCAAAGACAGCATCTCTAGAGCTGAGGTTGGTCCTGGCACCAAGAAGCTATTACATACTGGTGATCTAGTGCGCACAATACATGGTAGTCCAAGGATCACAAAAGATGGCTTCTCTTTCGTGCTACAAGAGACGAATGCGCAGGTTTGGAGTCTGCTGATTGTTTATTTGAAGATGACGAACGAGGTAAGCATGAAATATAGATCTTATCTGATTTCATTTAACACTATTACAGCTCGGCATGTCCGAAACCGAAGTTCTCTCATTCCTCTTCATGCTTGGCTCTCTTGAATTGGGCCAAGATTACTCCACTTCCACCCTCTCAGCGACCCAACTCCAAATGCTCGAGGACCTCTCTGCAATGGGTCTTGTATATCGCTCAGACAGAAATGCGCGAACCTTCTACCCCACCCGGTTAGCGACGACGCTCACATCAGACTCTGGCAGTGCCATGTCAACTTCCTCCAACGATATTGCACAAGCAAGCACAAGCACCACCGGACCTCCAACCGCAGCAAACAAGGGCTTCATAATCATCGAAACCAACTACCGCCTATATGCCTACACTAACAGTCTGATTCAAATCGCCATTCTCTCTCTCTTCACCAAACTCCAACACCGCTTCCCCAACCTCGTCTCGGGAAAACTAACAAAGGAGTCCGTGCACAAAGCCGTCCAGGCAGGCATTACTTCAGCACAAATCATCTCCTACCTAACCACCTATGCCCACCCGCAGATGCAAAAAACCGTCCCCTACATCCCGCCAACCGTCATGGATCAGATCCGTCTCTGGGAATACGAGGGCGAGCGCGTGGAAACGACAACGGGCTACTTGATGCGCGAGTTTGGTTCAGACGCAGAGTATAGAGATGTTTTGAACTATGCTAGTGCACTGGGTGTGCTCGTTTGGCAAAATGATGCTAATAGGTGCTTTTTCGTCAGCCATGTCGAACAGATCAGTGCGTATTTGAGGAAGAAGAAAGAGAATAGAGAGAATGCGAGGGGCCGATAAGAGAATGGAAAAATATGTACGGAGTTCGTATCGTTGGCTTTCTGTATTGATGATCTCATTGACATCAAGGCGTTCTCTTATGCACAAATGGGGGAAATAAGTGACTATTAGCACAAGTGATAGACAACATTTGAATTTATGATCTTGGTATCGCTCTTTTCTCAAACATTCCCAATCTCACATCTATAGTCCCTTTTGATAAAAAATATAAAGGAAAAGAAGATTTCAATAGGAAAAAAAAGGATTATTACGCCATGCAGATGCAAAGAACATATCGGTTCTCCAAGTTCGTACATTTTCTTGTGAATTGAGGGAAAAAAAACACGGAATCATCTCGACCCCACAAAATGCAACGCGATAAAACTACACACCTCTCCCTCTTGGATAAAATCTTGTTATTCCTCATCATCTTCGCCCTCGAAATCCTCCGCAGCTTCTGTAGGAATAAGCACGTTCTCAGGCCTATCATCGTCTTCTTCGTCATCCACAGCATGGCTTGCACCATTCACGCCCGCCTCACCCATCTGCACCTCCGGTGCTGTACTAGGCATGACGCCACCATTCGCCTTAATAGCCTCGACCTTTGCTTTCGTCATTTCATACACGTACTTACCCAGGTGCTCCACATCCTGCATCTGGGCCTCACCAGGGATGGTAGTAGCGGCAGAGTCAACGGGACGCTGCGTCTCGCCGAACATTTCGTCGGTGACGAGTTCGAGTTTGTCGGGCCGCTGGAGGAGGATGTCGAAGGCGGGTTTGAGTTCGAAGACGGATTCGAAGACGGAGCGGCGGCCGAGGATGTAGAGGCCTAGGCGGGCGCGGGAGAGCGCGACGGTCAGGCGGCGGATCGAGCGGAGGTAGCCTATTGAGCGGGTGCGGACAAGGGAGAGGATGATGTCTGTTTCGAAGAGCACATATGTTAGGAATGGTCTTGGAAAGTTTAGAGAAAAGGGAGGTAAAAACTTACAGTCGTTTTGCTCGCCCTGGTATTTGTCCACCGTAGCTACTATCCTTGGGCGCCCGAACAGTGGATTGTTCTTACACTTGTGACCTAGGACATCGTTGATCAAGCTCTTCTGGCCAGCATATGTGGTGAGAATCGATATCTTGTTTGCGGGGTACCCAAGCAATCGCATGTACATGTACAAAGCGACCGCATACTCGGCTTCGCCCAAGTTGATCATCCAGTGCGGTGTAGGCTGCTCTTCTCCTTTACCCTTGTAGTCTTGCACATCGATGAATTGGTATTCGTGCTTGAAGCCTGGGTTTGCGATTTGGAACTCAGGATTGGAGACGACAGAAGGCAAATTAGAGAGCGAAGGATAACGCCATCTGTAGAGCTCGGCGATGGATGCGCGAGCACGACCTTGTTGGTCGAGCATGATGGTTGGTACGCCCAAGCGGACAAGCCGTTGGAAAAGCGACTGTTCCAGGTTGGCGTATTGACGGAATGCGAGATTTTGGATGACGGGGGAGTTTTGGAGATGATCACCACAGAGGACTATACGTTGCAATGGAAGTTCACCATTCTTTGGGTTTTGCAATGCGAGTGGGATGAAGTTCTCAATCTCAGTGATTTGGGCAGCTTCTTCCATGATGACGTTGTCGTAGTGGAACCCTAGCGATGCGATTTCTTGTCTCCGCATGGCAGCGTGTGTCGATGTCATTGCAATGATGCGAGCTTCCTTGACAAGCAGGTAGTTTGCCTTGTCCCGAGGATTCCGCAGAAGCTCAAACGGACGAATGTCCTCGAGCTCTGCAAAGATCTTCTGGACATGGCGATAGCAACCTTGCGCAATATCAAGAATCTGTTGACGGTCTACTGCAGGAGGGAAGAGAGGCTGTGGTGCATTTGAGAAATAATCTTTGAATGGAAACTCAGTGATTATCTGCTCAACACTCGTTTCTCCTGATGTGACATTATCCCAGTACTGCGTCCACGCTGGTTTCACATAGACAAGATTGAAGTAATCTGCAGTCTCGCATGAGCTACCGTGGGCACCCGGTGCACCGAAGTTTTTAGCGAGACGGTCAACTTCGGATAGATAGTACTGTCCTCTCTCAAGGAACGACTCCACTCGTCCGTGCTTGCTGTAGCTTGCATCCGTCTCGAGATCCTCTTCACCATGACCCAACCGCAATAGGTGACGCTCGTCGATATCAAGCGCCACAATCTTCTGGAACAGCTGATTAAGCGCCTGGTTGCTGTGTGCAACCAGCAAGGTCCGCTGGTCCGGGAAGTTGTGATATATATTGGATATAATCTGGGTCGCAACGTCCGTCTTGCCGGTGCCTGGTGGTCCGAGCACCACTGTTAGTCCCGGCTGAGTTCCCGAAGTGATGGCATCAACTTGGGCAGGTGTGAATCGGACTTTGTTCAGCTTTGGCGCATCTGCAGGATATGGACCCATATTTGGTGGCTTGTACGAGGATACGCGAACCGATTCCTGCACAGGTTGTGCAACCTCAGCCTGGTCCCGGCGCCGCTTTTTCGACGCCCGTGGTGGTGCAACCTCTGGTTCCACTGCAACAGGGAACTCTAAGAGGTATGGAGGCTCGATAGGTGCATGCGCTTCCTCATTGGGCTCAACGGATTTTCCGGGAAATGACTGAATCAGATGCTCCCAGTCCAAAAAGGTATCGCGGAAGTCAATCTTATTTAGCCGATTAGGGAGTCGCTTGTAGGTTGCAGATGCAGGATCCCCATAGCCCAAAAAGACCTCCTGCAGCCAAGATGGTGCTGGGATATCCGAGAGAGTCAGGCGCTTGATGGACTCTAGGATCGGCAAAAAGTTGTTCTCGCGTCCTTTTCGGCGAACAATGAGATTGATTTGCTCGTAGAAGTTGGGCGCTCCTTTGGCGGTTTGGTCCATGTCGGCATGGTACTGCTTCGCGTCGATATTGACAAGGAGCCGTCGTTGCCGTGCCCTTGATCCAAAGCCATCGTCACGGGCTTGTTCTCTTAGAGGTCGTCCCTTGTCATCCAGAACTTGAACCACCTGGGCACATCTCATTCGACGCAGACCAATCTCTTCTCCACTGCTGACATCCCCATGGTTACCATTTCGCATGGGTACGTCGTCTTTTCCCTCAACTGCAAGGAGAAAGACTACATCATCTGGCCGGAGCTGTTCCCAGTCCCGCCGTACTGGATATTGAAGCCGACTGACATCAAGTATGATCTCTGCTCGAACGTAGGCGGGGTGTTCTTCTCCGACTCTGGATGGCGCCACATCAACAATAGCAGGCTTCATGATGGGTAGTGACATTTTTGATACACCGGTAAACTTGGTGTTGACACCTCTGCCTTTTGGTTTGACGCGTTTTACGACGTCCTCCATGTCTTTGCGAATACCGTAGAATGACTCAGCCCTATACAAGACGAATGATCTCCACAAGAAGTCGCCCATGGTCAGGTACTGTAGGTTCAGCTTTGGAATGGCAAGCGGTCGTGAGCCATCGTAGGATTCGTTTCGCAAAAATGTAGTTTCGTAGAGAATCTTTTCTGTTGGCAGTACTGGCATATCGCGGACTGTGTCTTTGAAAGTTGGGCGTTGCTCAACGAGCATGATTAGGGTCTCCATGTAGAAAGCACGATCCCGCACCAAGTACGTCGTGGCAGGATACTCTGTTCGTAGACCCATGAGCAAGCAAAGTTCAACAAGCTCTTCGTCACTCAATGTGCGCAGGTGGCCATCCAGCTCTTCCCTGTTTCCAATGCTCTTGTAGTTTGCTAATGCCATTAGTTGGAGTTTTTCTTGAAATGCAGCGTAGCCCGTTCGTTGCAACTTGGACAGAAGGTCATAATGCTGTTGGTCATACTCGAGTTTCGACAATTGTCTGCCAGTCTGGTCCTCGATGGAGAAGTTGGTGAAGTGGCTGAGCAGGTCAAACAGATCGCGGAACAGGCCGTTGTCTTCGTCGGCGTACATGGGCGACAATCGAATAGCCGAGAGCATGTTGAGGTCCTTGAGTAGAGTGTTGACATATCTCCTTGTAGGCAGCTGACTCTGCAGGTCTATTAGCAGCTCCATGAAGCGCTCGCAGTAGGCCATGTTGTCCCTCATATCTTGACTGTTACTACTGTTGTATAGCCGGTCTATGAAGTCCAAAAGGAGCGTGTAAAGCCACGAGCGCTCGAAACGCAGGCGGGCCTGCAGTGCATCGTCTCCAGCATCGAAGCGCTTCGATGCAGCCCTCCAAGCCTTGCGCAGCATGCTGTGCTGCTCAAAATACTGCTCGCGCACAGCATCAGAATGCAGGTTCTGCCATATGGATATGCCAACCAGAGGGGCGCACTCTTTTCGCACCAGGCCGCTGTCGAGTGATTGGAAGGCGCCGATGACAAAAGATATGAGCTGTGTGCGGATCTTGCTGGGCTGCGAGGGGTCGACGGTCATGGACAAGATGCGACGGAAGAAGGATGAGAATTCGGCAGGCTTGGTTGAGAAGTGTTCTGTTCAGTGTCAGCGCAGTCCCTTTAGTAGCCAACAGCAACGGCGCAACGTACCCCAAGACGACAGGTTCTCCCTCCTCTTAACATTGACCATGAGGGCCAGTAGCAAATGGTGGTAGTTTGATGCATCCTCTGTATATCCAGGCCATAAATAGCGCTCCAACAACTGCAGATTCTCGAGGATCAAGAGCGATGAGTATGCAAAGTCAACGCTCTCCAGCTGGTCCCAGAGCTCCTTCTTGACAACTTCAGGGCGCACTTTGGTCGTCTTTTTTGCGGCTAGCCAATTCTTCCTCGCAACTTGCGCGAAGTGGTTCTCGCCGTGCAGGTCGGCGACAGTTGGGCGGGCATGTTGGCTGGCCAGGTCGGGCGCATGCGCAGCAGACGCGCCTGGAGAGGTGATGGAAGACATGGAGTCGCCCGTCGGGGTAACGTCATCCATGTGGTCTGGCTTCATGGCCATGGTCGCGGTGCAGAGAGGGTGTCGGCGCAAGTGAAGGGGGGCGCGCGCATTGTCGGCGCACGAGGTTTGGCGAATGGCGTAGTGACGCGCCAAGAAGTAAAGTTTCTGGAGTGGATGGCGTTGCGGAAGCTCCAACGACTACCGGCCCGCAGTGCCAAGCCTTCCATCCAACCTCACTCGCCCAGCCCGCAACAAGCACGCCCTCGGCCGCAGTGCACATCAACACCACAATGACGAACGCAGACGAGGCAGTCAGGCACCAGGCTGTCGTGCCAGACAAGGTCCCCACTGGAGAGTACCCTGTGAGTCAATTGCGCCTTCGGCCATCCTGCAATGGCTTGCACTAACTAACGCCGACAGCTCATCGACAATGACCCGTACGCCTTTGTTGTCCTCTGCCACATGCCATGACTAACCTCTGCAAAAAAAGACACATTAGCCGCGTAATGCGGTACACTCGCCCCTCCGACTGGGCCTACGGTGCCGCCCTCGGAAGTTTGAGCCCTGGATTGATGCTTTACTGGGAGAAGGTGTCGCCCTCCATGGTCGGCAAGGGTGGTTTTGCCCCCGTCTTGCGATTGACCGGCGCTGTTGGAGTGGCTGGATGCTTCATGTTCGCCTACTCGAGGTCATGCAGTATGTCATACACAGGCAGGGAGGCAGACCAAATGCTAACACACAGCAGTGCGTTTCTACGGTGCACGTGAGAACCGCCGCGAGGTGGAGATGGACATGCGCGAAATGGTCGACAAGGTCAAGAAGGGCGAGCCACTGTATGGAAAGTCGGAAATGAGCGAGTACATGCAGGGAGTCGCCCACCGAAACTCGCGCTTTGCCGCAACATTTGGTCACGTTCTCCCATGGCCAAACCTCGTCAATCACCCCTACCACGGTGTTGACACCGCAAAGTACTACCGACAGGCTGAGTTGGAACTTGAGCAGGAGAGGCTCGCCCGCGAAGGTCGGTAGAGCCAGAGATGCTGTAAACAGACTAAGCGTAGTTTTTTGAGTCACAGTGGCTGTAAATAAGTTCAAACAAGCCAAGTGAGCATGTATCAACATGTGTTTCTTGTTCTCATTCCATCTCTAGTTTACAGGGAGTCCCTCCAAGACCTTGCTCTGTCCGAACTCGGCCATTTTGAATTTGCTAATCCAGTCGTCTCGATTAATGTACGCACCACAGATCCTTCTCTTCCCAGTGAAGCTGCTCCGACCATGTAGCACTCTCCAGTTATCGAAGATTAGTGCCCGTCCTGGCTTCAATTGCTCCCAGTACTCATTCTCTTTCTTCTTCAGTAATGCATCAAATTTCCTTGCGGCGTCGTACCACGTTTCCACCTGATCAATGGGGAGCTCAATCGACGCACGATCAGAAGAGTTCCAGCGTACACGCAGGAGACTTCCCGTTGCAATGTCGTGCTCTAGTACGGGGAAGCCACGGTATGGCTGAATCGATATGCCATCGTTCCCTGACGCATGGCCATGCACATTTACTGTAGCGAGAATCTCATACGCTTTCTTGTCCGTTTCAAGAAGTTCTTGAGCGACCTTGAACCCGTCGACAAGCAAGCTCGCTCCTCCCTCCCCATCCGTATGCGACAGCAAATGGAACGCCTGCAGCCCTGCCGGATCAGAAAAGTACGTCGTATCCGTATGCGCCTCAAGCGCAATATTCGTATACGCCGTATCCTTACTCGCCAAATCAGCCGTAAAGTCGTAGAACCCACCATAATGCGTCTCGCGTATAAAGGCAATCTTCTCCAGCAACGCCTTCGTATCCTGCGGATCCTCAAACGGCGTTCCATCCACATAGCAAAACCCATATTCCCGCAGATGCTTCAGCAACCCCGCCATCTCCCCGCTCATAACCCCCTCGTACTCGACTATCGGCGGCTCCGCCGCAACCCCCTTATCCCACAGCGAAAGCGACACAAGCCCCAACCGCTGCACCGCCTTGGCCGGCTCCGTCTTGAGCGTCTGGCGCAGCAGCGAAAAAGGGTACAAACTCTCATGTCCGTCCTCCCACGTAACCTTCAATTTCTTCCCGCCCTCCGCCTCCGCCTCCTCCCCCTCAACCTCCCACTTCTCCATCCGAATCCCCGCCGGGATCCCAAACGAATCCAGCAACCGCTGCCTCGTATCTCCATGCATACACGTTCCACACTGGCAGTTATCCCTGAGCCATATGTTTGGGACCCGCTTGTCCCCCACCCACACCGTCCCCTCGTCCACATTCACTCGATCTCTTCGCGCACGACCCCCATGGACACTGACACGCACGTTGTACGGCCCTTGCAGTCTATATTGCAGCCCGCGGTACCGCGCTTGCAGCTCCGTCAGTTGGAACTGCGCCTGCCGCAGGAAATGCGACATGCTGCTTGCGCGGATGGCATCGGCTCCTCCCAGGTGGTAAGAACGGGATCTAGATGAAAACTTGGTGGTGTATGGCACGGGGCTTATTTTTGTGCTTTTTGCTTCTTCTTCTTCCTCTACCATGGCACCGGGTTCTTTGGCAACACCAGTCTTGGGCTTTTTGGTTTTGCCGCCCTTTTTGAAGTGCTTTTGGGGCTTGGGCCTGGACGTTTTCTCCTGCTATATGTTAGTTATTGTGCGTGAATTGAACCAAGATACGTGATTGTGTAGTTACTTCAGAGTATGGCCTAAGTTGCGATACATGTCTCGTGACATTGGCGGTCTTTGAGGTCCATCGCGATGCTCGTGCCGCCAACATGATGGGCAATTGGGGTGTCGAGACAGGGTAGAGGGTGCAGAGGCAATGAGCAACACCAAGTTTTGAGCGATAGGTGGTTGTGAGCCGAGGGAAAGTTTGGTCGTACAATGATGCGGAGTCACCAGTTCGGGTAATCGGTTACGGTGCTCTTCACTTGACAAATTTTGTAAGCCAATATGAACAATGCAATTCTGAAAAACCTCATCTTCCGGAGATAAAAGGCACCATGGCCTAATGGTAAGGCGTTGCTTTCCGGTGGCAAAGATTGTGGGTTCGAGTCCCACTGGTGTCGTCTTTTTGCTTCTTGCTTTTTTGACCTTCCGATCAAGCTGTGGCTTTCTTCCCTTCTTCTCGCTCTTTTTTCTTCTAAGCGAGTTGGATTTTTGGTTGTGGAGTGAGAATGCAGCAACTAGGCCCCCACCCCCACCTTTTGGAAATCGTCGATCATCACTTGACAACAATACACACAGGCTGGTTTTCATATATGCCGTAGAACTATCATAGTGCAATACGATATATAGATAAGGGACATATCGGTAAGGGCATACATTCTTAACACTATCAAGACAATTAAGACACCTTTTTGTTGAGTATTGGCCTAATTGAGTCTTTTACTCTATCTTGTGAATACGAAAAGTTCACAAGCAAAATCCAACCAAGTCGCTACAACGATGCTGCATGTTTATCAAAGAATATGATTAAAAGTACACGAGACATGAAGATTGCTCACTCTCTTTTTCCTCTCTCAGCTAAGCATGCATTCAAAAAGAAAAACCAATGAAACAACTCCCATGCTATGCTACCACCATGACAAACAACCTTCCCTCCCCGCTCCGCAATCATTAAACGTAATGGTAAAAAAAAAGGTGCCCTGAATCGCATGATAACCCTTTCCTTTACATGCCCCAGTTGCACACATATACAGCACCCCCGCACATGACTACCAGAAACTACACCAACCGATATAATGCTGGCATAGATTCTCCAAGTTGGTTGCTTCCTTAATGAGTCGATCGACCTGCATCTCCGTCTTCAATTCCTCGCCTTTGCCGAAATCACGGCCAGTTAGCTTCTCCTTGACGCGGCTCAGGACTTGCAAGGCGCGCGCATTTTGTACTTCCTTGGCATCGGCCTCGTTGTTTTGGGGCGGAGCAACAGAGGAGCGGTGACGGGGACGACCAACAATGCTGGACATTTGGTGTGGGTCGGTGGTTGCGGCAGCGGTGTCAGCACCCATGATAGATTGGCGGCGTTCAGACGGGTAGTTGGGCTCCACAGGCGACGCATCGCGGTGGTTCAGGCGCCAGGTCAGGAGAGGATCATGTATGAACTGTGGTTGAATAAGTTAGTATCAATGCACCTTTCTATCTTCAAGTTCATAAATAAACAACTTACAGCTTCAAGAACTGCCATGACACTCTCCTTGTTGCTTCGTAATACCCGCATGACATGCTCACAAGTGGTTCGGTAGCTACCTTCAATATTGCTCACTTCCATGGCATATGTCAACATGCGCGTCAGGCGGAACGGCACGCGCTCGGGATACTTCTCGCGGTGCATGGCCACTTCGAAACAGTCTCCGAAATCGATGTGGATAATCTTGCCGGTGACTCGGTCCAACATCAAGTTACTTGGGTGGCGATCTCCCAAGCCGAGGATGTATCCGACCATGGACATTACAGCAAGCGAACGCGTGTAGTTGGTACGGCGATCAAGCCAGGCTTCCGAAGATTTAGACTTGAGCCAGAGGACGCGATACAGATCTTGGCCTGTCGTATTATCGAGGGCGTAACCGAACACTTCCACCTTTTGCATGAGAGTGAGGCAATCGTAGTCAGGTGCCATCTGTAACATGATACGGTGCTCGATATTAAGCAGAATCTTCCGACTGTCTCGATACTCTCGGATGAGCACGTGCAGCGTGTCACTGTTAGGGACGAAACCAAGCAAGCCAGACTGCGTACTAAGCGGAACGGCAGCATATCGTTGGATGTTGAGGTGACGCTTGCGGGACTCCACGTCGTTGGAGAGCAGTGTGTTGCAAAGACCAAAGAGTTGCATGACACGTTCATCCTGTCGAATGTCTTCGTGTCCTTTGAGAATGTGGGTGTGTGCTTTGCCGTCGCTGCCACGCATTTCCAGTTTTCTAGGTCGCTGTTTGGACTGGATGACAGTTGCGACTGGATCAAAGGAGATGATTCTAATAACAGGCTTGCCAACCTGGTAGGTTCCAGGAACCGCGAGCTCAAGATCATGCGCTTCCTTAAGTTTTGGTGAGACATACTGTAGTTCGAGTGTCATCAAGGAAGGTAGTTGTCGCGCAATCTTGCGGAACACCTGGTAGTAGAGATCCCACGCCTGATTAAGATCACCTATTTCACCGGAGGTCCTGAACGTGTTGCACCAGTCACGCGCTTCCTGAAGTTCACGACCAAAAGACTGGATGAACGAGATTTCGCGGAGTGTTTCAGGGCCCTTGTCGAGCATTGCGTGAAGGGGTGCCAGTGTGGCGAACATACCGTCTATGTTGTGATCGCCAAAGTACAATCGACTAGCTTCCTCAAGACCCTCATGCCATTGTTCATGCCATAGGACAGCGATACGAATCAGCTCATGACTGACAAGATCGGCTTGCTCAACCAGCCGTGGTGAGTGTTCGCGCATAGCCTCCATAAGTTCTTTTGCCGATCGCTGACGTCGTGAGACATCAGACTTCATAGAGACAGTCAGTGGGAAGACCAAAGCTTGAGGATGTGCTTTTCCAACTTCGATAAGCAGTTGGTGTATGGATTGTCGGACGACAGCGTTGGGCTGATTGATTCGAGCAAGCAATTGCGGGATGACCTCAAGCCAAGTATCGATTGGAACCGACTTTGTGCCCTCTGTGATGGTGCGGTTGACTCCCTCTCTACCGCCATAGCTGAACCACAACGTGAGCAACCTCAATGTATCTTGCAGCGAACTGGTCGATGACAGTGCAATGGATTTGAAGAAGCCTTGGATAGCCGGGATGACATGATCGTGAATAATGTTATGAGGCACGTCGGTAGCTTCCCGGTCAGACTTGGATGTGATGGAGTTGATGACTTCAAAGTTGGCAAGTGCCCATGCATGCCATGCCTTGTACCAGTCCTTGTTGTAGCGTGTAGCAGCGGCATAGGCGGCGAGAATTTCATGCACAAACTCATGGTCCCACTCACCGTCGTTGAGTTCTTGTTGCCAGTCACCCTGCTTCAGATAGCATTTGGCCAGCAAACGGTGGCATTCGGCGAGGTCGGTAGGCGAAGTACCAGTGACTGATCCATTCATCAGACTCGACCCATGCATACCATTGACCCCGTTATGTCCATTGGTGGCAGCAAAGGGGTTCACGTTGCTGAACATGTGCTGACCATTAGACATACCGTTCATGCCATTCTGCGCCATCATGGGGTTTACTGCGGCCCTGCTTCTCATAGCAAGGTCCTCAGAAAGTCGTGTAGTGAAGTCCTTCATGCTATCGAGTGCTTCTTGCTTATGGTTTTGGTCGGCCCACATGTACTTGTACGTAGTGTAGGCCACGGGGTGCGAGATCTCGTGAGCATTGTTCCGCACAAACTCAACCACGGTGCTATCACCAGTACTCTCGATATCAAGCAACTTCTGGAGAGCCTTGTTTGCGAGGTTCATCCTGTTGCTCTTCCTGCACAGATTGGTGTATTTGATCCACATGTCGGTGCCTTCTTGTGGTGAGATGACAAGCTGGCGCACCTTGATCATACGCTGCCAGACTTCTGGATTTGGTTGCAATCCCCTAAGTCGCTTCATCCAAGTCTTACGCATACTCTTCTGCTTCTCATGGTTGCCCTCGTTCTGTTTGTATTGCATGATTTCCTCAAGCTCTGCAAGCATCTGCACACGAATCATTGGTAAGTAAGCCCGCTGGTACGACTCTCCCAAAAGCGAGCTGAGCTCCGTGTCCAGACCCTTTCGAGCCTTTGCAATTTCATCGACGGCAATTTCAAATCGGTTGTTGTGAATGTTGAGAATGGAAGCAAAGAATGCGCGGTCAGGCGACTGCTCCTTCATGACACCAAGGTAGTTGTCCATGTCCGCAAACTTGCCCAAACCCCACGCAGCCGTCGCAGCGAGAGGTGCTATCGCCTTACGATACTCCTGTGAAGCATTGGCCCACTTCTCCTTGGACAGACTAGAAAGAAGATCCCATTCGCCCAGGGCGTGCAAGCATCGCATCTTGCCCATGGTCACATCGAAAGAGTCGGGCTCTTCAAGCTCACGTCTCTGATAGGCAGCAAGTGCCTCATCCCATTTCTGCAATTTCTCGAACCAAGTCTCCTTGAGCTCGACGTCGTGGTAGTTCTGTGCCTTACGCAAAATACCAAAAGCTGCGTCGGTCTGCTGGAGTTGGTTGTTGATGCTAATAAGGGCTTCTACAGCGCTGGAATTCTGCTCCGCGTTGAATTCGAGCTCCTTGTAGTGCAGTGCTTTGGCAAAAGCATGGCATTTTCCAGCATACATACCAAGTATTCTGACATCGATTGGTAGTGCTTTATCGTCGTGCTCCATAAACTCTGCCAAGTTAAGCAAAACTTGAAGAATTTCAGGTGGAATGTTTGGTGATGTGAGTGCGGTTTCGATGGACCGAACAAGTTCTTCCTGATATTGATCGTACAATTCCGTCCAACACGAGACGAAAGCAGAGTTGAATAGTGTCCTGGCGATGGGGTTGTACACGCTCCCGAGCGGTGTACAAGCGCGCAGTGCTTGCTGAGGCGACTCTCTAAGGAGCTCGACACTGAATCTTCGCATCCATTCTATCCAATCCTCTTTGGTGGTTTTGTTGGAAGCTTCCCAAGCTTGCTTCAAATGCTGTTGGTTGACTGCCAACTTCTTGGTCAGGATCTCAGCGGGGTTCAGGTCTTCATCATCCTCACCGTATCGCTCGTCTGGGCTAAGATCCTGCGGTAGCGGTTCGCCTTTCTGCAGCTTCGATACGATACGGGCATAGTTCTCATGAGGTACCTTGTGCGCAACCAAGATTTTGCTAACCGTTGGCACAAAATGAATATAGTCTGGACCGAGCTGGAAGATCAGGGCGCAGAGTGTCTCGAGAGCGGTTTGCTTCAGGGTGGGCTCACTGCCAGCAAGTACTCGGCAAATAGGATGTATGATGCGGGCTGCGAACTCAGAAACGTTGACCTGCTTGGAAAGTCGACCCAATGTTTCAATTGCATGCCTTCGGATCTGAACAGGCTGTCCGGGCTTATCGAACATCTTGACCATGACCGGGATAATGAGATGCATGTACTCTTCGGCACTTGAGCCAAATATGAGGAAGGCATGCAGTACTCTTTCTGAGGGTAGACGCTTGCCAGTATGGTCTGAGTCGAGCACACTGAGCATAAGCGGCAGCACATCAGCCAAGTAGACCTTGAACTCGCCCTCCAGCGAGCGGGCAATAGCCTCAATCAGGGACAAGATGGTGGCTTGTAGTTGTGGGCTGCTACTCCAATATTCTTTGATAGTCGAAAGAATGCTGGGCAGGTAGGGACGAATATGCTGGCGCACAATACGGACTAGCTGGCTGAGCTGGTTGAAGTAACCTTCTGAGCGTCCAGCTGGTGTCGACCTGATAACGTGGAGGAAGCCAGGCACGACCTGGTTGAGGAAAGGAACGCATTTCAGGCCCATGGTTGCGTAAATGTTCATGACAGCCTCTACGATTGCAGTATGGTACTGCACTAGGGAGGGATCCTTTAGCAGTCCCATGAGTGTGCTAATGACAATGGTCGGGTAATACTCTTCGTTGGAAGGAGTGATACCTTGCATGATGAGGGAAACATCAGTGATGGCTTGCGCTTCCAATATGAGATGGGTGTCCGGTGACTGCTCCATGATTTTCTGGTACTCATCTGGATCTAGTGCTCCAAGGGTGCCCATGAGCCGAACAGTTTCCCTTCTAAGTTCACCTTCGGGTTCGGTCTTGGCGATATTCATCAGGATGTTCATAAGCTCTGGGTACTCCCGGTATGGTTCAATCACATATCCAGCGTTTGTGGCCAGTTGTCCAAGCGCCTTCAGGGCAGAGAAGCGCTTGGCATCCGATGTCTGATCCTGCATAAAATCCAGAACGACAGGCATGAGGTCTTTGATGTATTTGATCATTCCTTCACCGCCGACGGTGGCAAGGTCACCAATAGCTTTGAGTGTAGTTGAGGCGACCTCGGGATTTGGATCTCTGCACTTTGGAAGCAACACTTCGACAATGGGATCTATCAGTGGCTTGATAAGACTGTCGGCGGCACCCACAAGACTACTAATCAGTTTGGCACTTTCCTCTTTGCTGCGTGGACTGTTGGCGTAATTCACTTCAGTCAGTAGCTGCAAAAGGACTTTGCGAAGTGAAGGAAAAACATAAGCAGGATTGACAGCTGTCAACCGACCGATGATGGACATGGCAGCCTCTCGGATGCCAAATACCTCGTCGTTTAGGGCGAGAAAGAGAGTACGGACATTGTCAGCTTTACCAAGGTGACGGTCGAAGCGGGCGTCCAATGCTACCAGGACGTCCCACCGGATATCTGAGTCAATGTCACCTACACCGACAGTTAGAAGCTTCTCAATGATGTCGCCAACCACTTTTGTCGCGTGAGTGCTAGTCTGGTGGACGATTGGATCTTTGACAAAAAGTTGACAGCAGGTCAAGGCAGCACGTTTTCGAATCTCTGGGTTGTCTGCTTCGACATATCGAATAGCAACATCGCGAACAAACTCGTTCAAGACGTGCCCTGTGAAGTCAAAACTACCCAATGTATGCAGTGCCAATGCAATCTCTGCTTCTCTTTGGGCAATCGTCTGTGGGTCCTTGTGGTCGCGTGTCCATATCTGAGGCGGTTGTGAGACTTGGTAAGGGCTACCCAAAGGCAAAAAGTGTCGGCCAGCAAGAATCTGGCTTAGGAGATCCAGCAGCTTTTCCTGAATCATGGGTCGTGAAGGTGGTACGTAATGAGCCATGTCGACGAGAGCCTGAAAGAGAGAATCGCTCAGCCCGCAAGAGAAAATAGGATCTAGCAAGCGCTCGACAGACTTGGTAAGAGCCTGACCGACCGCCGCGGCAATCATACTGAGACACTGAAATATCGGTGCTTCATTTATGACGCTTTTGTTCCGTGCCTTTGCAATGAGGCCTTCCTGGATGAACCCCAGGATGCCTTCCAAGTACGGCGAGATGGCGACTCCGACGGCGTTTGCAATCTGTCCAATAGCTACAAATGCCTTATCCCTATCGCGATCCTTCCTAATCAGACCTTGGAGGTGGAGCATGCACTGATGGAGGTATTTTGTCGCAAACTCGGTAGGCGAATAAGCAGCAAGAATCGGGATAATGAGCACCACCTCCCTCCGCACCAGCGCATCGCGATGCTCCCTGTACTTGAGCACCTGCTCAACCGTTTCCTTGTACTTTTGGTCGTTCATGAACATGGCGCTCTTGTCAAGCAGCTCCTTCATAGTTAGCAGTGAACCATGGATGGCTTCATTGGTGTTGATTGTGAAGCCGCGCAGAATTTCGTCATAGACCTTGCCGAACCAAAGTTGCCGCATTTGTGAGTCACGCGGGGATATGATCTCGAAGCAGGCACTGATGGCCTCGGCCGCAGACTCCCTGATGAGGACCTTGGGATCGCGTAGGGCCACCCAAATCACCTCGAAAATCTGTGCAATCCATTGATACATGAGAGTGGGCGAGTTTTTAGCCAGCTCGCGCAGGATGAGGACAGCAGCGAAGCGCCGATTCTCCAGGCGTTCCAACTGCAGCCACTCGAGAGCGCCTTTGACCTCCGCCTCGACAAGCTCTGCTGTAAGGGTGCCACCAGGTTTTGCGAGGCGTCCCAGGGCCTTGGCTGCTACCACCATGGCTGTAATGTCCTGGCCCCGCATCACCGCCCTCAGGTACGAGGCGAACCGCGTCGTCTTCTGGCCCGCATCGTCGCCGCGGAAATCGATGAGGGCGTTTAGCGCGTGAATACCGCCGATGCGTTCGTTCGAGTCGCTGCCTGTAACAATAAGGCCCGAGATTCTGGTGTAGACTTCATTGTTGAAATTGGTAAAGAGATTGGGCGCGAGTTCTGTGCTACGTCAGTTTTCCGGAGCCTGGGCGGGGTTGTTTCTTTCTGCATCGCGCTGCTGCCTCACCTCGGTGCGCCGACTCGACAGTCTGCCGCAGCGTGTTTGCTGCTCGCTGTCGTGTCTCGTCATTCTTCGAGCGTAGTTCGTGGACAATGCGGTCCAGCGTGGACGAAAGGGGACTCTGCTGCGCCATCCTGTCTGCTTCACCTGAAGCCTCTCGCAGCACGAGCGTGGATGCTCAATCCATCCATAGAAAGGGAAAAAGAGACAAGCAAGAGAAGACGCGTGGGTGGAATTGGAGCGCAGCCAAAGTTAACTGCTGTGTCGGCACAGCACGTCGTATGTCACCAAAGCGGACTAGTAAGCTCTGACCCACATCAATCTGGCGCTAGTCCTAAACCTTACACCGGGGAAGCGCTTCGGCATGCAAAGGCCATCGGCGGCGGTGAAATATCAAGTAAATGTTACCATGCACAAGCTTCTCCATTGCATCCAGAACATGCCACGGCCACCAATAACATCATCCTCGGGAGCACACGTTACTTTTGTTATGATACATTTCCACTCACCGCGCACCGCGCATAGTCATTATGCCACATGCCTCTCTCTAACCGCCCAGCACGCCCTGAGCAGCGTGCCCAACCATTCCACCTAGCTGCCCAAAGAAGATGGACTTCAGAATAGTTTCACCTTCTCCTACCGCCCACATACCTGCCTCACTTAGCTTCTCGCGCCAGATGTGCTTCTCCTCCTTGCTCAGCTCATCCCACCTCCTTGCCGCGGCGTGCTTCTTCAAAACTTCCTCGTCTCCCTCGTGTACTTCTGTGCTGAGGGCGCCGTCAGATTCAGCGTCATGGTGAACTACCAGAGCTTTTGGCTCAGATGGGATATCTGCTGATGCTGTCTCGTCGGATAAGACATGAGGCAGGTGGATATGCAATAGATCGGCGATGCGATGCGACGTCTTCACGACTGGCGAGTCTGCATTGTTGAGGACAGCCTGATGACGTTTCTCCCGCAGGATTTCACCGAATGTCTTGTGCTGACCGGCTGCATTCTGCAGACTGGCAGGGAGTATGCCCTTGGTCAGGTTGCCTTCTGGATCCATGAGTGACTGTATCAGAAGTGCTATTACGGCGACAACCATGGCTGCGACGAGGTACGTCGCCGCTGTAAATAAGTTTCTAGATCGAGCTGTCTGCAGGACATGGCGCGACCCGATATTTTGCAGTGGGAAAGTTTCCACGCTGATCGTATTGCCCAGGCTGGTACTCGCCAGACGAAGATACGGGGTTGCTGGGCGGCCTTTAGGGGTCTCTGGCTTGTGGAACGGTGAAAATACGACTTTGGTCATTTGAAAATCGTGGACCTAGTTTTGATTAGCACGCACAAACCGCAATCATCAGTCTTTCTTCTTACATTGTCGTAACTGTTGAAAGAGTGGAAGGCACTCAATGAGTCTCTCGATGGGCCGTGGTAGTCCATGGTGTAAACCGTCAAGGACATGTCAATCGCCGCTATAGCAATAGCAATCTGATAGGCGCCTTGGTCATCCGCATCAAGGAGAGCGACATCCATGTCAGTTGCTGCCTTCACATGCTTCGGTAACGCCTTTCTTAAAGCAATACTGCCTCCATCCTGGTAAAAGTGAAACAACAGTAGCTCTACTCCACTCCTGTTAGGCTTGTTTGCAAGCAGAAGCAGATGCTTCGGCGAAAGCCACCGTACACCTCGTAACTTGCTTCTCGCACCCTTTTCTACGTGGGGCAATGTGTAGACCTTCCGGTGCTCGTTCCTGCCTTTTGCCTTTCGTTTTTCAAAATCGTAGCCAATCTCCTGCACAAACACTTCCTGATCCGTCACATAGACTACCCGGAATCTCCCCTCCTCTTGTGTAAAGATGTCTAGATCGTTTGCTTCTTGGCCTTTGTGCAGCTTAATGCGTTCTATTACGTCTTGATTCGTTGGTTTGGTAGATGTTGCGTTGAAGATTACAACCTCGTTCTCGTCGCCCGCAAGCCCAGAAGCAATTGCGCCAATCCGCCTATTTGGTGTGTTTGTCGTCGTTCTTTGCGGCGGTGACAATCGGATTATTCGTTGGTACCCTTCCTTTTTCGCGCCAACTGATTGCGGGGTTGTAAAAAGCGTCGTCTTGCTGAGAAACTCAATGTTGCCATCCGCCTTCTCTGCGCCGCTGCTAGCCCCTTTGTTCTTAGGAAAGCGTAGCTCAAAGGCCCGCAAGTGTTCGTTCCTCGCAGCTAAGCGGTCTTCTTCACTACTGTTGTTTCCAGCGAACAGAATCAAGCCATCTTTGGTAGAAAGGTTCTCCAAACAGGTAATCGAGTCATCTTTGCTTGCCTCGATCTCGGCAATGGCTTCTACGGTCGGCGCTCGTGAGCTAAAGTCGAATGCAGTGATTTGGTTCTTAACTCCAGTACGCCCGGCCTAAACAATAATGAGCCGCGGTTAGTACATGTATGTATACAGCTCAATTTGAGCATTGTACGCACCCCTCCACCGCCGCCTACTACGAGAACTCCGGGCCTATTGCTGGCAAATGTGGCCGCGAAAATGGGGTAGCTTGCTGCTACTGTTAGCGGGATTGCGCTCAAGGGGCTACGGCAGCGCAAACATACTCTTAGCCTTCGAGACGGTAGGTCGTGACATCGGATTATTTTGATACCGCGCGACGCACGGTAGGTTGTTGCTGTTGTCCAAGCTTCACGGTCAATCTAAACCGGGTACAAATATCCGCGTGGGGTGAGCCTCTAGGAAATGCGACTCGAGTAATTGTGTGTCGCGTAGAGATGAGGGTCCTTTTCAGGGATACGAGAAGATTGTTGTGTATAGGGAATAGGGCTGAATCTCTGGTTCTGTCCACGTTGCGCACAGGAAATCAACAAGCCACCTGCGCAAGCGTCATCGTTCTGGCCAGTTTCATGGTAGTGCCTTGGCTTATCGATAGGGCTGAAACAAACAGGTTCCCCCTCCGAGGAAACAGCGATCCACGCCTATCACTCAGGGATATCCGCGTGCAAACCAGCAAGCAAAGCACAAGCTCAATAATGCGCAATGATTACATTTCATTGCATTCCAGACGAAACAAATACTATCTACGATGACCTTTAGGTCGGGGGCAACCTCCTCCTCATACGCATGCTTCATCGTCATCATCATCGTCGTCCCAAAAAAAATAGTCCCTCTTGTGGATATCGTCCTCCTCTTTTTCGTAATCATTTGTGCCAACACACGCCGAAATCAACGCCGTCTGACACCACCAGAGTACCACTAGCCAGAAGAAACCTCCAGCTCACACCGTCTTCCGTAAAAAATCAAAACGCCAGGATGCTCGCTAATTGGAATCCAAGAGGTCTCCTAGACCTTAACCCGCCTCCCATCTCTTGACATTAGCAGCCTTTCACCTGCGCATACTCTCCATTCTATTCGCCTATCATGTGCATAGTTGCCAATGGGTATTTGGAACCCAGCCATCACAACCCAAACAGCCAAGGGTTGCCATCATCAGCTGCACTTTGAATCAAGGCACGCATGCGTGCCACGTCGGCAAACTGCCCGTTTTATTGAGGTAAACGATATGGTTGTTGGAACCATTCTACTGCGGCAGTGGCAATGGCTGTCCGTTTGCAGCAGCAGCCCGTGCTTCGGCTTGGGCTTGTGCAATGACATCAGCCTGGTGGACTGCACTTTGCACGATTTGCTGCTCGTCTGGGCTGAGATTCTTGGTAAGGTCTTCGTAGAGCGCAGGTTGCTCTTGTTGTAGGCCTAGATCATGTCAATACAAACTCTTAGTATTTTCAGTGCGATAAACTTACGGAACAGTGCATGCTTGAACATGCCATATGGCTCGACCTTGTCAAGGGGTGTCTCCAGGAGACTCTCCTCTTCTAGCTCATCGTCGTCTTCATCATCGAGTGAGCTGAATTTCTGTGCCTGTTGCTTGTTAGATTTCATCACGTGCGTTGGGATTTAGAAGTCTTACCTCTTCGTTTAGGAAGTCGAGATAGGCGGCGCTCTCGTCCTTGACATCATCCGCTTCATCCGCTTCATTACTCCAGTCAGCTTCCTGCTCCCACTCTTCGTCTTCCTCCTCTTCGAATTCAGCCGAGTAGTCAAATGCGTCTTCCTTCTTGGCTTCTTCGCGGTCTATGTATATGTCAATACCAACATGTGATATGGCTGCGTTAAAAACTCACTTTTCAGTGCTGCAGGAAGTGTTTGGAAGAGACGCGTAACGCCCTGTAGCAGACGTGGCCAGCCCTGTTGTACGCTGACAGGAACATCCTGAGCTCTCAGTGTCAAAAGAGCGCAGATCGCCGAGATGCACAGCTTCTTGTCATGGACTCTGGTGAAGTGGTCGATGCTCGAGAACCAGAGACTGAAGAACTTGTTGGTCCATCCATTGCTCTCGAGCACGTGTAGCGCCAATGCGGGGTTGTAGTAGATGGAGTTGATGACTACCTCCATCAGGTGTATCCGCAGAGACTTGACCTTGGGCTCCTCATTGGTCAGTACGTGCATGGTTAGTCCTATGAACTCTGGGATATAGTCATCAACAGAACCCCGCATGTTGAGCATGATGATCTCAGCTAGCTTGCAGCCGCAAATTCGATCAACGCCACCAACTTTGTCGTCCTTGAAGATCGTCCGGACCATATCGACAATGGCGTCAAGATATGCTCGGTTTTGAACCAACATGGGAGTACCATAATTGACGAAGTTTTCAAGGGCAGGAAGCATGTCTACATATTGTAAGCGACTTGATGTTGACAATCAAAGATTAAGGTATACATACCTTCGAGGTAGAGCTCAGCACCAGCCTTGAACGTTCTATGTATTAGCTCAAACGCCTGCCACATGGTGCCGGAGATGCTCTTGGCGGCAAAGGTACAGCTGTCGATGATCTCGAAGACTTCGTTGTACAAATCTGCGAAAAGATTAGTATGAATAAGAAGATAGATGGCCTGCGGAATTGCATACCGTAAAGCTTGTTCTCAAGAGTGATGGTGATGACGGGCATCAGGATAGTCTCCAAGTGCAAGAGAACATCGGGTGTGCTCTCCAGGGTCAGGATGAGGGTACCAATGGTTTGCAAAACACCGAGCGCAGTAATGCTCTTCTCATCGAGGAAGTCACCATACTCGCTATCTTCACCCTTCTCCTGGTTCCTCGATACCAATTCTCGCACGATGCGCAGGTAAGTGTCGCGCAGCTGTTCGCTCAGTGCTACGGCGAAGGGGGTCAACTCTGGTGCAAAGACCTCGACAAAGTCCTCCATCACGTTCGAGAGGGCATCGACATCGACCTCGTTTGCGAGCTTCAGTAGTTGCTGCATGACCTGAGGGATGTTTTGCTTCATGTTATTTCGGATGACATCGTGACGGATCAGCGGCTGAAGTGACAGCGCTGCAGCAACGCGGACGGGGAGTGTGGGGTCGGCCATAGACTCGAGAATGTTGCGGTAAATGATGATGAGGTTGTTCTGATCCTTGAAATCGAGCTGCTCAAACTTCTCCAGGGTGTCGCATGCGCGCGCACGGAGGAAGCCATGGGGACTTCGGAACTCAGGGAAAACATGTCGTACAAAGAAGTACTCGACTTGGTCCGCAATGGGGCTCTTCTTGCCCAAAATGACACCAGACAGCGTACCAATCATACGTAACGCACCCTCCTTTTCTCGCGGGTTCTTCTCATTGTCGGGTGCGGCCTCGTAGCGGTTGACAACTTCGTTGACAAAGTTCAGCACAGTGAAGGTCTGCTTGCGGCGGCTCTTGGTAAGAGTGACTAGGAAGTTTGTGGCAGCAACGTCGGGCGCAGTTACGTCCTCGTAAAAGTTCAACTTGCGGTGCAGGTACTCTTGTGGCTCCTCTTGGAACAGCTCAATATCTTCGTCAGACTGGCAAAGTACTGGGAATACGAGATGCGCAATGAGGTTGTCGGTATGGGGCTTGAGCAGAGTCCACATGGTCTTGGGCTTGATGCACTCGTCGAGGAAGTTGAGTGTGTAGTACAAGCTGGCTTTTGACAGCCAAACCTGCTTTCCAACCCACTTCTCCACCTGCTGGAGGTAGATCTTGAGGATCTCGGGCGCAAAGTTAGCAATGAAGTTCTTGGCTACCTCGGTGTAGTCGACCTCGTTGTTCTTGCCCAAGGCAGTGGGGTTGCCATATCTGGTTCTTTGTCAGTATTGCCCGCGTGCAAGACATGACACTGTGCCACCCACCTGACGTATAATCGGTTCAAGTTTGCATAAGACCACTTCTTTGCCTTCCACCAGTGGTTTACTTCGCGCTCGTCGAGGTCTTCGGGGAGGGATGACTCAGGGGGCTCTTTGCCGACCACAGTCAGGAACAGCGTACACCAGCCAACCATGACTTGTTGGTCGCGGAGAGATGCGGGAAGATCGAACTGCATTCTAGTCAGCCACCACTTCTGCCATGCGCGCGTTGGGACCTTACGTAGATGGCGTGCTTGTACACCTTGAGCACTGTCCGTAATATCTCGCCAGCTTCCAGGCTTGTCTCGCCCGCCAGTGAGTTGCCAATGTTGAGCAACTGTGGAAAGGACATGGCAACAATCTTGTCAAAGTCCGCACGGTTCTCGCCAGACTTGAACCTGTAGATTTTGCATATCGCCAGCAAGCACTGCACACCAGCAAACACCGACTCAATGTTTCCAGCATTCAGCAGTTGTACAGTAATGTCGAGAAAATCCGGCCATTTGGCAGGGAAATCATATGCGAGGATCTTCTGGAGGGTAGGAATGAGTTGAAGGCGCACTTGGGGTGGAGAGGCGACGAGGACGGGGATTAGACGGTTGCGGAAGGCAGTCTTCTCGTCCTCTGGTATGGGTATGGCCTGGCTGTACTCCTCGGCAGGCGACCAGCCCTTGGATATGCGGTTCTTGAGGTAGACGACGGCTGTGGGTGGGACGTCAGTATCAGGAGGATACGGCACTCGTGTGCACACTCGGCGGGCGCATACTTACTCGACAGACGCACGGCGTTGTGTTGCTCCTGCTCGAGAATGTCTAGCAGGCCGCCGGTGAAGCCTGGCTTTTCTTCAGCCTATGTTTCCGTCAGTGCCATGTTCGAGTATGGATCGTGTGTCGCAGCCACCACGCACATGCTTGAGATCGAGCTCGGCCTGCTGTCTAACGGCGGCATTCGCGTCGAGCGTCGCCTGGATCCGGTCCCGCAAGCCGGCAACGTCCATGGTGGAGAGTGGCTGGCGGAGAGTGCGTCGAGGATTGGCGGCGGCCTACTGGATGTAGCAGACGACGTCCCGGGGGCCGGTGCGGTGAGAAAAGGCCGGTGGGGGTTGGGGTAAGAAGGTAAGTATATGTACGCCTATTGCTGCGGCCACAGACGGTGGCGTCGAGTAGGAATTGGCGGGAGAGACAGAGAACGGACAAAGTCACGCGTGCTTTTTCCCTTGATTTTGCGCCTCGTCGGGCTTGTGCAGCTTGTGCGGGACGTGAGGATGGAGGGGCAGCAGTTAATTTTGTGTGGACCAGAATCAGAATCGCGGCTTTCCCCCTAGCATCCTTAGCGCACGTGGCAGTCAATGCATTCTCTCCGCCCTTCCTGGCCCTTGGCCCCTTGTTCTATTCCCCCCACGACGCACCCTGCCATGCTTTTGTATCTCACTGCCAGCCGGCTGTCCTGAATACCAAACGTGCTGCACCCAAAACACGTGAATACTGATCGACTCGAGAATTACCCTTTGCCCGCCAAAAGCCGCTTTCCGCATCAGCATGCCTAGAGCCGTACCTGCAGCGTGAACATTACAAGTCGACTGACTACAGCAGACCCTGAAGCACCATTACCATGGATAATGCTTCTCCGAGTCTAGGCCAAGGGGACACTTTGCTGTCATGTTGGGGCGGCTGATTGTCCTTCTTTTAGTATGTATCTGTATAGTGCTCAATTGCACCATCTGGTTCCAATGTCAATACGACCCGATCTCTGAGCAAATGGCACCATGCCAAATCGCTTGAGCCTGATTGTGTCACCCTTCTGACCTATCACGACCCTTGATCTTAGCCACCATGGTGTACGTATGCGATTAGCACATCTGCTACGTCGGCATCCGAATCAGGATTTCAACATTATGCGACATCTACATAGTTCGTAAAAAATGCACATGTATGCAGGCAAGTCTGTTGCGGATACGAACATGATGTGACATGACTGCAAGGCTTGCTCATGCAGAGAGCTGAATGATTCCAAAAACTGAGTGCTGCATCTGTACACTAGGTACTTGCACATGTGTAGAGTATGTTCCACACCTACTGTCATAAACATGGTGCTCCCTTGCACATCGTTTCACCTAAAGACACATTGGCAATGGAGTTTCCCGTTGACAGATCGACGTATGGCGCAACGGTCGCATTCCGCAGACATGTGATTGGCACATCAGCTTGCACCTGCTTTTGTAAAGTGTAAAGGTTAAGCGGTGTCAATGCTGCAGCTCGGCAGACAGACTAGTAGTAGAGATTGTTCTATGATTGGACATGGATGTCTTCAACAAAAAAAAAACAGACCACGACACAAGCTATGAATTTTTCGTGCTCTTGCAAATTCACAGATGCTACACATCCATCCACCAAGAAAGCGATATCATAAAATTAGACATTATCGTCGATTGCATTCTCCAAGACACAAGGCTCGTCTCGAGCAGGTCCAGGCCCAAGTCCCCTCATCAAAGTCACGTGCCTGCATCACCAACAACCAATAACCTTCAGGGAAAAGTAATACTAATGATGAGTTTTACTTACAAACTAATGTCCATCCCTAAGACTCAGGACGCACCCCGAAGCGAGACAGTTTTGCACTTCCGACCTTTGGAAAAGTAAACGCCCAAGCTTACAGTGGTAAATGGGTAGGTGTAGGGTAGGGTAGGGCTGCTAAGGTATAGGTAAGTGTAGGTATAGGGTCTTATATTGTCGTGGAGCGTTGTGCACCTCCATTTGCGCGTGTGCTCGATGCATAAAACAAATATATTATTCAAATCTAAAGGATCCTCAGACTTAAAGGTTGGTTGTGTATTTATAGTTATTGTCTTTTTTCCTCTTTTGTAACTCTATATTACACCCTCGTCTAATATTATTTAGGCCTTCTACTAGTATACCTTTTAGTTACTCTACTATATTCCTCCCTTATTTAAGAAAGAAGGTGTTAAGAGTATAGCCTGAGTGGAAGTAATATAAGAGTTATGGTGTTAAGCTTCTTATTAGTTAGTTTTCGCGGATAGAGTCATGGGGTCTAAACAAGGACAGTAACGTGTAAGTAAAATATGTCTCTATATTATACTTTTACTTAAAACTCAAGTTAAACATAATAAGCTACAAGGGCTTAATATCTAGACCATGTACTAAGGAGGTAAAATGATTATACCTACTTTTATAACATCTACCATAGTAGAATAGATATTACGTTTTTTTTTAAAAAAAAAAGATATATATTACAATAAGGCTAATAGTGTTGCATTGGCTGAATTGTTACATGCACTAACTACGTACTATAATATCGCTGCCTAAATTGCCAATGCACACAACACTCGTAAATAGATTCCTCCTGTACCCGCCCTCGCAGCCCATATCCACACTCTTTTTCGATTTACTTACATATGTTGCTACAACCTAAGGCGTCCACACCTCCCGCTATTGATGGGCGGCAATAAAGATCTGTGCAGCAAGCAACTTAATCAACATTGTAGAAAGCCGTGGTACGGGTATTGTAGGTAATAGCAAACGTGCAGTTGTTAGACACGTTAGAGTGTTCAAAATGCTGGTGGATGAAGAGCGGGATGGAGACGATGCACGCCTTAACGACGGCACTTATTGCTCCTGTCTTAAGTTGCAAGAATAAGCAGTGCCAGCGAATCCTTGCCTTGGACGATGCACTTGTTGCACTATAAACGCATCGGAGGGACCATGATTCGGACCTTGCCCACGAGTCTAGCCTGCTTACTTCCGAACTCAATCATGCTTAAGGATTCATGACGGCAGAACTTTTGCTAATTTCCTAGCAGGTCGTGAGATTCTCGCGAGGGCAGCTAGATAGGGGACTCATGTTTACTGTGCTACATGGTACAAGTTATGTGTGTGGAGACGCGCTAAAACGAAGACTATGCTCTTCTTTAGATGACTATAGCAGATTAATTATAAAGAAATTCCTTATAATCGCGACTCAAAAAGAATAGATTGGGCTCTCTATAATATAGCGCGTACTCTTCACCCTGGCCTTTATTGTTCCCTTTTTAGTGGCCCACATACATGAATTCTACTATGTAGCACAGTAAGACGAATTGTTTTGAATCCTTGTTTCGTTGGCTCACTTTCATCCCCGTACATCTCCAGCTTTTCCTTGTTAGTGATGGGTGATAGCAAATTCTATTTTTTTCCATCGTTAGTAACTATATATATTAATCATCATTCTATTACTACTTTACTCAAAAAAATATTTTAGTAGTAGTTAAAAGCTTTGTCTTTAAGTAGGTGCATATTGTAATATGTAAGATGTTATATTAGCTAAACTATAGCATGCACTAACTACATGTAACAATGAAACAATAAAGAAAATAGGATATCCCGCGCGACCTATAAATGCTATGCCTTAACCCTAGAAAATGCTACTCAAACGAAATATCTGAGTCAGAAAAGAAGAAGTAAGGAAAAAAAAACGCCGCTCAATGCCTCTTGTCGCAAGAAGAGAGTAGACAAGTAACAGGCGAAATACGATACCGGCCAGCGGTATCAAACTAATATATATATATATGTATTTTTTGTGTCATGCTCATTTCCACATGGCATCATGTCCCAGTCATATCCTCATATCCTCATTAGTAGCTCATAAGCCCCGCATCTATCCAATGCTCTTACCCCTCTTGCCCTTGCCGCACTCCCTCTTGCTAAGCGGCTCATCGGGAAATACCCAACCTCTGATGCGCTTAGCCTCTCGCTTCTCGCCAAGCTGGGGCTTGGGGATCCAAGAGTCCTTTTCAAGGAAATTTTGACGGGTGAGAGCAGCAGGGCCGCCGACGTCCATGCGCCAGGTTCCCATGCCCTCAAAGGGATTCTCCTTGGCGAGCATGTGGAGGTACCAGAGGGCGAGCGCGGCGGTAAGCTGCATGTCACCGGTTTCTGGGTGCGAGCCGTTGGTGGACAGGCTGATGGGAGCTGAGGTCTCGAGGTAGCCGAAGATAGGCACGCCGGTTTGGGCATTGACGGTGGTGGGGTCGGGAGTGGACATGTCAGAGGGACCACCGCAGCGGACGCAGAGGAGCTCGATCTCAGTCATGATGAAGCCATAGCGGCAGCCGTGCTCACGCATCACGCGCTGGAGATGGGCGAGGCCTTGGAGGTAGAGGACTTGCTTGGGGGGTGACTCGCTGCGCATGCCAGTGTTCCATTGGTCGTAGCACTTGACGAGACCAACGACGCGGCCGCGGCTGTCGCCAAAGAGCGTCTTCTCATAGTCAGAGGGGTAGTTGGAGACGAACTCTGGTTGTTGACGTTGGCCAGCGACTGGCTTGATAGCGCGCATCACCATGTGGCTGTTTCCTTGAGCGACCTTGAGAGCTGCATTGACCTTGTTGGCGTAGTAGTTGGTGCAGATGTCTTGGAGAGCCGACTCGTTCTCGGGCTGCAGGTTCTGGCGGCAGGGTTGGGGAAGGTAGGTGGCTGGGACGGGAACCTCAAGGAGGGGAAGCACCGAAGGGATGGACTTGATGGTGGTGATGTTGAAGTCTTCCCAGCTGCGGAGGTTGCGGATGTCCCACCAGAAGTGGTTGTTGATGCCTCGGGGTGCGCTAGTGACGCGGCGGACCAGAGATGGAGATGGGTTGGGAGAAGCGAGGTACTCTACCAAAGAGGATGTGGCTTGCATTTGCTGGAAGCCATCGAAGGTGAAGTCTCCAAAAGCTGGGTATTGAACAGCCGGTGCGGCATCGAACTCTGGGACGGAGAATTCCTGGATGCAAGACGCAGTGAAGTTGGACATGTCCTGGGCGGAGGAGTATGTTGAGGGGAAAGCCGTGGCAACACCCAAGTTGGACTGGGGTGCAGTCGAGGCAGTGACATAGCTGGGCATGTTGCGGTAGGTTGGGAAGCCATAGCGGCTGATGACTTGCTCGTCGACGCTTCCAGCAGAGCCAGAGCGGTCGTGGCGAGCGCGGTTGGCAGAAGCAGAGCGAGAGTGCGAGCTCATGTATGATGACCGCCGAGCAAGCTCAGGCTGCTGTGGGTAGGTGATGGGAGAGTTGAGAGTGGAGAGGTTGAAGTCGTATGATGAGGCAGTTGACACGGGGGATGTCAGTGTGCTGTGCATGTTGTGGATGTTGTGGTTCAATGGGCTTGATCCACGGCGGGCCATGGAGGATGAACGTGAGTAGGGGCTGTAGGCATAGCCGGCACTGGAGTTGGACGTCGTCCTGCGATGTCTAACGGGGCCAGTGGTGGGCTCGGATACCTGGTCCTGGACGCGGACCTTGGGGAGAAGAACAGGGCCATACTGCCTTAGTGGTGACCGTGGGGGAGTAGGAACGGCCAGTTGGGGTTCTGGTGATGAGGCTTGCGAGTAGTATGTGAGGTCTGAACCGACACTGCCGGGGATGTAGTTGAATGAAGCATTCGGGGGGGTTGTTTGACGGCTGTACATGTTGGATGGATGAGAGCTACCAGACTGGTTCATGTCAGCGGCAGCCCACGTGGTCTGTGTGAAGGGGGAGCCAGATGGAAGAAAATCCGAAAAAAATAACGTACGCTGTGGAGACTGAGAGAACAGGCAGGAGGAGATTATGGAATAGGGATTAATAGTAGAGACCAGCTCCGAGTGTCTAAGACCAAACAATGCAAAGGTGGAGAGAAAGGAAAAGCAAGGGCGAGACACGGTTGACTCGGGGTGAGGCAGTGCTCTTGATGGAAATGCAGGGCAAGATGAATGGATGGGCGTGATGGATTGCGGCACAGCCAGACTTCTTATCCTTGGTGTTCCCCGCGTAGAGAGACGAGAACCAACGCTCTCACCGCGCTAGCAAGCCTGAAACACGATGCATCGAAGGGGGTCCGATACCTTGGGCCGGTATACAAGAGCACGAGGCGGTCTGGCGGCAGTAGCACGAGCGGAGCCGTCTACGACATGCGAGCCTCACAGGGCGTCTGAAACATAGCGTAGCCGTTGCATGGGCTGGGCGAGTACGTGGCTAGCTAGCGAACGGCTTTCTGGAATGCTATTCTTGAGGCCGGGCAGGCTTGAAGTGGCCTGGTGGGCAGGCTTGCCCGTGTGTGAGTGGCCAGCGGCATCCAGAGGCAGACGGAAGCGGTAAGGCAGGCCAGCGAGGCGCCTGCACATGGGGGCGGCTGGACGACTTGAAACCGGGATTCTCGGCCCCGTTGTGTCTGCGTCGCGATGCAGCAGTGGTACGGCGAGCGAGGGTTTTTTTTTCCTCGTTCTCTTGTTTTCTCCATGGCGGCAGTTTGTGGGTGGGCGGCGCGAAGGGACGAATGGAGGGTTGTGGTGCAGGTGTGGTTGGCGCCCTGCCGCAAGGCCCGTGCTGGGTCCCGCGAAGGGTGGGGCTGGCAGCGGGGGTGGTGAAGAGTCATCGACGGGGGCCCGGGGCTGATTGGCTGTCAGCTCTCCAGCGTTTCGTTTCGGCCGCCCGGCATGCGTCTTCCCGCAGCCCGGCCAGCTGCACGACGGGGTGACTCACAATGGGCGGAGAGAAGTGTGTTCACGACTATAACACGTCGTCCAAGCCCCTCTACACGTCAACGCGTGCCCGCCGACCGCGTTGTTGACAAAGCACCACGTTCGGGGTCCCAGCCCACGCCCGCCTGCTGCGCTGTCGCCACCACGCCCGCCTGCACACTGTGTGCAGCGACGAGCATCCACGGCGCCAGCAGCCTGCTCGCCCAGCGTACATAGTACAGGTACCACGGCCGCACCAAACCATCGCCCCCCCGCCTGCCTCCATGGCCACGGCATCCGCCAATCCAAGCGCCCGTACGCCCAGCCGTCGGTACGCAGACTGGGCCGCCCGCCGTGCTGTGTGGTGCGTTCCCTTGAGCCTCACCGTCCGGCTCCCGCACATGGTTCATTAAGCGCCCGCACTCTGCCCAATCCGGCAGTATTAGGTTTGACCAAAGCCCCCAAATATAGCCCGAGCGAGTCGCATTACCAGCGTCCAAAAGACCGTTAATTTCCTGAAAGCGGAGCGCTACCTGTCAAACGTCTCTGCGGTCAGGGCTGCTTCATGGAGCGCTGGCAGCGGATTGGCGCGAGACTGCACAGCCTTCATTTCGCCTTCCCATGAAGCCCGTGGACCAAGCTGTGCAAGAGCCTCATGCCATGTCATGCCCTGTGCCCTCTGCCCTCTCTACGCGCCCGCCATGCTGACCAGCGTTGGCATCAATTGTCATCATTCCATGCAACCCATGCCCCCATGCCATGCCACCCACGTTACCGCTGCTCCAAGTGCGACCCCACCCGGTCAGCCCACCACCGCTTCCACTCCACCACCTGGCGCTTCGTTCGGGCCTCTTCAGCCGCAAAAACCATGGCATGGCTGCGGAAAGCCTCGTCCAAGTCGCACCCGAGGTATCGACGCTGAGCGTCTGCCGCGGCCATGGCGCCTGAGTCCACAGCGTCCGCTGCCAGCAAAAACTGCCGCGCAAGTCCCTCGTCTCCGCCCCCGTGGCCACCGCCTGCCACATACGGGCTGTGGACCTTGGTTTGCCCACTGCCAAACTTGTATACCTTGATCTCTCTGCTGTCATACTCAATCTCGCCCTCTGTGCCGTATATGCGGCCACGTCGCTCGCACTGCTTCTCCGTAAACGCTACCATGTGGAACTGTGCCGTCTTTGCACCGCGCCCACGCAGTATAGGCAGCCCCTCGTCATCTTTTGCTATCGCATCATCATCCCATGTGATCGTCACGCACTGGTCGTCGCATACGTCATTGCTTGACTCCCACACACACCGACCAAACCACGACCGTTCGTCCACTTTGCTGGCCGGAGTATCAGCCGTGTAGTCGTCGGCTAGGCTCCTAAGCAGTGCTTTGCCAGCAACTTCTTTCCCAGCCGTCTTAAACATGTCTTCAATCTCCGGGTTGACAACCTTGACGGGCCAATCTGCGTTGCCATTGTTCAAATGCCCCTCGAGATAAATTTTCTTCGCACTCCAATCGCAGTTTGGCTCGTGCGCACAGGACAGACAGTTCGTCGCCGATCCAGCAGCCTTTGGCTTCCGGTCTTTGCGGAAGAACTTGAGTGATCCAGTCGAAGTGACGTAGGAAGGAAGATGGGGCACCGCATCTTTTGCGCTCGCGCCTGGTGAACACAGCATCCACATCAAAAAGTCAATGTCGTGACATGACTTTGTGAGTAAGGAAGGCGCAGTCTTGGACTCCTTCCTCCAGTTGCCCCTGCCTCATGTTAGCCATTACATCAGTGAAGAATGCCTACACCTCACATACCTCACATAGCTGTGACTAAAATGCCACCACCCAATCGGCTCAACATGCTCAACACTCATAACATCCCCAATCACCTCTTTGTCCAGCAACAAATGCCTCAGCAGCATATTATGCTGCGAGTACCTCAACACATGGCAAATCCCAAAAATCATTTCTTTGCCCCCCTCCCTCGCGCCCTTATCCAGCGCCTGATACATCTTCACACAGCTCTCAAGCGTCGTACTCATCGGCTTCTCACAGCAAATATGCAACCCCATATCCGCAATCCCACACACAACCTCCTCATGCAACTCATCTAGGACGCACACAAACACGGCATCAACGCCCGTGCCAACGACACCTTGCTCGCCATTCTTCTCGCGCTGCCGTCGCTGCATTTCATACTCTTTCCACTCACGCCAGTCTTTGAAACTTTGCCCCGGTCCAGCTTCCTCGTCAGGTCCCCACATGTACCTGCGCCCAAACTCGGCGCGCTTGAAGTCGTTGGGCTCGCATACTGCCGCGATGACGGCGTTGGAGCAGAGAGACGTTGCGTCGGCGTAGGCCGCCCCGCGGCTTCCTGCCCCGATGATGAGGATTCTCGGCGGTTTTGCAAAGGCTAGTTTGCCGTTGGCCTGCGTGAAGGCTGACTCGTCTGCTTCGAGGCTCGGCATGGTGGTGTTGTGGGGGGATGAGATGGGGTTACCAGCCTTGACACTTTTGAACTTTGAAAAAGACAAGTTTCAGCCTTGTGTTAGTAATGTGGAGAGAGAAACCTTTTTTTGTGCAATAGAGTCTATGATGTAGTCTCCTTCTACACCACTTTTCTTCGTAACACAAGACAGCCAAAGCAAACCCCTTCCAAACCTCCTTGTTTCCCCCCCTCCCCCTTCTCTTTAAATACCCACTCCTACCACTTTTGCCTTGCAAATCCGATACTCGCTAATGCAGTAAGATCTTAACCCCAGATCCCAAAAAAAGAAACCACTTGCGGAACAACAGGGCAGAGAAAATTAAAAAAAATCAAGGGAATCAAGGTGGCGCGCGGGACAACGCATACAAGGCACTATTTCCTTGGTATGCAAAGTTCGTGCAGTGTAACAAGAACAACAAATGAGGGGAAAAAGGTGAGGTAGGTAGGTTACATTGCAGAAGCGCAGTCTAGTGACCAATTCGTAATAAGAGGGAGATCTAGGCCGCGTGGGGGTGTGGACCAATGAGATCAACTGTGATTAGGCGCACACACACACACACGCACCTCAAGGCAAGCATCTAGCTTTTGGGTGCAGTTTGCTTGCGTGTAATACTCGAGTCCACAATATTTAAAGGTTTCTTTTTTCAATTGAGGATTTGTGTGTCTATCTAATTGAGAGAAGAATTGCTACTCGAGCTGATGGTGCTCACCCCAATGCAAAATCATACCGTTTGCCGTTGTTACAACACTTGATAGAGATAAGCTCCATGCCGCGATCCTCAACTATTATTCAGCTCGTAAAATAACAAATACACATCTTTCTGCATGTTCAGAACCTCCGACGTCTTACTCTCCTTGATTTTATCATCGCTGATCCGCCACCATCGGTTGTTTGCCTTCTTCGGCTTGCGACGCCGGAGATTGTTGTCTGCAATTGAAGAGGCCTTCTCCGACGCCCGTTCCCTTAGTGATCGTATACTTCTTGTCCGTGACAACGATTCGTCTCCACTTCCACTACCATTTTTAACCTCACTGGCGGATGCTACATGTGACGGATCTGACTCTGACAGTCGAGGTGCAGATGTTGGGGCTGGTCCTCGTGAGGGTGGTATATTGTCTTGCGAAGACAGCGATCGGGACGACGGTGAGTCGAGCGTCGATGCAGTCGACACTCCTGATCCGCGTTCGATATGGTTGGGCAGATTGAGTGTGGAGATGCGTGGGCTTTGCATGGCAGACGGCACTGCGGATGGTGCTGCTGACGGGTGCGGACTCGCCTGACGACTGAATGCACCTTCTGTGCCAAAAGACACAGGTGTGGAAAAGGGCATTGGCTGCACTTGACGCCGGAATGACTCGTAGTGGCCACTGTTGTGGCTTCCCTTGTGAGTGACAACTGCAAGAAGGCGATAGTTATTGCGATGAAGCAGTCCTCCTAATGGAAGAGCTTCCGGGAAGGCGACCTTGGCAAGATTCTTCGTCGATGTGGCGCCAATCGCAAAGGTAGAGCGTGATAGGTGTATCGCAAGAACCTTGGGAAACTGTGAAATGTACATGTGGCGGGAAATCCGACGTTTGGGTGCTTGACTTGAAGCAGGTAACTCAACACCCTCCGGTGTCTGCTCAGGATCTTCATCTAGTGCCTTTCGAATCTTAGCAATGTCTGACTCCAGCCGTCCTTTGATGTCCGGGTCAGTTGCGGTTGAAAGCTCATGGTTTTTGCTTCTGAGCGCATGTTCTAGTCGACAGCGCTCACACTTGAAGTCATCTATGTACTCGAGCTTGAGCATGCCGTCAAGGCACGCGTTGAGAGAGGTCGAGGAGGCTTGTGGTACATTCAGTGTCAAAGTGACAAATGTCGATACTGTAGGCTTCGGCTTGAAATGGCAAACCTGACACTCGATCTGCGACTCGATCTTGCCCTCAAAAGGGAACCCTTCTTCGTCTGTAGAGGCTTCGTCTCCCTCGGCCTCGTTTTCGCCCTGGTCATTAGCGGATGCTTGGGCAGTTGTCCCGTTGGGCTGCGCTTCCAAGTTGCTTCCTTCAGCAAGACTGTCGCCGTTCACCGTGGCAACGGCATCTAGAGTAGCCTGTCGCCTTGCATTTCCTCCAGCATGGTATTCGTCGCAAAGACGCTCCGTCACTATTTGGAGAAATTCTTGCGCATCTTGTTGTTGCCGGCTGATGCGTGTGCCGAATGCACGCTCCAGCGTTCTGATGAAGGGCTGCGGAGAGATGGTCTTTTTGTATATCGGCCGTTCGTTGAGTCGGTCTAGGATATCTTTCAACCCATGGGTCAGGATCCCCCTTTGCAGACCCTCTAGCCTGGCAGGCTTTACGGGGCCATTGGCTATGCCTTGTCTCTCCGGGTCCACATCGTAGACTTCTGGTCCGTCGAGCAGCCGTCTGTGGGTTTCTCGTATGAGGTAGATGCGCAAATCCGGTAAGCCTGCGAGGGCCTGCAGGACCGAGTTGATGAAGCAGTCGTTTGCTGCATTGGTAAGCCCCACTACGCCCTTCTTCTTACTGCTAGCTGCATTTGAATCATCGTCGAGGAAATACGTTGGTCCAAAGACATAGACCAGAGTGATGGCGGCAAGAGAGGCGCCGGCGGCGTACGTCGCGATTGTGAGATGCTTCTCAGGCATCTTGCGGAGCCTGGCACTCCCGCTACCGCGGGATTGGACGGAGGCAAGGGTTAGGGTCTTGCACGCTGGTGCTGCAAATACGGTACGTGGTCGTGCTAAGTGCGTGTGGCAGTGGATGGAGTAAGTTTGACTGCGGCCGACGCCATTGTCTGGCTGCTGCCCAGTTTTGGGTATCGCGCTGGCCGTTTCCTGGTGTTTTGGTCGTGAGGCAGGTGCAAAAGTATGCCGAGCCCATCAGCGTAGTAAGTACGCACCGGCCCATTTGCACCTCCGCTTCCGCCGCGAAGATCGCCAGAATTGTCCGGACTTCTTGCATATTTCTCGGACCCGGACAAACTCCCAGACAACACGCACAATGGCTTCAATGAGGGGCTTGGCTCTTCTTCCCCAGTGCACGGTATGTGTACGCAGGGCCACACTGCAAAATTCTGAAGCGTGGGGGACGCAACAGATACGCAGCATCTCGAAGAAGGCGAAAGAGGCGGAGCGCAACATTGTCGTGAAGCTGCTCAAGGATGTGCCAAGGTTCGGTCGCGCAGGTACGATACATGAAATGGGAGGGCGCTTTGCCAAAGCTCGACATGTCTTTGCTGCAAAGCCATTGTTGCAGTGTCAAGCATGCGCCCAGAAACCACAAGCCGCAACACTGGCTAACACTGCAAAGGCTCCTATGTCCCCCTCAACCCCTCGCTGATGCGCAATCGCTGGTTTCCCGCACGCATTGCCGACTATGTTCCCGCTACCCAGTTGAAGCAGCTCAAGGCCCAGGATGTGGATATGGCACGCGACGTCACATTTGGCGTAAGGCTGAATCTAGAGGAGGCTGATGAGGAAGAGAGCGACTTGATGCAGCAGCCCAAGTACTTTGTGCGGCCGATTGAGATTGATGTGCTCAGTGTAAGCTACATGGCCCCTTTGGCTGCAAACCGGTGTGCTAACAGAAAGAATAGCCCGAGCGGTCCATGGAGCTCCTCGACATGTTCGTCCCACCAACGATTGACTTTTACCGCCAGCCCATCGAGCAAGACAGTCCCAAACGAGAACGGGTAGGGGCGTCGGGTGCAGCCGACATTCTGACTGCAGCTGCTATGAGCAAGGCGAAGGCAACGGCAAACGCTATTTACGGATCGGTATCCACTGCGGATCTGGCAACGACTATCAAGAGCGCGCTGGCACACAACGATGAAGCATCTCGTGTTACTCTGAACGAGAGCGATGTCAAGTTTGTATCAGGACACGAGGAGGGCGACGCATGGCGGGTGAAGCAATTGGGCACATTCAAAGCCGAGATACGGTTGCCGGGCGCAGAGAGGGTACTGGTGCGCAACGTACGGGTCAGGGCGAAAGAATCGGAAGCGTGAGCGGCCAGGCGCGGACTTGCAAGCCGCTGCGAGGCTGTTGGCATGAAATGAAGCCGAAAGGCCCAGAACCTCGGGAAACGAGGGCTTGTGCGGGTGCATAAGGGACATGGCTATACTGGACACGTGACGAAGATTTCCGCATATCGGAACCGAATCAGACAAAAACTCAATGCTACAGGTAATCACGAGATGTCGCATGTACTCGGGTGAATCGAGGGTGATATCATTGGTGGGACCCTGGCGGACTGGCGGTTGCGTGGTTTTGACGCGGGGCCGGTGAACGGGACGACTGGCGTGTTGCGGCGAGAGTCGGGCAGCCTGTCACCTGTGGATGCGATGATGTTGCGTTGAGCTACCGACGGCCATGGCATGCGATGCAGAAAAGACACCGCCCACTTTTATTAGTTCCGCGCTGCCGAGCAGACGCGGCCCCGCCATGACTTCAGAGCGCGGCCGTGAAGGACATGGTTGGAGACGCGCCACCACCGCTTGCGGTCGGCTGCGAGGGGCAGTGGCCGTCCATGGAAGAAGCCAAAGCAGAGGCAGGCTGAAAGGCGACTGTAGTCGTGTAGCATCACGGCCACCATTTGACAGCGTTATCTACAAAGCACACTGTGTGGCGTTGCAACTATGTCTGTTTCTGCGCAGACCCTGGCTGGGCTGGATGCTGGACTGGGTGTGGTGAAGGCTTGGGCGACACCAGCTGCGTCACTACGGCGCTCCCTAGCGGGGGTGTTTTTTGTGGTCCGCCAGCCAACCCCACTACCGCGTTTGAACTTTACTTGAGCAATACAAAGCTCGACACGCCTGCACAAACTTTCTCTTCATCACACCCTCTCTTTCCCATCTCCAATCTTGCCATTGACCCTCCACCCCATCCTATACCCCCACCCACAACAGCACATCCCCAAGACAGCAGCAACCATGGTTCAAGCCAGTGAAGTCCTGTCCCGCAAGTATGTTGCCCTCGACCCCGCTTGACCCCTCAGATCACGTTGGAACGCGCAAACTGACATTGAATAGGACCGGTGTCATCGTCGGCGACGACGTATGTGGCCCTTGATACTCAACTCGCAATATGCGCAACAAACTGACACGATTCAGATCCTCGCGCTTTTCAAGCACGCTCAGTCAGAGGGCTATGGTATGCATTCTGACCAGCCCAGCACCCGGGGACCATCACTAACTCGGACTTCTGCACAGCCATCCCCGCCATCAACGTCACTTCCTCCTCCACAGTTGTCGCTGCCCTCGAGGCTGCCCGCGACGCAAAGTCTCCCATCATCCTGCAACTCAGCAATGGAGGTAAGGAATGCTTAAATAGACTATTTATGAGATATGCACTAATCACCTCATTTAACAGGCGCCGCATACTTTGCAGGCAAGGGCGTAGCCAACGGCAAGCAGGAGGCCAGCATTGCTGGTAGCATTGCTGCTGCCCACTACATCAGGTCCATTGCCCCCGCATACGGCATCCCCGTTGTTCTCCACACAGATCACTGCGCCAAGAAGCTCCTGCCTTGGTTGGATGGCATGATGGATGCCGACGAGGCCTACTTCAAGGCTCACGGAGAGGCTCTGTTCAGCTCGCACATGATTGGTAAGACAAAAAGCAACTGCGTCTCGGTATATTCACTTTGCTAATCTTCTTTGCCAGATCTCTCTGAGGAGCCCAAGGAGTGGAACATTGGTAAGTACATCGCCCAAATACAGAAATGAAAAGAAGAAGCGTTGAGTGAACACACGCTGACATTCACCTTCAGCTACCACCAAGAAGTACCTCGAACGCGCTGCGCCAATGAAGCAGATGATTGAGATGGAAATCGGCATCACCGGAGGAGAGGAGGATGGTGTCAACAACGAGGACGTCGACAACAACTCCCTCTACACTCAACCCGAGGACATCTACGACATCTACAAGGAGCTGTCTGCCGTCTCTCCTCTCTTCTCCATCGCCGCCGGCTTTGGCAACGTCCACGGTGTCTACAAGCCCGGAAACGTCAAGCGTGAGTATCAGTTCACCGGCATATTTTTCAAGACATGCTAACATTGTGGTTCCCAGTCCGCCCTGAGCTCCTGCAGAAGCACCAGGCATACGTTAAGGAGAAGACCAACTCCAAGGAGGACAAGCCCGTTTTCCTTGTCTTCCACGGCGGTAGCGGTAGCTCTGTCGATGACTTCCGTCAAGCCATCTCATACGGTGTCGTCAAGGTCAACCTCGACACTGACATGCAATGGGCCTACCTCTCCGGTATCCGGGACTACATTCAGTCCAAGAGCGGTTACCTCCAGACCCAAGTGGTATGTTGAATTTGGAATAACCTGTGCATTTACAGTACCTAACGTTCTAATAGGGTAACCCCGACGGTGATGACAAGCCCAACAAGAAGTACTACGACCCCCGTGTCTGGGTCCGTGAGGGTGAGAAGAGCATGTCTCAGCGCATCAAGGTCGCCCTTGACGACTTCTACACTACTGGCAAGGCTTAAATAGCTCCACCAGAGCCGGAGTTGGCATCAAACTCGGCCTCGCAGTGAGGCAGGCGTTTGCGAATGAGCATAAGCTAAAACTGCAAGCATTGATATAAAGAGTCAACAGTCCTGGTGATGAGGTTGGCGAATGGTGCAGATGTATGTAATAGACTACGAAGCAATGTCCAGATACGAAAGAATGTAAAACATATTGATCAACTCTCTTGTCATCTCAATAACAGCATGACCGTGGTGTACAGTTATAGAAGCTTTAATTGTCGAGGCTGATGGATAGATTTGTTGGATATGTAGGGCTAGCATAGTCCCGACAAAGAGTGCAAGGCCGTAATTTCTCACGTGTGTAGCCTCATCCGGTTTCCCATTAATCTGGCACCTCTGGCTCGTACTTCTGGTTTGCTGCTTGGGACTGTGTAGTGCACATTTCGGTGTTCGTCACGTGACCATGCGCTTGCTAAAGATAGATTTCTAACATGGCAGTATTGCTAGTTATCCCTGATTTGAGCATACAGACTATGTTCTGACAACTAATTAGATCGCCTTTTTTTTCTTTCCCTTCGTGCACGGAAACCCCATTTTTCTAGAATCCGATCATAACATGCAGCTGAACTTGCAAACGAAATCAGAGCTACTTTGACAAATAAAGATTAACCTACTTGCTTTCTATTTTTTTTCTACTAATTCTTCCCAAAAGACGGACATGGTAATGCTTGTGTGTAATCTACTCAAGTCTCTTTGCTTGCCTAATTTTTGTTGTGTACGTGTCGAGTCCCACTTTCTTCCGGAATAGGTAGTAGAAGGTTACTGTGGAATGGGCCAGATCAATCCAGCCCGCTCTCGTCTTATGATGCTGGAACCATGGCGAATTCTTTTTTTTGGGGGGGGGGGGGGGGGGCTTGTGGTACAAGGTGCTTCCCTGCGTATGATTCGTATCAATATTGGTATCGGGCCTTTGTTGCTGATGTTATAGCTTAGGTGATGATGGTTGTTGGTTGTAGGATAAGTTTGATGAATAAAAGTCAGGGCAATTTTTCATTCTTGCATCTACATTGGTAGTAGCGTTGTGTATATTTCAGAAGGATATCAATGATGACATGAGCAGATTGACAATGTACTATTGATTGCTCCACTGTTTTGGTTTTTCTTGAGGCCATATGGGCAGCTTTGCACCAAGGTACTAGAAGAAACTTCAAAATCATTACGAACTGATTACCGCATTCGTCGCGTTGGTATCGAGTAGCCCGTTTATTGTGCGATTCAAATCAGATATGGGGCTGCTGCCCTTATGATCTGTGGTGCTTAGCTCCGCCTGATTTGCGACGTACAAGAAGTCAAGATTCTGACCGACAGGGGTGAGCCTTTTAGTAGTCGTTGATTTATTCAGCAAGTGTTGAACTTGGTGGGGGTCCTGCGGTCGGTTATGGCGTTCCTGTTCGAAATCATCTCACATCTACGTCTTCAGACTCTTCTTTCATGATTGCTCGAAGCTGGTTGTCGGATTGCCAGCTCAATCATGGGCATTCTGAGGCTATTCCTGCACTCACTACGCAGTATCTCGATGGTGTCCGACCAGCCCGCATGGTTGATGTGGCAGCTTTCCAACACCCGTCCCAGGATGCTCGTCTAGTGGGAATGGATCAAGCGTGCACATATATAGCCTTAGGCTACTGTTGGGGTCTTGACGTCTTGATCCGTCCAACGTGACAAAGCAGGATACTCTGTCATCACGGCTGGCGCACATATCCTACAATGACTTGCCAAGAACATTTCAGCATGCAGTCACAACAACTCGGAGCCTGGGATATCGTTACTTGTGGTTTTACGCATTTTGACTCGTTCAGGAATCTTTACAAGATTGGGAGCGGGAATCACAAAAGATGGGTGTCATATACAGCCAGGCTGTTGTCATGATTGTCGCGACTGAAAACCAAGGTGTGCATGAAGGTTTTTTCAATCGACAAACATGCAGCGAGATTTCTTCATGCTGGAAGAATATGGTAGTGAGATGTACTACAAGGAATGGTAAGCCTACTGAATTGCTGCTCTATGGGGCCAATTATTTTCTCAGTGGCCCTGCAGCTCATGTGGCTGCAGGTGTACTAGTACAAAGGACATGGGCTTGTCAAGATAGAATGTTGTCTGCTCGCATACTTCACTACAAAAACAAACATATCTACTGGGAATGCAGACTATCAGCCCATCTTTCTCGGATAACACCGACTAGATTGGTACAGGTCCCAGCCTTGCGCTGGAGCTTGCTGCTTATGATATCGACGACCGCGATCTGCCAAATCGAATTCTCAAACGGTATCACGAAATACTGCATACACACACACTCTATTCGAACCGACAACTGACATATGCCTGCCCGCAATTTCAGATCCTGCCAAACTTGTCCGAGGCAGCATGAACATGACATATCTTGCTGGTTTCGGGAAAGAGGAACTTCAATTTGGATTGTATTAGGGGGTGGTGGATATAGTGCCTTGTTCAACAGTCAATGTACATTCCTCTTGGTCTTGGGCGTCTTATGAGACGCCATTGTATTGGCCAATGACTGTAATTGGGGGCCTCTCACCCGTACCGTTCGATTTGGACGATTTCAATGTTGAAATTGCTATTAGCGACAGGTCCGGACGTGCGATTGGAGAGTTCTTGAAAATCACCGGCCTGGTATGTGTAGTACCGGTTGAATTTCGGGTGGGTTCAACCCATCCGTTCGGTTACTTGACTTTCGAGGCCAATATGGGCGATTGGAGCTCAAAGATCTCAGACTCTGATGGAGTCTGAATGGTTATGGCGTCGTTAGATCGAGATCCTGGCACAGATGTTGTGCACGCGTTGATACATGCGAAAGCTGAAAATCGAGGAATTCACGATGAGGAATGGAGCATGCTGTTGGTGATGCGTGCTAGGGGGGCTGGCGATATATCTGAAAGAATCGGGATCGCAAAGGCGTTTCACAAAAATATTACAGACGAGATTTCTTGGCTGAGAAAGTTTAAACAACGACCCATCACGCTTATTTAGACTTAATGATGCCTTCTCTATCGATAACCAATAATGAAATTGAATGTTTGATTGAAAAGAAATGCACTATTTAATCATACAGTGGCTCTAACAGGTCCTAGTCAAAAGGAAAGTCACAAAACCTGCATGTGGTCCTGGGTAATCCGAAGCCGAGCTTGGAGAAAGGAATAACCCTCGGGGATTCTTTACGCAAAATTAGGATAGGGAAGCTATGGCCATGTGTATGAAATATATTTCTCTTATCCAAACCTTGTATAGATCTTCAAAAACACGTCGTATTCTCAGCCTGTCAATGGGTTGTATCTAACCCTGTTCTATAGTTCTGGGTCTCTTAGAGTGGATCCTAAGGATCTGGTTATTAGAAGGAGCTACATAGTATACTTCATTTACGCTTGCAGTCCGTCACTTACATGCTAAATACTGTTGTAGATATACGATCCTTACGCCTCACTATGCGAAGCACTGTGTGGTTCATTGAAAGTTCTGTCATGGCCTATCGTTCTTAGTTATGCTTATCATGATCTCTTAATCAAACTCATGCAATCCTTTAGTTAAACACAAAGCTGTGATTTCCTACAAAACCTAGTTATTTCGACCTCATCTTCAGCCATTCAGGCTTCTCCATGTCTTCGATAAAATAATGACACCAATACTCATATCTGCAATCCTCATCTCCTTCCAACACGACTTCAGCACCATTCTCAACAAGCATATCCACAACTTCGCGGTGGCCTTGCCTATGAGCCTCAGTAAGTGCGTCCCCAAATTCCCCACTCTGCGCATTGATTTCAACGCATTTTTCAAGCAGCATCTTTACAATCTCTTTATAGCCATATTTTGAAGCTATATAGAGTGCTGTGTTAGACCTTCTAATTCCCGCATAAGGGTCGGCGCCTTTGTCGAGTAGCATCTTCACAATCTTTTCGTGGCCTCTAGATGAAGCTACATAGAGTGCTTTGCTAGACCTTCTACCTGCCGCATTAGGGTCGGCGCCTTTGTCGAGCAGCATCTTCACAATCTTTTCGTGGCCTCTAGATGAAGCTATATAGAGTGCCGAGCCGGACCTTCTGTCTCGCACATTAGGGTCGGCGCCCTTGTCGAGTAGCATCTTCACAATCTCTTTATAGCCATTTTCTATAGCTACACAGAGTGTTGTGTCGGACCATGTGTCTCGCGCATTAGGGTCGGCGCCCTTGTCGAGTAGCATCTTCACTGTTCTATCGTGTCCAGCGCTTGACGCAATATATAATAGATCTTGACCGAGACTGTCTCTTCTTCTCAGTGCATTTGCTCTTTCTTCTTCTTGTTCTGGGAGCATCACCTCTAACACTCGTGATAATCCAAACAGTGCGGCAAGATGTAATCCTGTGCTGTTCTGAGCATACAACTGGCTGTATCCCCAATAGACGATCTTCTTATAAAGCAAAGCCTGTGTAGTGCTTGAAACTAACTTATCATCTGAAAGAAATGAACAAGTTAGCTTACACACCTTGCCTTCGATCATTGCAGAATGCTGGCCCCAGTGCTTAGCGGCATAGTCCAAGAATTTGTTCTCTTGGATTCTCTCACCATAATCTTCATCTGATGAGCAGCTGCCTGTTTTGAACACATCAAATGATAGATAGGTGAGGCATGTTGAGACAATAGCGAACTGAGCATCTGGTTTCCATTGGTCTCCAATGCGCTCGAAGTACTCTTGGGTGGTATAGTGAACCAGTCGTATGATGTTACTGTCTTCGTCGATCGTGACCAACCCGGCGCAGAGAGATCGAAGATTATCGATGGTAGTAATGTAGTCTTCGTCCAGTTTTGTAGTGTTCGGCCTGACTGCAACGGCATGTTGGAGTTCTACAGCAGAAAGTGGCCTTTTGGCGTAAACAATCCATGCCAAAATCTGTTTCGCTAGATCTCGAGACTCGGTTCCTTGGCTTTCGATTCTTTTCATCGCCAGATCGTAAATCTTTTCTAACCCCTCCATTCCCTTCGCAAAATTCTTCAAGGCATTCTTGATATGTCCTTTTGTTGGCAGGGTTACAAGTGAGTTGATGCGTAGCTCTGCTAGTAGAAACCTGATTTTCCACGTTACTATATTCAATTCATTCTATTTTGGTGGATCGTATGACTTACATTCCATCCATTGTGCCAATCACTTCTTTTTTTATCATGTCTCTAGTGGGATTGTCTAAGATATCCGACCGTTCAAGTTGCATTCGTGCATCGAGATATACATCTACGTCGTCATCTCTCGCGCGGATCTCTATTGATGTAGCCTTCTCAAACATCTTCACAATTTCACCGTTTATCCTAGAAGTTGCAAATATACTAGCGCGGAGGTCGAAAATCGTTGATAGAAACCTCGTTCGGCAGCCATTGGATGTCTGACATTCATCAAGTGCATCGATAACGATGAATACTCTCGAGTAATTGGATACAACAGAATGGAGAGTAGTCTTTATTTCTTCGAGTGACGGACGTGTTCGGCTGCTATTGTGGCGACGATAGAGATCTTTGATGTTCTCCAATGAGGAGGGCTGGCTCTCAGCAAGCTGTTTCAGCAGACTTATCAGCAAATCGTCAACATTCTGCTCATCTTGCCGCTGAAAATTACAGTAGATGTACGCAATACCGACGCTTGGATCTTCAGAAAACCGCGTGGTGAGGTCGTGGATAACAATGGATGTGATGATTGTTTTTCCCGCTCCGGGAATGCCAGAACAGAATAGCGTCTGGTCCTCGGTCTTGAGCCAATCCTGATATTCAGCGGAGTCTAAGATCCATTGCCCAGTCCCTGGTTCTCGCCTTTTAAGAACATCGCTTTGTCGAGGACCGTAGTCGGTTGGCGTGAGCCAATTGAGGACGTCGAGATCTTCTTTTCTGTCTAGCTTGGACCTCACTGTCTTGACATCGGCCTCGGTTCTAGAGACAGTGTCATGAACTACAATTTTATTAGGATCTCACTATAAAATCCACCCAAGACCTCGAGAATAACTAACCGTCGCTCAATACATCCTTTACTGGACGCTCTCCGTCAACGTCGCTTGGCTGTAAATGTTCTAGAAGTTCCTTCGCGCATGCCGCAGCTACCGCTGCAGCATATTTCTGCCAGTCTTTGTTCTTTTCTGAGTCTGCATAATCGCAAATACCCCTGATAACAATGCAGGGGAAGTCATTCATGAGTCCTGCGGCCTCCATTTCAACGCACAACACATTTCCGTCTAGGCTCGCATTGAGACTATCACGGAACTTGGCATCCTTGATCACTTGATTACCGGATGCGATTAGGCCGTAATGCACGCGAATGTCTCCAGGTTTCTTCTGAGCCCCATCAATCTTGACCTTTGCCGTGATTTTTGTCGCTTGCTCGGCCCCACTATGCATAGGAGCCAGTGTCGACCAGCCTAAGAGGTACCCGAGAAGAGATAGTACCATCTTCCAGAATATTGAGGATATGGCCACCCAGCTGCTCAAAGCATGGGGTGAATTGTCTTGTATGAACAAAGGGTCCTTAAGGGAATCAGAGTTGGTGTACTCTGGCACCAGTTTTGGCCATTTCTTTCCCAAATCGTCCATGTATTCACGTGTTTTAGACCCATGCATCTCATGGTTGGTCTCCAGTATCGTCAATGCTGTCAGCAGTGCGCTTGGGGGATTATTTAGCGCACCAGTTCGTTTGAAATTTGTGCCCTTTTCCGCTTTACCTATATCCCACTGGACTACTCCAGGATACTGATCGGTTGGTGTGCTAATCACGACGTCGCCGAGTCTGACCTTGGGTGGAATACCGCCACCGATGCCAACCATGAGGCCGACCTTAATGAATGGGAAAGTGCTGACCATCCGGGTCGCGACGGTCGCTGCTGAATTATTGCCGTATTTGCCTTTCGGTAGGCAGGCTATTACGATGTTATGCTTATTTATGGACCCAAGAGTATATGAGTTCTGGTCGTTTGGCGGCTTGGAAAGAGTCGGGTGTATTTGGTCTAGCATAGCCTTCGCTGCGGTCTGCTCCTTAGGTAGCGCGCAGACCCACCCCACAGTGTAGTCGTTATGAGTTCTGGTTTTGGTAGGCGTCTTCATGGTTATTGTGAGGGGATCGTACTGGGTCTTTGAAAGGATGAGTGTGGACTTGGACCCTAATTGTTTGCTGTCGGTTTGTGTACAGGCTCGACAGCTACCAGTTCGATCAGAAGAAAATCGAGCGCACAGCGTCTCAAAAGGGTAAAGGAACTTATATGGAGATGTGGTTGTTTGGAGACCGAAGAGAGACTCCATCAACAAAATGAATGTCGACCTTTCAGCCTTGAGGCCTGAACATTGCTGGATGTGGTCAGTGCGTGCAACAGTTCAGCCAACGCAACACCCCACCGAAATAGGCGCCTACTTAAAAATTTAAGCTTTTAACTACTACTAAAACCTTGTTATTAGAAGATGCTTTAGTAGAGTAGTGCTATATTTATATATTAAATATGTATCCATATTACTACTATTAGATAACCTTTAATAACTTAGTGTTACAAGTAGCAAGAAGGATTCTCTCCTCGACGAAGGACGGAAGGCAAGGAGCCTATGAGCATCCACGTCAGAAGGTAATGGCATCGCGGGGCTCGAGGTCACGTGATGTGCCATCCCGCCAAGGCTGGCCATCCGGGATGGCAGTGCATGATGGGATGGCAGTGCCATCACAACCATCCCGCCAAGATGGGATGGACGGGATGGCAGGACTGGAAGCAATGAGGATATAAGGATGGATGGATTTCATTATTACTCTCGTTGTGGTCAACTCAAATTGTACTTTCTTACTAGTATTGTTACTTCACAAGATAGTTACATGTTAGTCTATCTAATAGATTAGCGTTGTCAAACCCCGGTTACATCCATAACTCTTTTCCACTACGAATCGCCAGACAACCTCACGGAACACTAGCGTAAAGCTCACCGGCCTTAGTGTGGGACCCGGCAAGAGAAGTATAGATCCAGACCCCGTGTAACACTTAGTATAGAAGCTAGCTTTGTCAGGGAGGGCTCCTAGCGGAGCCAAGCACGCAGCTACACGCGCCTACCACGCTGCCAAAAAGGCAGGCACAAGACAACAAAGCTCCATTGTTGTCTGCGTAGCTAATACTTAAGCTTACGTTTGTTTAGAGTGTACGGACCCGCACCGTGACAAGCTTATTAGGCTTTATAATTACTAATAGAGCTGTTCTTAAAGAAGCTTTACCTGCTGCTAAAGCTGAGCTATTATATGCGGTGTTTTTAGCTGCATTATAGCGTTATTATAATGGGCGACGCTCGTGGAAGTGAAAGCACGTGATTATATCACGTGCCCATGTTACACCGCTTAGTTAGAACTTACTCGTACGAAGAGAACAGAAGCAAAGTATAAAGAGAGATATCGTACGATAATTTAACTCTTCTTATCTTTCTTCTTTTATACTATAGGTTAATGTGAACTCGTTCGAAGGCCTCGTCGCCTCTAATAAATAGAATATCTAAGGATAAATATAAACATAGTATTTTACTAGCTTCAAAAACGATCTATAGCTCTAAAACTGACCGACATAACGTTATTTTGGTTAACCACGCGATGTTGTGGTGCGCCAAGCCTTTCAGAGTATCGAACATTTTTCCACTGTGTAACGAGTAGCTGTATGTTATGGGCTGGGCCTTTCAGGATACTGTTAGAAGCCAAAGGTTATTGTATTGCTTAGGTCTATATGAAGTAGCGAAGGTCTAGTGTCTACTTATAGTGTCCGTTCTCTTACTAAGCTAAGATAGGGTAGGTATATTAACCTACCCCATAACACTGTACGTTGATAATGATGTCCAATTATCGATTCGATATCAAATAGCCATTTTGACTTTTGATAAGGTTTAATCATCTAAACTATATGCTTCGCATAGAATGGAAACTATTTTAGATGGCTGGGTCCGGGTAAATCTGCAAACACCGGCTGACGGTCAAGTGAAAACTATAAGTACGATCAGATAAGAATGTTCTAAAAAGGGTTGGAGTGGATTCAACTTACCTTTATATTATTTCCTACGTCCAGAATCAAAGCTTCCTTCGAGAATAGAAGGAAAGATACACCCGTGTCGACGTGTTGTCTGGCGACAGCCTCGAACTCCTTTTGGGCCATCCTAATCGACGGTACAGATGCTTGATTCTTCATGTATATCTTATATACCACTGCGTAATTTGGCAAATCTGATCCACCAAAATATGCGTGTAAGTCGAAATGTTCTGAGACTTCTGCGACATTGGCACAGGCACCCCACACCTCGTCTTGGCAATATTTCTCGAGCTCTTTGATCAACAGAGGCGTGATGTGTGCTTCTACTGTATGGCCATTGGGTTGATTGTCAGGAGTAGAAATGAAATACATAGCTACTGTCGCATAGTCTGGCTGGGCTGTTGGCTCAGATGCAAGACGAGTCGAAACGCTGAGCTTCTTTTCTCTTGCCATCAATGAAATGCTGGTCTCAAAATCCGCAAATTCGAACCCATCCGGTGCTATCACGTTCTTAACATGGTCGCTATTGAAGCATGCTCACAA